>NW_027204492.1:107700817-108023317 GCF_024711535.1 Dipodomys merriami
CCAGCAGACATAATCACCAGGGAAATTCAAATCAAAACCACAATGACGTATCACCTCATACTTACTAGGATGGCTCTTGTCAAAAAGTCAAAAGCTACAAGTGTTGGCTAGTGTGTGCAAAAAAAAAAGAGAAAAGAATGAATTCTTATACATTATTGGTGGGCCTTTTAATCCATACAGCTATCATAGAAAAGGGTGTGGCAGATAGTTAAAAATAGGACTACTAAGCTGGGCACCAGTGGCTCACACCTATAATCCTAACTACTCATGGGGCAGAGATCTGAGGATCAAGGTTGAAGCTAACCCCAGCAGGAAAGTCTGTGAGACTCTTATCTTTTAATTTTATTGTAAAGGGGTTACAGTTATATAAGTCAGGTAATGGGTACATTTCTTTTTGAACAGTATTACAATCTCCCTCATTTTATCCCCTCTTCCCCTTCTAAACCCCCTCCCTGCCCAAGTTATATTGTTCATTTCTAACATAGTGTCTAGTGGGTATCAGGTATCACTGCTGAATTGGTTCACCCTTTGTCCCGCCATTTCTGTGCTTCTCCTTACCCTCCGCAAATCAGATAAACTTATATACAAGGCAAATGGTACAGAAATCAAAACCAGTGACAAAAGGGAATAAACAAAAGAAAAGAGAAAAAGAAAAGAAAAATTGCAAACAATACAATTTATTTTTTAAAAAAACTCTTGTTCCATTTCTTGGAGTTTATTTTGATAAGCGTCATTTTATATGGTCATTGCACACACCTATTGAACACTTGTGATCCTCTCCTAAGAATATCATCCTTTGTTCTCACTGTGTGAATGTTTAGTGTGTTTAATTAATCATGTTCAAGTTACTTATTTGTCTTTTGCTATCCATTGAGTTTACTTTTAGATTTATAGGCACATTCTAATTATTACAAATGAGGGAAACCATGCAGCCTGTTTCCTTGGGTTTCATTTACTTCACTTAATATAATTTTTTCCAAGTCTTTCCATTTCCTTACTGATGGGACAATGAATGAGCAGAACAAACCATAGAAACACAAGGAAGTCTGTGAACTCTTGTCTCCAATTAATCACCAAAACAAAAGCCAGAAGTGGAGCTATGACTCAAGTGGTAGAGTACTAGCCTTGAGCAAAAAAGCTCAGGGGCAACTCTCAGGCCCTGAATTCAAGCCCCAGGACTGGTACAAAAAATAGAACTACCAAGCCAAGCATGTCTATAACCCTACCTATTCAAGAGGCTGAGATCTGAGAGTCTTAGCTAGAAACCAACCACGGGTAGACAAAGCCAAAAGACTCTTATCTCAAATTAACCAGCAAAACACTGGAGATGGAATTTGGTTCAGGTGATAGAGTACCAGCCATGAGCAAAAATGTCAAATGTGAGTGCAAGACCTAGAACCAGCACAATAAGTAAATAAATAGGACTACTGTTTAATCCAATCATCCTTCCACTGGCTATATTTCTAAAGGAAATGAAATCCATACCTTAAAGACATGCAACTCCATGAATTCTTTATAGCTGTGTTCCTATGGAATCAATGTAACTACCAATGAATGAAAGGATAAAGAAAATATGGTGCATATCTATATGTAAGCACACTTGTGTGTGTGCATGTACACATGTGTGTGACATACACAGTGGAATTCCACACACAGTATGATGTTATTTGGCTCTAATATACAGGGAAATTCTGCCTTTTCCAACAGAGGAAAACCTGAAGGACATTTTACTAAGTGGAACTATGCCAGATGGTGGACCTATGCCAGATGAAAAAAGGAAGAGTTTGATCTCACTTGTATATAGGATCTAAAACCATAGGGTTCACTTATTAAAAAAAGAATAGAGCAGTAGATGCCAGGGGCTGAGGGAGAATGGAGGGATGTTAGCCAACAGATATAAACTTTTAGGTATAAGATGAGTAAGTTCTGGGGTTCCAATATTCAACATGGTGACTTCAGTTACTATTGTGTGTATATTTGAATTTTTCCTAAGTGTCCTTACTATATACTAACACAAAATGATTAAGTGTGGTGATGGATGTGTGGATTTGACTGTGATAATCATTTTCCAATATGTATCTAATCTTCACATTGTATACCTTGAATATACATCATTTTTAGATAGCAAATATGCCTGAATAAAGCTGGAAGAAAAAAAATGTGCCCTGTCCTACAATATAGCTGAAACAGATGGAAAAGAATATGTTGCCATGGTGACAAGTCTCTCTTAAAATTCATGACTTTCAGGACTGAGGTTGTAGCTCTGTGGTAAATCATTTGGTTAGCATATGCAAGGCCCTGGGTTCAATCTCCAGTAAAATACACACACACACGCACACACACACACACACACACACACACACACACACACACACACAGATTCCAGGCAACCAGGCATGGTTGTAATCTCTGGACTCTGAGGCAAGAGGATCATGAGTTCAAGGCAGCACAGCCTACATAATGAAGCCCAGTCTCACAAACCAAAATAAAAATAAAAAACAAAATAAATCCAAAAATAAAAATAAAGCCAGGTGTTGGTAGCTTGTGTCTGTAATCCTAGCTACTCAGGAGGCTGAGATCTGAGGATTGCGGTTCAAAGCCAGCCCCAGTAGGAAAGTCCTTGAGACTATTATTTTGAATTAACCATCAGAAAACCAAAAGTGGAGCTGTGGAGCTGTGGCTCAACGAGGTAAAGTATTAGCTTGGAGTAAAAGAGCTCAGGGATCCTGAGTTCAAGCCCCACAACTGACAAAAATAAACACACTGGATGGTAAAAGACAAAAATTACACCAGGACATGGTAAGTTATATAGGTCTCTAGACATTCACATAGTGAGACCAAAGGTGGATATTCTTAGGAGAGGATCACAAAGGCTCAAAACTATGTGTGTAAAATAATATTTATAGAAATGAATTCCAAGAAATGGAAACAAGAGGTTATTTTTTCTTTGTTGCTGCTTTTGTTTTCTTTACTTTTTGTCTTCTTTGTAAGTCTATCTGATTTGGGGAGGAAAAAGGGGAGCATAGAAATGGTGGGACAAAGGATGAACAAATGCAGCAGTGACAGTCACTAGACACTTTGTTGAAAATGAACTACACAATTTTTGGGTGGGGATGGGAGGGGAAAATTAGGAGAGACCAAGAGAAGGCGTGACACTATTCCAAAAGAAGTGTAGCCATTACCTAACTTATGCAACTGTAACCCCTCTGTATATCACCTTCACAATAACAATAATATATATTTATTTTTTAAAGTGACACAAAATAAATTCGTGACCTTAAAACCTCACTTCAACCTAGACCTTGCCAGTCTCAAAGCATTCATGCTAAATTTCCTCAGTTCAGCTCCTCTTCCACTCCTCTACACATCTATTTCATACCTTCTCTTCCTCTGATCTTCAATAATCAATTCTACCATTTCACATGCATTGAACATTCTTCCTATTTACCTGAGAAATGGAAGGAACCAAAGATAACACCTATCCTCTAGTCGACTGATTACATCCTTGCCAGATTTGGCTAGACTACCACTGTTTTGATTCAGTAGGGAGCTTCGCTTACCATCTCCTTCTTATCTTCCTGGAAGTGGACGTCCACAAACATTTTCCCAACAACATAAGGAAGGGCACTTTCGATAAAGTTTACACATTTGTCCCACTGAGGAAGCAGAGTTGTGGTCCCCTGGATTACCTGTGGAAGATACAACGTATGGCTGAAATACTCCAAGCCACTGGAAGAAAAAAGTCAACAAACCTCAACCCAGATACTAGAGGCAAAGCTGAAATCAGATGGAAAAGAATTATGCTTGCCCTAGTTACATTGAAGCCTAGATGAAAATATTTTGACAGTGAAACAATAATTATATGTTTTGCCATTTCTTCTACTTTCTTCCATATAGCATAGGATCTGGGTCATGGCATAACTTTTGTACAGTCAGCATCCCCAAGACAGAATACTGTCCACAGTAGTTCTTGGTATCTATTGAGAAGTCAAGTTGCATCAGGGAAGGTCTAGAATCAACAGGTGAGCAACAGGGCAGACCAGAAGAACCATGAACAACCCAGTGAACATATTTATATTGTGTCATAGCAGAGAACATTCCGGTAAACAAGGAAAATACAGATGTAAACGCTTTTCCCATCTGTCCTCATTAGGCCATTATAAGAAAACATTTACAAACAAGGATCTTCGAAAACAGGACTTGGAAGGTTCAAAGGTTTATTCTTGGAGAACGAAAGCAGAGGAATAAATATTGTTTAAGTCATTCATGAAAGGTTGAGAGAGCAGGCAGGGAATGAAGTGGTGGGAAGGGGGGGGGGCTCTGAGAAATATGGCTGGAAATGCCATGTTACAGCCATGACATTGGAGCAGGATGAAAGAGATAGATGTTTAAGTTCATCTCTTCTTTTTCTGCTTTCTGGGAACACGACCCATCTCGGGGGTAAGGGACAAATCTATTTTTAAAACCTCAAGAAAAAGAAATCCTTCGGCAATTCAATATTATATTTAGCACTTCATGCTCAAGAAATATCCCCTCATACCTAACCTCAAATTTTCACACACTATGTCTTACACCTCTCTCCCTCTCTCTCATTCTCTGCACAGTGGGGGTGGAAAGCAGCTGGGGAATCATCTTTTATGTGAGCCATAGGAGTTAAAAATACCCTCATACTGAAAGTACCTACTTGTTTTGTATCTTAACCATTTGATATGACCTAAATATATGTAGCTGTTTGATGCTATTCTCTCTAACATGATTTTACATTCCATGATTTCAAAGAGTCAGGCTACACACACACACACACACACACACACACACACACACACACACACACACACACACACACACACACACACACACACACACAGCACTGCTCTGCAAACATCATGGCCTACTAAGAATTTCTGTACTTACCAGCCTCCCTCATAACTAAAAAGTCAGCTTATAAGATTTGATATTCACTTCACTTTAAATGGATAGAAAGCCAGGCCACTGGTGGCTCATGTCTGTAATCCTAGCTACTCAGGAGGCTAAGATCTAAGGACTGCAGTTCAAAGCCATCCTAGGCAGGAAAGTTCTTGAGACTTATCTCCAATTAACCGCCAAAAAGCTGGCAGTGGAGTTGTGGCTCAATTGCTAGCCCTGAGCACAAAAAGCTTAGGGACAGCATCCAAGCCCCTGAGTTCAAGCCCAGTACAAGCATACAAAAAAGCCACAAGTCAAGGTGTGGCTTATGTGCCAGCCTTCAGCAAAGCAATCTAAGGAAAAAGCAAGACCCTGAGTTCAAGCCCTAGTAATATCATTAAAAAAATCAAGAGAAAATTAAAACTTTTTTAAATCACTAAATTTTTAAGTCCTTTAGAGATAGCAGATTTAGTCAGATACAAGCCTCATGAATACATATGAGGTAACATCTGTGTAAGCTGAGAGGCAGAAAGGGTAGGCTAGAAGGAAAGAATCAAGAGCCAGGAACAGAAGGAAAAGAAATTCCATTCAGGCCATCATTTGAAGGATGTATCCACAAAGAAACAAAATTGTGATAGGCCTCATAGCCTAGCAGAATTAGGATAGATTCAAGATTGAAGATCTAAGTTCAGGATAGAGCACTAGCTCCAAACTTAAAAGGAACCTTTATGCTATCTAATACATATATCATACACATGTTGAATATTCAGAATCCTACACTTCAAAACTTACAAAATCAATCACAAAACTTATTCCTCCGGTCAGAATGAAATCTTGTCCTTTTTAAAGGAAGGATCGCCCTCTCCCCATCCTCTGATAGCTATCTTTCTACTCTCTGTTTTTGTAAAATCAGCTTTTTTAGATTCTACATATATCTGACCATAGTTGATGATAATTGCATTACACAATTTATATTTGCTAAAATAGAGTTTTAACATTCTCAGCACAAGAAAATGGTACATTAGTGAGGTAGTATTGAATCTCTCCATAAGATATGTGTGTGTGTGTGTGAGTGTGTGTGTATCCAAACATTTCATTGGAGATATGTGTGTATATGTGTGTGTGTCCAAATATCACATTAGATGCCCTTAAACATATACAACTGTCAAACTTAGTATTTGTCAATGAAAAATTAAAGAAGCATACTGTAACTTCTTTTTAAAAGGTATTATAAAGGAATGTTAAAGCTGTAATTATAGTGACCTCTGTTAAAAAAAATGGGAGAAAATGGAAATAAGTTGACAACAGGAGAAGAGTTTAAAACCAATGCCATGATCCTTAGTATTGACCTAAATTTCACTATATAGCCCCAAAGTAGAGTTTGAGGGTAGTTTCACTATATATCAACTATACCTGGATTAAAAGAAATAAAGAAAAAATAAATGAAAGTAGTATTTGGGCTGCAAACTACCTGTGTTTCATGCCTAAAGATGATTTATATTAGATTACTTAATATGCAGACTGTTTAGCATGTAAAATTATCTAGTGATGTAACATTATACTCTCAAACTTACCCGTGAGAATTCCAACCATCTATATTGAAAGCGCCTGCTAAGGTTTGGAATTCTGGAATAAACCATTCTCCACACCAAATAGTTGGCAATGGTCCTGTGAACAGAGGGAGAAGCACATTTATTGTATTTTAGGTCAATAGCTGATACTCTGCAGAACACCTTCAGAACTGTTGGCAAAGTTCCATAGAGAGTCCGCTTATTCATACAAAAATGCAGGACTCTCTGCTTGAAGAATCACCTCAGATGATACAATGTCAATAAGTACAACCAAAATCGACTTGTTTTTCACTACCTACTACAACTAGATGAAACAGAGATTACGGCCTCAGACCTAAGTGCAAGCATCTTGCTTTCCCTCTCAACAAAGAGTCTGCTATTGGCTCACCTTCCATGTCTGCAAATGCAAATGCCTTCCAAAGATAGATGACCGGATGCAATGGTTCTATGATATTTGCCTTCCAAAACTAAAAGTATTAACTAATATTACTCTTGTAGATTTACACCTTGATCGATCCTTATTAAATAAGTCAGCTCAGGCAAAGTACTCAAGCTCTCTGATTTGTCTTTCCTCATAATGCAATAGGTTATTGTGAGGTTAAAATAAATAACAAAAGGCTGACAAAGATTACAATTCCTAAGTTGTTGTGGTTATTTACTTCTAAGCATGAAAACAATGTCATAGGCTCCTGCAATTTCCATGGTACATATTTCCCAAAATCTGTTACATGTTAAATGTTGCCTTTTTTCTATAAGAGAAAGATGCTCTGGCCTCTGAAAGATGTGTGATCTGAGTTAATTTCTAACTCAATAGTGATGATGGGTTTTTAATGAGCCATCCCTCCCAGCTGGGCCATTACTATGGCGCCTAATCACACACATTCCTAAGGTAGCTCTTGGGTCAACCAGAAATGGGATAACAGTGTGACATGATGATGCTAACTAAGCAGCCCATCAATAGCGAGCCACACTCGCATTTGCATGGCAATCTACTACAGTAGACATAGACTCCAATGAGAAAAAATATACTTCAGTGTAGATACCAAGATATGGATGTTTATCTCAATTTATATAATTTATATTAATACACTAGGATTAATTTTTGAAACAAAGTCTCATGATTGGACTAGTTTGGCCTCAAACATAGGATTCTCTTGCCTCCACCTCCCAAGTGCTGAGATTATAGATGTGTCTGTGCCCTACCAGACCGATCTCTACCAGACCGATCTCTGAGGATATTGTGTGTACGTGCATCTCTCTCTCTCTCTCTCTCTCTCTCTCTCTCTCTCTCTCTCTCTCTCTCTCTCTCTCTCTCTCTCTCTCTCTCTCTCTCTCTCTCTCTCTCTCTCTGGGCTGGCAGTAGGGCTTGAACTCAGGGCTTCTAGCTCTTGCTTGGCTCTTTCACTCATGACTGGCACTCTACCACTTGAGTTAGGCCTCCTCTTTCAGCTTTTCTCTAGTTCATTGGCAATGAGTGCCTCAGACTTGTCTGCTCATTTCAGCTTCAAATCATGATTCTCAGATCTCAGCCTCCTACGTAGCCAGGATTATACCTATGAGGATTATACCTCATACCTATAAGCCATTGGATTCCAGCTCCCGGGAATATTTTTTAATAAATACAGGAATGGAAATTTTATGATGAAATAACTATTTTTCAAATGTCATGAATTAATCTTTCAAATAATATTAAGATACATTATCCACATAGGGTTAGGTTAAGATGTAAATCAGTATTTCATATAATATTGCTATTTAAAAAATATCTGATATAGCCTTAGATCTGGTTAAGTCATCATTGTTTTTCCCTTGTCATCTGGCTAACTATGATGTGTGGGAGGAAAGAGTCACTACTGTCATTTCCTTGCCATTCACTTGCACTTACATCATTAGGAAGAGCTTCATTTCATATTTCCCTCCAAGAAATCTTAAGCCACCTGTCCATGTTATGAGAATTAAATTAAACTAGATAATAAAATCCATAAATCTAGTCATACTGGCAAATAGCTTCTTTTGAATATATCAAATGAAAACCAACTAATGACCATGACAAGCACCCCCCTCATGTGTGCCATTAGGACCTAATGGGGGTCTATGGCCATCCCTACTTCTGAATAAGACATCTTCACTGAGCACTTACTATTCCTGGTACCAGGATCTATAAGGAATATAAATACATGAACATCCTATGTCTATAGTTAAAGAACTAAAGATTTTGGCTTGTTATTATAAATGTAATTATTTACTAGAAGAAGAGACTATAAGTAGATAAGAGACCCTTCTTTCATTGGCACCCAGATATATACCAAGGGTTCTAGGTGCTAGGAAGATAGAGAGGTGAGAAAGATAGACTGTGATCTCCTAAAGCTTTTAACAGAGTAAGGAAGATGATCTGAGCACATAAATAATTGAGGCTTACAACCATTAAGTAAACTCATCCTATCATCAAGAGGTCTTTAACCAGTACAATCATCTGGGAAGTTTTTTGGTTGGTTGGTTAGTTGGATGGTTGGTTGGCTTTTCAGTCCTAGGACTTCATCTCGGGGCTTGAGCACTGTCCCTAAGCTCCTTTCGTTGAAGGCTAGCACTCTACCACTTGAGCCACAATACCACTTCCAGCTTTTTCTCATTGGTTTCTTGGAGATAAGAGTCTCATGGACTTTCCTGCCCAGGCTGGCTTTGAAGTGCAATCCTCAGATCTCATCTTCTTGAGTAGCTAGGATTATAGGTGTGAGCCACCAGTGCCCAGCTCTAGGGAGGTTTTTTTTTTTTTAGAGTCCAGAGGCCCAGGCTATCTTAGACCTATTAAATCCCATTCTCAAGTGCAGGACCTAGCACAAATACTGCTTTAACTAACGATATCCGCACTAAGCTCCATGTATAGCCAACTCAGAGAATCAATGTAATAAACATGGAAGCCAGAGCAGAGCTTTGCCCTACACCACAGAGTGATGAGTGCCAATTTAGAACACAGCTATAATTTCTTAACCATCCATAAGGACCATAAAAACACTCCAACAAAAGTGATTCACAGAAATCTGTGGGCACCGGAAGAAAACAGTGAGGTCTTCCTGGCTAAGGAATGACTAAGATGATGGTGTGACAGGAAGATCTCTGAGATCTGGAAGACAATGGCACTGATGACTTGTTCCAGTGTGTTACAAATATGCTGACAGATTGTGCTGGAGCACAGCTAAGGAGTGCTAATATCACCACACCAGGAACGGAGATGACCATAATGACTGAATCACTGCCACCTAATGCTAAGATACATAAAAAAAACTCAAACAAACAAAATTCAGACTCAGCAACAGTCCTTGAAAATAACACATAATAGCTTTTTTTCCCCCAAAAAAAGCATTTTCAGCAGTATGGTAATTTCCCCAAGTAGCAATAAATAAAGTAGAGAAAACCAAAGCATCTGAGAAGAGAGCCCACCACTGAGAAAGCAATATGAAATCCTTCTGTAAAACCTGTGACTTGGAATATATGGGGTTTTCTCAAGAAACTTTTGGGACCTTGTCTTCTCTATTAGCTTACATTCTCTATTAGTTTACATGTACATTACATTTACCAGATCATAATATATCTTTTTTTTCTTGTGCTGGTCCTAGGGTTTTAACTCAGAGCTTGGGTAGCATCCCTGTGGGGTTTGGGTTTTTTTGCCAGTACTGGAACTTGAACTCAGGACCTGAGCATTGTCCTTGAGCTTCTTTTTGCTCAAGGCTAGCACTCTACCACTTGAGCCACAGCACCACTTCCGGCTTTTTCTGTTTATGTGGTAGTGGTACAAACCCAGGGTACAACCCTGGGTATAAACCCAGGGCTTCATGCCTGCTAGGCAAACACTCTACCACTAAGCCACATTCCTAGCCTTTCCCTGAGCTTTTTTATTGAAGGCTAGCACTCTACCATTTGAGCCACACCTCTAATTCTAGATTTTTGATGGTTAATTGAAGATAAAGAGTCATGGACTTTCTTGTCTGAGCTTGCTGAGAAAAAAAATTGTGATCCTCACATTACATCCTGCTGGGTAACTAGGATTATAGACATGAATGAGCCACTGGTTTCTGGTATAAAATACTTTCTTTGACCTTTATCACAGGATAGTAGATGGTTATTACATAATCCCATTTTCAGATGGAACAAACAGAGATCAGAAGACTAGCAAGGAAGATTTTCAATCCAGTAGTAACATTGAAGTCTTCAGATTCAAAGTCAGTTTTACTCCTCCCAATCATACAATGACAAATGGGTCCAAGAGGTTCTTCTCAAATGGTCTCAAAACCTAACGGCTCTTTCTAAATCATACAGGCTGCCAGAACAATCTGTTCTCAAAATGTGTCCCTGACCCAGCAGCTTCAACACCACCTAAAAACTTAGTAGAAACTTGCTGTTTTCCTCCTCATACCTACTAAATTAGAAATTGTGGAAATGGGGCTCAACATCCTAAGGTTTAGCAAGCTCTCCATGGGATTCTGATACTGTCCAGAGCTGTGCAAAATAGGAACATATACAGCTGCTACAAAAATCAAAGATAACCAGTTATCTTAATGGAGGGTAACATCATTGTGTTGTGTGAAGGATTTTTACCAGCAGATTCTAGGTTTGACAGACACACCCACAGGAGACTTGGGTGGCATTCCTCCAGAGAGGAGGGCAGAGGATGCTGAGAACAATATATTGAATTTGTATACACATCCTCAGCCTGTTATAGTCCCTTAGCTCTCTAGCCTTCTGCCTCAAAGGGAACATCTGGATTCATGTTCTTCCTACCACATGAGATGTTCAGTCATCCCTTTTCCCCTCTCCAGGATCTGGAAAAGTGCTACTTTGGGGTTCTGTCCATATGTCACTTCCTTGACGGTGGTGATAAGGCATCTGGTTAACTTCTAGACAATTTCAAGTGTCTACTGTGTGGGAAGCACTGAGTTGGACCTTGGAGTTACAAAAGCAGTTACAAAAGGGCCCTTTGTATCCTGGAAGAATTGAAAGAAGAGTGGTCATTTCAGGAAAGGAAGTGAGTGCTTTTCTTTTCTTTTCTTTTCTCTTTTGGTTGGTCACAGGGATTGAAATCAGGGCCTGTACACTAGCCCTGAGCGCTCAAGGCCAGTGCTCTACCAGTTTGTGCCACAGCTCCCATTCTGGTATTCTGTTGGTTAATTGGAGATAAGGCTCTCAAACTTTGCTGCCTAGGCTGGCTTTGAACCGTGATCCTCAGATCTCAGCCTCCTGAGTAGCTAGGATTACAGGTGTGTGCCACCAGCGCCCAGTAGAAGGGAGTTCATTGAAAGAAGCATATCCATGGAAAGTTCAACTCCTTTTTCTCCAGGTACACAGCTATACTCTACTTCCCAGCCTCCCCTACAGTTAGTAGTCACATAATGGAAGGATCCTGAGCTCCTAAGTCACTGCTTGGAAGAAATCTGCCTTATAGTAACACCAGGGTCGGACTGTTCCATGAGCAGAGGTACACTTTTTATTGTGCAAGCTCATGAGACTATAGGCACTTGTTATAGCAAGGGGCATATATTGACTAATAAAATAACTATGAGGACCCTTAATTAGTCTTATAAGACTGCATGAATGATGACTAAAGGATCAACAAAGATTGGAAGTACAGTTCAGTCATGGAGTATATTCAGCACATCAAGGCCCTGGATTCTGCCACCAGCAATGAAGGGAGAGAGGGAAGGAGGGAGGGAAAGAGGAAAGGGAGGGGAAGGAATGTGATATACAAAGTGTTGTGAAGTTTTTCAAGACACAGTGTATTGAAATCTCATAGAACAATACAGAATTCGGCCAGGTGCTAGTGGCTCACACCTGTAATCCTAGCTATTCAGGAGGCTGAGATCTGAGGATCATGGTTCAAAGCCAGCCTAGTCAGGAAAGCCCATGAGATTCTTACCTACAATTAACCACCGAAAAGCCAGAAGTAGAACTATGGCCCAAGTAGTAGAGCACCAGCCTTGAGCAAAAAAGATCAAGGATAACACCCAAACCCTGACTTCAAGCCCCAAGACACAAAAAAATAATAATAAATAAAATAAAATACTGTACAGGATTATCATTAGGCTGTCTGTATAAGATATATGTGAAAAATTATTGAGTTCTGAGTTGGGACTTGAGTCCAATCCCCACAATATCTCACTGTGTATATGTGAATATACCCCAAACAGAAAATTATATCTGAAACCCAAAATGGTTCTAGACCTAAGTACTTCAGAAAAAGGATACTCATCCTATATTTCAGAGCTAGGAATGCTCACAAAATAGATTTATAAAGCTGTTACCCCAATCTCTCCACCTCCATCCCCAGAAAGCTAATCTTAAATCTTTTTCAGGAGAATATTTAAAATCCAGGTTCCTATATGATCAAGGAAAGAGAATAACAATAAATAAAATCCATATTCCCAGGACTCTCCCAGTTCTATTTATCAGACTATATGGAGGAGGCCCTTGGAATGTGTTTCAATGAGGGCTCAGGGAGATGTATTGCCATCACAGGCCCAAGGAGCTTACTTGTGCACTTTCTCCTGTTAGAGTTGATTTCCATCTAGAAAAGCTTCAAAGAAACATTGAAATTGAAAACCAAATCTAGCTGCGCACTGGTGGCTCATGCCTATAATCCTAGCTACTCTGGAGGCTGAGATCTGAGGCTGATGGTTTGATGCCAAACTGGACAGGAAAGTCCATGAGATTCTTATCTCCAATAAACCACCAGAAACCTGGCAGTGGCAGTATGCTCAAAGTGGTAAAGTGCTATCCTTGTGCAGAAGAGCTCAGAGACAGCACCGAGGCCCTGAGTTCAGACCCCATGTCAGACAAAAGAGAAAATAAAGTCTGTTTCTTTTTCCCTTGTCTGAACATAAATTATTTTCATCATCAGATGTTTTAAAAGCAGAAGTACAGGATATTGGTGGCTCATATCTGCAATTCTTGCTACTCAGGCAGCTGAGATCTGAGCGGTCATAGTTTGCAGCCAACCCAGGTACAAAAGTCCATAAGAGGGGCTGGGAAGGTGGCTCAGTGGTAGAGTACTTGCCTTGCATACATGAGGCTTTGGGTTTGATTACTCAGCATCACATAAGCAGAAAAAACCAGAAGTGGTGCTGTGGCTCAAGTGGTAGAGCACTAGCCTTGAGCTGAAGAGCTGAGGGACAGCGCCCAGGCCCAGAGTTCAGGCCCCACAACCAACAAAAAGAAAGAAAGAAAGGAAAGCCCAGGAACATGGATGAACTCAAAAGTCCACAAGATTCCATCTCCAACTAACTGGCAAAAACTTGAACTGCAGGTATGGCTCAAGTGGTAAATTGCCAGCCATAAGTAAAGAGGTTGAGCAAAGCATGAGTCTCTGAATTCAAACCCAGGACAAAAAAAGAAAAGAAAAAGAAAAAGCAGCAAGTCTTTAGGGGAACCAAGCACTTAGTGGTAGAGGGAGGGGAATCAGATGTTACATTTTAATTCTAGGACTTTTCTAAGTTTTTCTGTCATAAAACTTCTAGTAAGATAACTAGAGTCTAAATAAGAATATGTAAATTTTTAATCACAGTCTCATAATTAGATTAGTTATTTGGAGGGGCGGGGATGTAAACTTATTTACATTTCTGTGGTTGTTTTCTGTAGTCAAATCTGAATAGCTAAATAAACATGTCAATGTATTTTTCCTGGGCATGTTTAGCATTTTTTTTTCCTTTGTGGTACTGAACTAGCAAAACTACTAAAACATTCTTTGAAATAAACAAAAGCTGGCAGTGTAATTTTTCTGTAGCTCTCAAAATGGTCTTATGTCTTCTCAGCCTAGGTACTTTGGTTTATTGCCAAAAAGTGATTTTCTAACTAAAAAGAAACCAGAGGAAAAACAGCAAAAGACCAAGAATGAACTGGAAAAAAAAATAGGAGTTCCTAAAGATATCCCAAGAAATAACATTGTTACATAACTAGTCTCAAAATTAATAAACAATTTAGGGTCTTGGAGAGAACAGTATAGACAAAGACCAGAAACAAGGGGTAAAAACTTTGTGCATTTGGTGTTGTCACACCAAAGAAATTATACCAGATGATGGTTTGGCCAATTTGTTAGAAGGCACTTTGATTTTTCCTGTGACTTGTAATTTTGTTTAAAAGCAATTTTCAGCCAGGCACTGGTGGTTAATGCCTGTAATTCTATCTACTCAGGAAGCTGAGTGGGGATCACAGTTCAAAGTCAGCCTGGGCAGGAAAGTGTATAAGATTCTTATCTCCAGTTAATCACACACCAAAAAAGCCAGAAATGGAGTTGTAGCTCAAGTGGTAGAGCACTAGCCATGAGCACAAAAACTCAGGGACAGTATCCCAGCCCTGAGTTTAAGACCTAGACTGGCAAAAAAAAAAATCAGTTCTCAGGCTCAGCACAGTGGTACATACCTATGGTCCCAGCTACATTGGAGGCAATGGTAAGAAAATCACTAAGGCCAGACAGGCAAAAAGCTCAAGGCTCTATCTAAAAACAAACTAGGAAGTGGCACTGTGGCTCAAGTGGTAGAGCGCTCACCTTGAGGTGAATAGCTGAGTGACGAGGCCCAGAGTTCAAGCCCCATGACTGACCAAAAAAAAGAAAGAAAGAAAGAAACCTAACATAAAAATGGCTGGTTAGCATGGTTCAATGGTATAGCCCCTGTCTAGCAAGTTCAAGGCTCTAAGTTCAAATCCCAATTCTATCTACTCCCCAACAAAGCAATATCCAAAGGACATGAGAAGAGCAAACAATAGCCACAGTAAAATGTACATGAAAATTCTTACTTCTTCCTTTCAGAGCCTAATATTCTAAATAAATCTTTGAAGTATTGTGGGACGCGGACCACCACATTCTCTGAGGGCCCAATGTCTTTCAGGTGAGGATACAATCTGACGTCAATGACCTTCTTGATGTAGCCCAGCCAGTCAAACTAAAAGGAGAGAAAATAAAACAGTGAAGACCTTTATTAGACAAAAAAGAAAAAGAAAAGCAACAGAGCAGGCTGAGCAAAATCCATTCTTATTGTTTCACCCAAATAGTGGAAGACATAACTGCCCATCATTTACTTTATCCAGGAAAAAAAAAATCTGATCATTGCTACTCTGACCTGAAGCCTTAATCACAGGTGAAGCCTACAGTCTTTACCATGAAAATATAAACAGTAAGCCTGCTCACAAGGCAATACACACCAGGTTCCTTTTGATGCTCCACCCATCCCCCCCATTTGAATTCCCCTCCTCCATCCTCCCTCCATCTTCCTCTCTGGGCTCCATGGTTGCATCCTCCCACCATCCCCTCAAGTCTTGCTCTGTCCACATTCTCCCTCCCTCTATGCTGTAGTCTCCCTCACTCCTGTACACCCACAAGTACAGGTGCATCTCCTCCTTGGCACAGCCCTTCTTAACTCAGGAGGAAATGAGCAGGAACAGAAAGGAACACACCTCCATTCTTCAAAGCACTGCTTGGTGTTTCAGATTGGCTATGCTAAAAGCCACTTCCCAGCCTTTTCTCCCTTGTCTGCCTTCACTGCTGACATGGACAACCAGCTACTTATGTGCCCAGTGCCTAACCCTTCCTGCTGTCATTAGGCATGGCCACGTGACCCCACTCCACTCAGTGACAAAGGAAAGGGAGCCATGCAGGGATATTCCAGAGCATCTGTCTTCCTTCTTCCTGTCCTGGTTGCAGATGTAATGGATGGAGCTATGGTAGTCACTATGCAATATTAGTATTTAAACATACAAGCCAAAAGCCAGTACATTAAGGAGAGTGCATTACATTGCAACTGAATCAACTATCAGTTGCGCCCAAACTTACATTGCTAAAAAAAAATGTATCTTAAGTTTTTAAGCTACTATTGCTATGATTTTTATGTGGCTTCTAACATAAGGGATCTGGATACATACACAATGGATATTTGTGTGTGTGTGTGTGTGTGTGTGTGTGTGTGTGTGTGTGTGTGTGTGTGTGTGTGTGTGTGTGAGAGAGAGAGAGAGACTTCTAGGGCTTGAACTTAATGCCTGTGGGCTGTCCCTAAGTTTTTTTGCTCAGCTTTAGCCACACCTCCATTTCCAGCTTAATTGGTGATTAACTGGAGATAAAAGTCTCTCACACTTTCCTGCCCCAGCTGGCTTTGAATCTCAATTCTCAGATCTCAGCCTCCTGACTAGCTAGGATTACAGGTGTGAGCCACTGGCGCCTGACAACACAAGGGATATTTTATGTGATAGTTGACAAAGATCGGGATAACTGAAAAGACTGAGAGTAGGTTTTACAAGGCAAAAGTTTACATATGGATAAATACCATCCCTTGTAAAATGACCAGACACAAGAAGGTTTGCTG
Organism: Dipodomys merriami; assembly: GCF_024711535.1. Lineage (NCBI taxonomy): Eukaryota > Metazoa > Chordata > Mammalia > Rodentia > Heteromyidae > Dipodomys > Dipodomys merriami. The sequence goes on from NW_027204492.1 coordinate 107,717,634, forward strand.
AATAGTTTTCACTAACCCGAGGGATTATACCATCACTTGTATCACGACCAGGTACCAGAGTTTTCCTGAGTCGTTTTCACTAACCTGAGGAATCATAGCACTGAGTTCAGAGATGTTCATTTTGTTATACATCGCCTCACTGGTTCGGTTTTCATGGGGAATCATTATCTGTCAGAAAGACACTTGAGTTATTACTTTCAAATGAATCATTTCTTACCGCATGACTACTTTATACATGTGCCAAAACATCTGTTTAGTATTATAAAGTTTTTTAAGACCGGTGCCCAGCTGAGGGGAAGAACGGAGAAGTGACAGAATTTTAGACCAGATGAAGGAAGTAAAAAAGAAAATTACTTGGGCTATTCAGTGCAAAATACTGTCTCCAGTGCATAAAGATCTTTCCAGAATCCCCTCTTCCTCTAACGTATGGATGGAAAGTCTATTCCTAGCTCAAATTTGACAGCCAAGCTAAAGTTGGATAACAGGCAACTATTTCACTTTTACCTGTGGTCTCCAAATAATGATCTCACCATTTTATGAACCACAGCTCATCCCTTCATCTCTAGGGGCAAATTTTCAGCCATGACCCCTGGCTGTATGGATACCACCCATGATCATTTTGTCAATAGCTCGTTCCTTCACTTCACCTCTTGTTGCTTTGGTCTTGAGCTTTCCTTCACTCCACTGATGGGGGTATGGATTCAGTTACCATCTAGACACATATTTCAGAACCTGTACTTCTGCCCTGATCCTTCACATTCTTTCTATTCTCAATACTCTTGATCTTAGCCATTTGACCAACACCAAATCTAGGCTTCTAGACTCTACCACGTTCAACCTGATGTAAAAACAATGGCTAAGCTGGACACTGGTAGCTCTTGCCTGAAATCCTAGCTACTCAGGAGGCTGGGATCTGAGGATTATAGTTCAAAGCCAGCATGGGCAGGAAAGTCTGTGAGACTCATCCTCAATTAACCATAAAAACCAGAAATGGAGCTGTGGCTCAAAGTGGTAGAGTGCTAGCCTTGAGCAAAAAGTGCTCAGGGACAGTGCCCAGGCCCCACGTCTGACAAAAGAAAAAAAAATTGGGTATAGCTATCACTACCTCCATGGTCCAAACTATGATTTAAGACTTTGCCCACAATTCATTTTCTCTAGCAGGCCTTTCAATTAAAGTCTACTTGGTTCTTATCACAAGGGCAACTCAGTGGACAGAGATCTCTCCTTGTGTACAATCTCTCTGGGTGGAATTAGTTGGCACACTCCCATGGCTGTCTTGCCAAGGACGTCTTTGAACTTGATGGGGCTGTCTTGTCTGCTTAGCCTCAGAGGTGGACCTAAGACTGAATATCCCACTTATTTTGCACGTCCTTAGTGAACTGAAGTAGATGAGGAGGGGAGCATTCCTCCAAAGCCTGAAGTCTGCACACCATGGATTTTCCAAATCCACAGAGGGCTGTGAAGCAGACACTTGTCCCCTGTTCTGTAAACACTTCAATGCCCTTAGCTTCTTCTCCCCCCTCACCTTTCCACAGGTAAGGCCACGTGCACCAACCAGTTCCCTGGCTGCATCTGAATCCTTGCCAAGGACAAAATCCACAAGTCCTTTCTTCCCCCTCCTTAACTCAGGCGGATGGCCTTGGAATCCTCTGGCCTCCGAGCTGTTCTCAGCTCGCTGCCAGCTACGTCCCTCCACACACTGGATTTGTCACTTCATCTAGCCTCTTGACAATTCCTAGTGTTGCCTCAGCCCAGCTGTTTTTAGTTCCCTTTTTGGTCCAACTCCCTGACACAAGGCATGGTCTTTCTGTATCACAGTTTTGGTCCAAATGAGAGTACTGGGCCTTCTATTTGCCAGGGAAGTGAATCCAGATAGCTTGTAGAAATGGCTGGGAGACACCTTTGCAGAATTCAAAACACAGAACATTTCAGAGAAATAGCCATGAACTTCACCACAGCAGGAACAGAGTTTCATTGCCCAACCTTAATCCTTCACTTCTACTCCATTCTTCAACATACAATCCCCACCTTGACATGCAAAAAAAAGCAATAAGCACATGGACTCTAATTCACCTTCCCCTTCACCCCCCCCCCACTGGGGTTTGAACTCAGGACCTTGCACTTCCTAGGCAAGCAGTCTATTGTTAAGCCATGCCTCTAGCACTGCTTTTTGCTGTTTGTGTGCATGTGGTATGGTATGTGCTGATCTTGGGGCTTGAACTCAGATCCTGAGCACTGTCCTTGAGCTTCTTTTGCTCAATGCTAGTGCTCTACCGCTTGAGCCACAGTGCCACTTCCAGATTTTTTTTCAGTAGTATATTGGAGATAAAAGCCTCACAGACTTTCCTACCAGGGCTGGCTTCAAATTGCAATCCTCAGATCTCAGCTTCCTGAGGAGCTAGGATTATAGGCATGAGCCACTGACACCTAGATTTTGCAGAGTATTGTTAAGATAGAGCCTCTATTCAGGCCTAGGCACATGCCTGAACTCTAATCCACCTATTTTAGGCTTCCCATCACTGCCGGGATGACAAGCACATACTACTACATCCAGCTTTCCTCCATGGAGATGGAGTTTCATCTGGCCTGGAACTTGGATTCTCCTGATCCCAGCATTCCAGACAGCATGGAACAGCAGGTACAAATCACTCCATCCAGCTATGGGTTGGAAGAATATCACCACCTTTTCTACTTGGACGGACCTCAAATAGCAATTTTCCCATGCTCCGCCTCCAAAGTGGTCAGAATCACAAGATGTGAGCCATTGGCAACTAGCTGCAAATCTACTTGATACAAGTACTTTTATCTCATTACAAAGTTTCTATAATGGTTCATTCTGGGTCTTGGAACATTTAGGGCTTTTACATTGTTTCTTCTAGGGAAAAAAAGGTATTCTATAAACTGAACGCTAACCCCTTAGGATTTCTCATTATTCTCATACATTTGTTTAATATCTTTGTGTCTATACCAAGAGCCTACGAAGCTTTAAGGTGACTCATTCAGGATACATGACACAATGACATTCATTACAGTGGAAGAAGAAAGGAATGAAAAATAAGGATAGATGTAAAGTAGCACCAGAAAGGAAGCTTTAAAATGCTCACCAGCATGCCTTATATACTTCTACATCAGTTTTTATGTCCAGTATTGGCAGACATACTTCCCCAGCCCAGATCCTAATCTGACTCACTCTTGGGAATGGTATTAAAAGCAGACTCAATTAAAAGTAATGTTGTAGGGCCAGGGGTATAGCTCAGTGGTATACCATATTCTTAGCCTATGTAAGGCTCTGAATATGATCCCGGGAATGTGTGCACATACACACACACACACACACACACACACATACACACACACACACACACACACACACACACACACACACACACACACACACAGAGTAAAGCAAAGCAAAGCAAAAAAAGCAACCTTCCATTGAATCAAATCAATAATCATCTGCATTCTATTTAAGCCATACAAGAGTTTCTCTAGAAAAACAGAATATCACTTTGCTGCACAAACATTAAATAAGCTAAGACCAAGGAATCTGAAGAATAAAAGGCCTCCCCCCGCCTCTCTTTTCCTTCCTTTCTTTCTTCTCTTTTTGCCAGTACCAGGGTTTGAAATCAGGGCCTTGTGCTTGCTCAACTTCCTTGTTCATGGCTGGTACACTACCATTTGAGCCATGTCTCCAGGCCATATTTCTGCTAGCTGTTTTGGGGATGAAGTCCCTCAGAGTTTTTTGCCTAGGCTAGTTTTGAACTTTGATACTCAGATCTCAGCCTCCAGAACAGCTAGGGTTACAGACATGAGGCACCAGCACTTAGCTGAAAGCTCTTCTTGTTACTTCCCAATGGAGATGCTACTCTACCTTGAGCCCAAAGAGTAACAACACAGAAGGTTCTTGTTTAGTTACACTTTGTAACTTCATTCAGGATATATTGCTTTTTTTCAGGGGGAGGGTCCAGTTGTGGGGCCTGAACTCTGGGCCTGGGCACTGTCCCTCATCGATTCAGCTTAAAGCTAGCATTCTACCACTTGAGCCACAGTGCCACTTCCGGCTTTTTTTTTCTGCTTCTGTGGTGCTGAAGAATCGAACCCAGGGCCTCATGCATGCAAAGCAAGCGCTCTACCACTAAGCCACCTTCCCAGCCCCGGATATGTTGCTTTTAAAAGAAGAAAAAGACAAATGAAAGGATACAAAGATTATTTTCAATGAAGACTTACCTCAGCTATCTTCATTTCCAATCTAATCACTGACTTCATGTCATGCTCAGCTCGGGAACTGTTAGCTCCTAAAAGCACAGCTGTGTCTACCATGAACTTGTAAAGGGCATCTCGATACTGTAAGAGATAAAGAAACAAGTGATCATGACAATAACCTACTAGATAGTAAGTTTCAGAGAAGAGCAGAAACAGCAGGTAGAAATAAATGTCCTTCATTTTCACCAGGTACTCACAATACACTACAGACATTCTGAAATACCAGCTATCCATCTACCACTTTGAGTGATGGGTACCATTTCTATAACAGACAGCAATGTCTGGCCATCATGCATTGATCACACTAGTTTTTCTGGTAATTGGTGATATTATGATTACAAGAAACATTTCCAAATGAACCCAGAATAGAACGCTTAAGGTCAGGTGTTCTCTTCTCAGACAAGTGAGGCTTTAATAAAAAATAATGGGGAAGAACTGTTACTAAAAAAGCAGGAGGAACACTGGTTGGAAAGTGTGATTTATTCTCTTCCAGCTCAATTTATCCAGCTTCACACTAAGAAATAAGCGATGACTGTAGTGATCACAGCCCTGTATCTTTCCAGGTTTATTCAGTTTTCACAGTTGTCCTGCCTGGCTCGGGGTGGGTGTGGGGGGTGGAAGAGATAGCAATGATGGTGAGAAATGTAGCAACTGGTAAATATATAGTTTTCTCACTAAGGTACGCCTTGACCCGTAAGCTGTTTTTTCCTGGATGACTGATCTTAAGACCTATAGAGTTCTTGGAATATAGCAAGCCATTAAATATTAGTGGCCCAAGCAGTAAGCAAGCTTTGCTCATAATCTTAATAGAAAGACTGTTTTGCCTTTCCCATGTCAAGTCAGAAAAAATAGTCAATATACATGGAAGGTGGCCTGCTAGGCACTGTGCATACGTCAAGGGAAGGCAGAACAGATGAAAATTAACTAATTCTCCAGTCTGGTTCTCAGTGTGTGGTCCAATATAATTAATAACTAACAACAGAGAGACCAAAGTAAGTTTCTTAATAAAGCATTCCAGAAGCCTGGAAAAATACGAGGGAAATTGAATTTGAAGGATAAATTCAGGAGTAGTGAGAATAAGGTGCTTTCTTGAGAGAGGAAACATAGATGTGTTGGAAAATATGGGTTAGATCAAGCCATGAAGAAGCTTTGAATCCCCTCAAAGGAATTTATGCACTCTCTCAAGAGCAAGGCATGCTGGGAGCAGTATGGTGTAAACACAACTTGTCAAGTGGTATGAGGTCAATGGAACAAAATGGAGGAAATATCCGTTTACAAAGCTACTTGTAAGGTCAATTTGCCACCCTTTTGGATGAGCATCTTAAGTCCAAAAGCTACCTAGGATCTTGGCTAGTTTCTTGGCCTCCAGTGCCTGCTATAAGTAGAGGTTAGTATCTGTATAGACTCAGAAGACTTGGGTCTAATTCTCTTTTAGCAATTCAATAATGTTTCTAAAATGAAATGAAAGTGTGAAAAATGAATGGGCTCTTTCCAGTGTTGCATGAAACTACTAGGCTTCCAAGTTAAACCAAGATGTCCAACTTGACTAAATCGCCTTTGTAAAGGGCATCTCCATACTGTAAGAGACAATGACATTACCCTTCATTAATGGGGGTACCTGCTAAAAATTCATATGCTCAGAGCCAACCTCGTCTATTAAATCAAACTCTCTAAGGCTTGATACATATGAGAAGCTTCCCAGGTGATTGTTTAGTATTACAAATTTGAGAACCACTGGGTCTCCTTTCCCATACTTGCTCTGAACATGGTAATGATTGTGTGCTACACCTGAGAAGTGGTATCTCTCCAGCTACATCATGAGGACACTGAGCAAGGGAACTTGTACAGCCCTGGTGCCTAGACTTCTAGAAGACAGAGACTGGAATTATCTGCCTTAAGAAAAGGTCCTTTCTTCCTACATTGGGAATGTGGTGAGTGACTAATCCATCACACTGTTCAATTCCAGTAAAAAAAAAAAAAAGCAAGCATATTAGAACAAGTGATGGACTAAAACAGCCTAACAAGGCCCAGAGATGAATATGAGTAAAACTTACAGACTTGGCTTCCGTACTGTTATCAAGGTAATCTTCCCTCACAGCTAGAGAGAGTGTTGCTTGGTCCAACTGTTAAATAAAAACAGAAAACATGCTACAGCATTGGAAAATCTTATGTACCATATGAACAAGAGTTCTGAAAGCATCTGCATCCCAGACATATTTTGGGCTCTGTCACCATTACAAATACAACTACCTGGAAATAGGTACTTTGGTGATGACTGATTTAAAGAATTGGAGACCTGTCCTTGCTTTGGTGATTCATCATTTCACAGTTGCGGTTCTGTTGACACTGATTCGCATCAAGGCTAATTGAATTGGGGTAGATCTTAGAGATTTTAGCCAGAAAACTGATGCAACTTTCCCAATCCAATATGGTTGGGAAAAGCTCAGAGTGCAATACTAGATCCGATATCCAGATCTCTGCATTATTGTACAAATGCCAATCTGGATGGAGTTGATTAATCACATTCTCTACCTTAACACCTCTAAATAATGTCTCTTTCATCCAAAAGTAATGGATTTGTTTTGAGAAATCTGCAAATTTTGGGCCATCTCTGCAAAGTTTAGGAGAGGTGATCAAAACATAGATAATGATCAGACAACTAAATAAGTAAAATAATAATGATGGATAAATATAGTATAAGTTCTTGGAATACAACTTTCAGAACTACAAAGCAAACCAAAGGAAACAAAACAATTTGTTCAGAATATATGCTAGAAAAAATTTATGCAAAACAACTGAAACTTGACCCCTATCTTCCACCTTGAATAAAAAATGGATTGTAGGGGCTGGGAAGGTGGCTCAGTGGTAGAGCGCTTGCCTTGCATGCATGAGGCCCTGGGTTTGATTCCTCAGCACCACATAAGCAAAAAAAAAGCCAGAAGCGGTGCTGTGGCTCAAGTGGTAGAGCGCTAGCCTTGAGCTGAAGAGCTGAGGGACAGCGCCCAGGCCCAGAGTTCAGGCCCCATGATCGGACCCCCCCAAAAAATGGATTGTAGACCTAAAACTATAAAACTTCCAAAGCAAAATATAGGAGAAACACTTTGTGGGCTTGTGTTATAAAGCATTTTTAGACACAAAACTGAAATCACAACCTATAAAAGAAAAAGTTAATAAATTGGACTTCATTAACGTTTAAAACTCATGTTCTGTGAAAGACATTAAAAGCATGTATAGAAGTCACAGAATGGGAACACATTTGAAAATAATATATATATATGTATGATAAAGAACTTACATTCAAAATATATAAAGAACACTCAAAACTTAACAATAAGAAAATAATTTAAAAGTGATCAAAGTATCCAAACAGATTCTTCAGCAAGGAAGATACACAGAGGGAAAATAAACACATGAAAATATGTTCAACCTATCTGATATATTTACCTATGACTCATCAATCCCACTGTTATACCCTTACTCAAGAATATGAAATAAAAACTTATGTTCAAACCAAAACCTATGGTTAACTTGAGTCATAATCATCAAAAGTAGGAAGTGAACCAAATCTCCCACAATGTACAAATGGATAAGCTGTGATGCACAATGAAAAACTACTCAGCAATCAGAAGGAATGGACTATTGATGATACATTCATCCACGTGGGTGAATTTTACTTGCATCTTTGAAAAGGCAAAACTAAAGGGAAAACGGAGTAATGGTTGCTATTTTGAGGATGGGAGTTAACAGTAGAGGGACAATAGTAGGTAATTTAGGATGTGATGAAACTATTCTATTTATTGATTGTTAGATGAATGCATTAATTTATCAAAACTTAGAAATAATCCAGTACCACTAGCTCACTCATGTAATCCTAGCTAACCAAAGAACTGAGATCTAAGGATCACAATTCAAAGCCAGCCCAGGCAGAAAAAAAATCTGTGAGATTCTTATCTCCAATTAACCACCAAGAAGGCAGAAGTGAAGGTGTATCTCAAATGATATGATAAAGCCCAAGCCTTCAGTGAAAAATCTAAATTCAAGCCCCAGTACAGACAAAAATGAATAAATCCATTTCTTGTTCTTTCTTGAATATCAGCAAGTGGCTAAAGACTGAATAGATCTCACCAACAGATTTAAGTCTCTGAGTCACAAATTAAAAAGTTCATCCAAATTATCAGAAAATCAAAATAACAAGTCACAAATTATTGGCTTCTGTGCAACCTATATATGTTCATATGATTAGTTTGAATGATTTTAAAATTTTTCTGCTCAAGCAAAGGCTGAGAATATACTGAAAAAATGTATTGATCCATTTCCCTCTGGCTCCTTCTCCGTCTTACTATAATCTCAAATACTGTACTATTTTTTTAATAGATGAAGACTTACAAAATTCTCATTTTCCATGAAAATCCCTTTCACATGCATCAGGTGCTATAAAAGGTCAAGTCAACTATTAGTATGGTTATGGAAAGTTCAAGGGAAAACACTGCTATTGTTTCAGAGGAAATGTTTTCAAAACATTTATTTTAGGACTAGAGATATGGTTCAAGTGATAGAGTGTCTGGCTAACATCCTGAGTTCAAATCCTACTAGTAGCAAAAAATAATAATTTAAAAAAACTGCTAAGGATTGGTGCTCACACTTATAATCCTAACTCCTCAGGAGGCTGAGATCTGAGGACCATTGTTCGAAACCATCCAGGGTAAAAAAAAAAGTCTGTGAGATGAGCAGAAAAGCTCAAAAGCTATGTACATATGATCATATAAGATGATGCTAAGCGAAATGAACCCCAAGATATGGGCACAAGAGGTCTTTCTTTGTTGTTGTTTCTAATATACTATGTGATTTGTTTGTTTCTTTTGTATGTTCTTCCCCCTATGGTACATCCCTTGTTGTCACTGTACTTGATTTTGGTACCCTGCATCTTGTATTTACATTTGTCTAATTCGGGGAAGGGAAAGGGAATAACAAAACGTTTACACAAGGACACAGGATGACCTATTGCAACAATGAGACCCACAAGACACTATATTGGAAATGCACTTTACAACTTGTGGGGAGAGGAGTGAGAGAGGTAGGGGAGAGAAGGGATAGTGGGAGAACAAAGGAGGTGACAATGCTCAACAAGAAATGTACTCATCACCTTACTCACATAATTGTAACTCCTCCGTACAGCATCTTTACAATAAAATAAATTTTATAAAAAGTCTGTGAGACTTATCGCCAATTAACCAGCAAACAAATAATAATAAATAACCACAACCTGGAAATAGACCTGTCATTCAAGTGGTAGAACATCTGCCTTGAATGAAAAGGCTAAGGGACAGCACCTAACCTGAGTTCAAACACACACACACACACACACACACACACACACACACAGAGGTATATGCACATGTGCTCATTCACACAAAATTATTTTGTCTATGTGAACTGCTAAAATCCTCAAATTATTTTCTTTGATTTTCTTCTCTAATCGGCCTGAAATAACCAAGTTTCAGGCAGTTTCAGTCAGCCTGGCTTTATTCTACTGCAATTCCCAATCTACTATCTTTTCTTCCAAAAATTAAGTAAGCCAGGATCATGAAACAAAATATTTTGATTAAGATGCTTTGGCTTTCAGTTAATGTTGGACCACTTGATGACTCTTGTGAGCTTTGGTCTCATAGGAAAGGAGATTGTGCAGATAATATCAAGAAAGCCAAAGTTTCCTCTCATGAAATGAAGTTAAACCCACTTATGGCAAAAGTTTGGATAACTCAAGTGAAGTTACCAGCCCTCTCATAAACCTTCAGATTGTTATAGTTTCTAAGGAACATTTTAAATACTCAAATGGATTGGATAAGATCAGTCAACTAAATCTCGTTAGAAATATTCAAGTTCCTGAGGCGAGGTCTTTCTTAAGAAGCCAACACACCAGGACACTGTGTTATTTAAAGTTTTGTTTTGTTTTAATCCTTAAACTTAAAACTGATCTAAATATTGGAAGTAGAACATAAAATAAAATAAAATTTTAATCCCAGAATTTGGGATGCTAGGTAAGGGAGGAGGTTTGCGAATTTGAGGCCAAGCCTGGGCAATATAAAAAAAATTGTCTCTCAAAATAGTGGAGGGAAATGTGATACTAAGAAATATGATATACTGAAATGAATATGCATTTTTTCCGATTACAACGGCTACTCCACTTACAATGAACTTTGTATTATGAGAGAAAGTAGTAGTACAATAAGAAACATCTGACAAATTGTGATGTAAGAAAATGAAAGATAAAGAAATTGAATGAACTTGCCTGGTGCCAGTAGCTCACACCTGTAATGCAAGCTTTTCAAGAAGCTGCGCTCTGAAAAGCACGGTTTGAAGCCAAGCTGGGAAGGGAAGTCTATGAGACTCTTAACTCTAAAAAGCCAGAAGTAGAGCTGTGACCCAAGTGGTAGAGAGCCAGCCTTGAGCAAAGGAAAAAGCTAAGGAAAAATATACACACCCTGAGTTCAAGCCCTGATAACCCCCCACACACACAATTACAGAAACCTCATATCCAAGAGAGTTTCCCCTCATCATCATGAAAATCTTCAAGAGCCAAGCAAATGTAGACCCTTAAGTAAGGGTGGCTTTAAGTTGTTGTATACTAGGATGACCCTGGTCTTCCAGTCTTTCAGGACTGCGTAGGAAAGCCTTTTCTTGTCCCTTAAATCATTCTTGCTATCTCCATGCATAAAACAAACCCAACTACATGGAGCAAGATAATGTTTCAGAGGGCTCACTTTTGTCATTCTTCTGTGTTTTTAATATCCTGTCTCCCACTCAAGGCTATACAAATCATGTGTCAAATTGCCATGGGGAAACTACTGAAGGCCATTTGTGCATGTTAAACTGCATATTTGTGGCATGATGACATATCTGCCCATTAGAAGGAATCTTGTACTCTTCACCCAGAGGTGCCATTTGTTCACTCGACAGTGAACACAGGAGTGGGTCTGCCCAGAAGGAGGCCTTTTTAGTATTCCTGTGGGTTTGTGGGAATCAAAAAGTGGGGAATCCAAGAAAATAGTATTTAGTGGGAAAAACACTTTGAAAGAACAGAGTTTGAGTGAGAGAGCTTTTTCCTGGAGCACAGAGGCACTCCCAGACAGTAAAAGAAGTCAGTGGTTCCCATGAGGAGAGAGATCAGCTGATACCATGAAATGTAGCAGCATCTGAAAGGGAGAAGAGGCCCAGGACCACAGACCATAGAAACATACCTGACAAGTCCATATGAGTTCCATAGTGGGGGTTTTTTCTTCAGATGAAGGTTGAAAAATGGAGCTGCTAATAAGGCATGGGGAGTACCTAGACCAATATTCATTTTTCCAGCAAAAGGTAGGGTGGAAGTTAACGGTCAAAGACTACATTGACTAAAGAAAGTGTCTGATTTTTGCACAACCAAACGAGATATCTCAGGCATAGTGGGTACACAGAGAAGCAGCTTTTGTCAAAATGATCCAAATCAGATTCTAGGTCATGCTTCAAGCAAGGAGACTTTCCATGTGCCACTATAGACCAGCATCTATGTTAGAAACTCACAAAATTCAAGTCACTTAAACCTCACAGCAACAGTAGACAAGAAATTCGAATCTGCCCTTCCTTACACATGGGGAAAATGAGATTCCGAGTGGTGAAGCCATCTGTACTAGGATACTAAGTAAATCACAAAGTCTACCAATAGTTGCAAACTATGCTCCTCAAAACCTGTGTCTCACTCCTGTGATCCTCGCTTTTCAGTAGCTGAGATCTGAGAAGCATGGTTCAAAGCCAGCCTGGGCAGAAAAGTTCATGTGACTCTTTTCTCCAATGAACCATCAAAAGGCTGGAAATGGAGATGTGGCTCAAATGGTAGAGTGTCAGCCTTGAACATAAAAGCTAAGGGACAGCATTAGTACTGGCGTACACACACACACACACACACACACACACACACACACACACACACACACACACACACACACACACACACACACACACACACACACACACACACACACACACACACACACCTAAAAGGGTCTCCAAATTTTCAGCTAATTCTATTCTAAAGTTGTAATATTTAATTTTTATATATATTAATTGTATAAAATGAGGAGTTTCACCATGATATTTTAATGCATATACTTTGATCACATTCACCCCTTCTATTACATTTTCTTATCTCTCCTTGCTCCCTCTTTTCTCTTCCCCTTTCATCTCTCTAGTAGCCCCCATTTTTCTTTTATGGTTCCTCCATCTCAGTGTCCACAAATGAGAGAAAACATGGAGACTTTGTGTGACTGGCTTATTTCACTTAGCATGAAGATCTCTAAACAAAAGGCAACATACACACAAATTGTACAATTTTGGCAGTCAACACTGTTCTGCTCTTCACTGTCAGATTCATTTGTCTCAGAATAAAGTTTTTCCTGCCATCTGTAGACACACACTTACACTTGTAACTGTATCATAATTGGGAACACTGTGGCTGTATTTTGTTTCAGGAAAGGTGGTTAATTCAGACTTGTGAGTATTTGCTCATCTATTATGGTGTAAACAGGGCCAAAACTAAAATAGACATGTGCCATCCTCAAATGCCAAGCACTTCAGTTTGTAACAAGCTGCCATCCTGGCAAAGAAGAGCACTAAGGACACAAGCGCCTCCTTACATTTGGAAAGTAGTCTGTTATTGACAGTTTAGTACGTCTAGCATTAGTGTAATTGAATATTAAGTGTGCAAGCAAGCTGTTACCATGCTTCTCTGTTTTGAGTATTTTTTTATAAATTTGTGTTAAAGCTAGACACTTTGTGAAATTGCTTTTTTGACACAGCATCCTTGCTGATGGTGTGCACTTCTTTTTTTTTTCCAGGGCTGAGGACCAAACCCAGGGCCTTGCACGTGCCGGACGGGCGCCCTTCCACTGGGCTAAACCCCCAGCCCCTGGTGTGCACTTCTGATTGATATAGAGGAACACGTCATCTGGTTGTCCATTTTGGACAATGTTACCATTGAGTGATATCAGTTTCATCTCTCTATCGTGAATTTCCCAATCAAATTTTCACCTAATAATTTTAGCATTTATAGATGATACTTGCCTAAACTTTCACTTCATCAGGGATTTTTATGATAATTTCTAATTATATTATCTCCACCAAATTTGTAAGCTATGATTCTACTATTAAAACCCTGTGTAAGTCCAATGCCAGTGGCTTATGCCTGTAATTCTAGCTACTCAGGAAACTGAGATCTGAGGATCACAGTTCAAAGCCATCCCCAACAGGAAAATCCATGAAACTCTTATCTCCAAATAACCACCAAAAAAACAGAAGTGAAGCTGTGGCTCAAGTGGTAGAGTACTAGCCTTGAGCAAAACAAAAAGCTCAGAAACAGTGTTCAGGCCCTGAATTCAAGCCACAGGATGGGCACGCATGCACACATACACACACACACACACACACACACACACACACACACACACACACACACACACACACACACACACACACATTCTGCTTTGGATTTTGGAAGTTTGACTTAGGTGGGGTGAGGGTATTTCACTCTAATAGTTTTTATTCTTCTACATTTGAATGTCAATATATCATTAATATTTTCTGGTTTCACAAAGGACCGAATTAAAGGAAATATTTAGTATTCAATAGCTCTATTATTATTATTCATTGTAATTATTGATGGAGAAACAAGCCTGGCAGGATCAAGGTACAAAATTTATTTGAGAAATATTATTTCAATTCTTACGAGGCTCTTTCATTGGTGAATCTTTTGTTGTTGGTAATTTTGCCTAGCAAAATCAGGTCACATACACTTGGATCTGTCTTTTATCAAAGAAATGCTTATTCTCCCAGTACAAAATGCAACCAAGTACTTGAAAGTTTGGTCTTCCAAATTGAAAAAGACTCAGACTAAATTGAAAGAGACCCAGACTAAATTATCCAATGAGGATTTGATTGTTTATGCAAGAAGATGATCACAATCAAGCACTAGTGACTTGCACCCATAATCCTGGATACTCAGGAGGCTGAGATCTGAGGATCAAAATTCAAAATCAGCCCAGGCAGACAAATCCCTGAGATTCTTAGCTCCAATTAACCAGCAAAAAGCCAGAAATAGAGGTGTGGCTCAAGTGGTAGAGTGCCAGCCTTGAACAAAAAAATAAGTAAATAAACAAGAACACAAGGCCCTGAGTTCAAGCCACAGTACCAGCACTAAATACATATATAAATGTATTAATAAATTATACATTCATAGAAAGTGAACAAGGAATGCTATGTGTGTTCTCTCCCCTATCCGGAGAATGAGGAGGTGAGGGAAAGAGTGGAGTTCTGAACATCTTTCATAACTGCAAAAGACCCACAGCCTTTCCCCACTGGAGTTCAGGGACCTCCTACATGTTCAAAGTAGGCATGGGAGAGTGAGAATAAAGATCAACTTGAAATTCACTCACAGGCTTCCTGAAGGTTGGCAGAAGTTGTGTCCTAATAATTTACATTCTCCAAATCTTACAGAGTGGTGCATTCAAGATCTTAAGATTGAGCAGATTTTTTTTTTACCTTCTCACTCAAAAATGGCAACATGAATGTCTCCTAGGAAGATACCCCAAAAGACAAATCTCAAATAGAAGAAAGAACCCTGGCTATACCTTCAAGATGTGTTCATTGGATGCCTTGTCATCAGGGGACACATACAAACGGATAAACACCGAATTGCTGTATTGACCCCGGAATGTTGCAAGTGTCTGCAGCAGGCTGAATTTTCTCTCTGACCAAACTCCTTCAGGACCAATATTTGCTTCAAGCACAGGCCAGCGGAAAGGTGAATGTCGTAGGATGTGGAGCAATGGCTTGGCACCTGCTTTTTCAATCGCTTCTGAAAGAGAGTAGGAAGGGTGAGTTCGAATTACAGACTGGAGTAGGATGCAAGAACATCTACTCCACAGAAAATTCCCATATGGCCCCCACTAGAAACGTTTGCTGTTTAAGGAGAAGGTAGAAGAGTGGGTTGGGTTGAACCTAACCATAGAGACAGACTATGACTCACACATCCATGGGATCATCTAAATCTATTTTTCACCAAGAAAGAGAGAGGATGGGCTCACTGTATTGACCCAAGTCAATGAATGGAATGAAACTCCTTGGTGGCCACAAGGGACAACCCTAAATTGTCTTTTAAAATGACTCAGCAAAGCCTATCATTCCCTCAATGAAAGAAACTAATGCTTTAGATTCTGGTCATTATTGCCTTCTTCTAGCTGACCAAATGACACATCCAAATCCCAGACTAGTTAGCATACTTTTCAGAAACATTGGCTTCTTCCTACAACGGTCTTCAGAAAGGAGAGTTTCCCCACAATGATGCTGGTTAAACTGATAACAGCCAAGCACACCTGAGAATCTTGATTTCTCTAGAATCCAGTAAATCCTTGGGAAAATATCAATTTTTCTAAGTATACTCCCTCCCAGCCTCTCTCAGACCAGAACTGGTTTGCCTTTTTTGCTGGGTAAAATAAGAATTTTCCTGCTCAAGTTTCTCTTTGAGAAACTGATACCCAAACAATCCCAGTCAAAGAAATAAGATTATTTGGTCCATCAAGGTAATGACAGACAAAGAATAATCCAAGTCCAGTCTTGGAGAATGATTCATCTCTCTAAATAACATCTTTAAAACATTCACAGAATTTTTACTTCTCTCTCCCTTAAACAATACCTTTAAACATTAGCAGAATCCTGAAGGATAAGGGGAATGAATCTTTTATTTTCAATATTACTCACTCTCATTCATGCAAGATGAATAAAGAATTTTGGCTTTCTGTATGGCTTCAATGTCCCGTCTTCTACTGATTGACTTCTCCAAAAGTGCTGGGAGAGTTAAGAAAGGATTCATTAGTGTTGGCCCCCATGTAGTATCCAAGTGGAGATTAGTCAATAACCATCATTCCAGCCTGCAGAAAACTAAATGTAAAGACAGACAATCCTGGAAAACACAGATCTGTAAAAGATATGCAGAAAGCAAAACTAAGGTCCCAATAAAAACAAATTCACATTCTCTTATCTGGTACTCTCCTAGCTCAAAAGAATCCCCAAAGTTCAATTTCCAACTGAAAGTAGATCTTCTTCAGGGGTCAATTTCTTCTGCCACCTATACAAAAGGAAGTAGAATTCATTTATTCAAGAACCAAAAATAACTGAATTTGATCTCTTGTTTCTGTACCAAGTAATATTCTCAACAGAGGCAATTTTGTCAAGGTCGCGTTTCTTAAGATTTCCTCACCACCCAGCCTCTTGGGGAGGTCACCTGGAAGAAATTTCCCATTAGAATTTTTCTTCAATGTTGCACAAACACACTGTGAACGTGGAAGTAGTTAAGACAGGAAATGGAGAGGGGAGATTGGAAGGCTTACCCAAATTGCCTGAAAACTTGCCCATTTACACATGCAAAGCCTGGCCATACAAATGAGGCCATGTGTATAATATGGTCACTGAGACCAGGTGGAAAATGATTTTCTATTGATGGAGTCACTAATAATACTGGTTGAAGGTCAGAAATGGCAGCTGTCACTCATTAAATAGGGAATAAAAGTCAAGACTCAAACCTCTTCAAGGGAGGGAGGGAGGGAGAGAGAGAGAGAGAGAGAGAGAGAGAGAGAGAGAGAGAGAGAGAGAGAGAGAGAGAGAGAGAGAGAGAGAGAGAGAGAGAGAGAGAGAAAGAGAGAGAGAGAGAGAGAGAACCTTGCAGCCCTGGCACTGCTAATTCCAACTATGTCAAACTGCTGTTGTCAAAGTACTTGGGGAAACAACCTAGCAGGCTCCAAAACCATAGTGTACCAGATGTTCCTACAGTTCTCTGGATAGCTTCGAGACCCAAGGTATAATCCTAATCAAATTGATAAATAATTACACATTCCCTGAAGAATCTACATTATTTTTTAAAAAGCAACTCAGAGTACCTGTCCAGTTTTTTTTCAATAAGAATCTATACAGAAAGCAAGTCCAGCACTGATAGCTCATGCCTGTAATTCTAGCCATTGAGGAGGCTGAGATCTGAGGACTGAGGTTCAAAGCCAGCCAAGGCAGTAAAGTCCACTAGACTCTTATCTCTGATTAACCACTACAAATCCGGAAGTGAGCTGTGGCTCATGTAGTAGAGAACTAGTCTTGAGCAAAAAAAAAAGCTCAGGAATAGAGCTCGGGCCCTGCGTTCAATCCCCAGGACAGGCAGACATGCACATGTGTGTATGTGCACGTGCACACACACACACACACACACACACACACACACACACACACACACACACACACACACACAAAGAAGCAAGTCTATATAACTAGATGGTTGGGTTGCATGTGGGCATTTTCAATTATTTCAGCATGTTTGGTGTTTCTTTCTTATTTATCATCACAGCAGGATAAGTAGCCCCAGGGCTAAAGAAAGGAGATTTTTTTAAGTAAATAGAAAGCCCTAAAAGTATATTCACACATATTTCCATTCAAATCAGATCCTATACCTTTTTGCCATAATCCTTATGCAGTCATTACAGCTATTAGACTGTTGAGGAGATACATTTAGAAGTAAATAACCCAAATTTCATTTCGGGATATAGTGCTATAAACACTCAGGGCACTTCAAACATGAGTGCCCTGACAATCAAAAGACAAGCCACCGGGGTAAAAAGAACTAAAACTATTCAATATTTACCTGTGTAACCTCCCAAGTCATGCTGTGCATAACAAGAAAGGAGAAAAAAAGCCTTTGTATATGCTAAGTAGGACAATCCCCAAATCATAAGCTTGTACAAATATCAATAATCAACAGATGGCAAAACCATGATGTCTATACCAGAATTCAGCTTCTGAAACAGATTCATTTATCACAAGCTTCTTATCACATCCTCTGCTTCCCATTTTCTCCCCCTTTCCCTGTATCCAGGGCGGCAAGAGAGCATTGCTATGCACACAGTGAGGAAGCCAGCCAGCAGCAGCATCCATTTTCTATATCTCTGCATGTGACGCAGTGTAAGAGGAACAAAATTGAGTGTGGAGAGTCATTAATAAGCAGGGAAAAACGTCTGCCAACCATAGGCAATTAGTGGGGTTATTAAAATGTCTCAAAAGTGTTGAGAAGGACATATGGGTCACCCATCCAGGCCATAGCCTGGGTTGTTCCGTGGAGAATTATGCAGCCCCTCCTCCCACCCTGCACCATGATATAATCGAGAAGGAATGCCTATTCACAAAAACCTATGGTGCAGCCAAATGCTGATTGCTCATGCCTATAATCCTACTCACTCAGGAGGCTGAGATATGAGGACTGAGATTTGAAGTCAAGCTGAGAGAAAGCTCACACAATGCTCTAATTAATCACCAAAAAGTCAGAAGTAAAACAATGTCTCAAGTAGTAAAGTACTGCCTTAAGCAAAAAAAATTAATTAAATAAAATAAAAGCTAATGGACAGAGCTCAGGCCCTAAATTCAAGCACCAATACCAACACACACACACACACACACACACACACACACACACACACACACACACACACACACACACACACACACACACACACACACCTATAGTATAGCAAAACACAGACATTAAAACCAGTTTGAGAAGTTCTACTGATTACCAAATTTGAACATTGCACATATGAAGTACTTTTCATCTCCTCGTTATATAATTGGATTTTAAAAATAAAGCAGCAATTAGCAATTATGTTAAGAGGATGGGCTTTCAAATCACATAGACCATGAGTTCCAGTTGAAGCCTCCTGCTATTTCCTAGCTAGAATTAATGAAAGTTGTTAAATATCTCAAAGCTCCAGTGCTTTCATCTGTAAATTCAGATAACAGTCTGAACCTCCCTGGTGGTGACAAAGATTTCAAGTCTCTGTCTCAGTACCTG
Organism: Dipodomys merriami; assembly: GCF_024711535.1. Classification (NCBI taxonomy): domain Eukaryota; kingdom Metazoa; phylum Chordata; class Mammalia; order Rodentia; family Heteromyidae; genus Dipodomys; species Dipodomys merriami. The sequence goes on from NW_027204492.1 coordinate 107,736,808, forward strand.
GCCACATGATGGAGGGATGCATATGTTGTGGCATTCTTGGATTCCTACTCAAATGCACCTTCTTCCCATATTGCCCTAGGTTCCCTCCCATTCAACCAATGAAAAGAGCCAGGGCAACATATACCCAAGCCATCAAGCAATCAGCGCAATGCCCAGGGGAAGAGATGTGGGAGGAGCCCTCGCCTTATAAAGACCACTCTCCAGGAGGACTCCATTGGACTAAGCTCTGGGATCTTTCTCCACAGAGTCTCTTTCACCACTTTCTTTTTACTTGCAATAAAGTTGCTCTGTCTGCTTTAGAATAAAATAAATCAAATAAACAGTGGCTTAAAATAGGATTATAAACCTAGTTAATCATAACCTAGTTAATCAAGCTTCCTAGTGCTTCTCCTTCACCCTTCTCACTATATTGGTGACTACGACCTCACACTAGCTCAAGATATTGGCACTCTGCATGACCCAAACTGCAGCAGCTCCAGCCACCTTACAAAGCCCTATGCTCTCGCCGCTCCTCTGCATTCATATAAGAGACAATGCTAAATGATGAGATGCATTATGCCATCAGTGTGAACTCTTGAACATACTTTTCATACATTCTTCATCCTGCACAACAAGGGGTGGGGGTACTCCAGTACAGGGTTTAAACTCTTGCTTAGCTTTTTCTATTCAAGGCTGGTATTCTATCACTTGAGCTACGACTCCCGTTTCTGGCCTTTTGCTGGCTAATTAGAAATTAGAGTCTCAGATCTCACCCTCTTGAGTAGCTAGAATTACAGGTGTGAACTACTGGTACCCAGATAAAACCAGGAATTTTATGTCAATGTTTTTCAAGGAAAATACAAAAAAGAAAATACAATATACATGCTACAGAAAAGATATACACAGATTGTAATTGAAGGATTCTCACAAACTAAACACTGCCAAATAACCAATATTATTACCACAATTCTAGAAGTCCCATATGCCTCTTCCTAATCACTATCCCAAACAAGACAACCCACATCCTCTTTGGTGAAGTGCTTATTCAAATCTAATTCACATACTTCCATTGGATAGTCTACCTTTCTCATTGGATTTGTACACGTTCTTTATATTGTCTACATACATGTCTTTTTTAATTACAACATTTTTTGTGTTACATTTTCTCCCTTTCCATAGACATCATTTTCTTATTAGTATTTTGTAATAAACTAAAATATTCTCTAGGTTAATATAGTCCATTTTGTCAATCCTTTGTGGTGAATACATTTGGGATCTTATTTCAAAATCTTTGTCTACATTCAAACATGCCAATAGTCTACATTTTCATCTAGAATCTTTATTGTTTCACATTTAACTCTAAAGTACTAGAGTTTCATTTTGTCCATGCATGGCTTAAACAGCTGTTTTTCAAACACAAGCCTGGATGGATTGTGTGACAATTTTAGTAAATAAGATACTTTGGGTCATTACACCTCAAATAACATCACAAAAACATTGGCTGGCATAAAAAAACTGACATTGACAATGAATGGTTAGATTGAATATTCTTTGGAGCAAGGGCCTAGAGCACATGCATAGCAGAAGATCCAGGGCCTAATGCATAGCGTGGTTAGTGCTTAGAGAATGTGGGAACGTTGAAAGAAATTTTTCATCTAACCAAAAAGGAATGGTGGACAACTAAACAGAAGCCAGGGGCAATGGCTTACTCCTGTAATCACAGATACTTGGGAGGCAAGGGTCAGGAAGATCCTACTCTGAGGCCACTAGGGCAAAAAAGTTAACAAGACCTTATCTCAAAGAAAAGCAGGTATATGCTTGTAATCTCAACTATCTATTAGATACAAGTAGGAGGATCATTGTCTGGGTCAGTCTAGGCCAAAAAGAAAAAACAAAAAAAATCACAAGATCCTATCTGAACATAAATAAAGGCAAGAAGAATTAGGGATGTGGTGTAAGTGGTAGGAAATGTGTGGTAGCATGCTCAAAGCCCTAAATTCAAGCCTCAGTATCACCAAAGAAAACAAAGATACACAGACTACTTACATTATTTCTTGCTGGGCACTGGCGGCTCATATCTGTAATTCTAGCTACTCAGGAGGCTCAGATCTGAGGATCATGGTTCAAAGCCAGCCGAGGCAGGAAAAGTCCATGAGACTCTTATCTCCAATTTAACCACCAGAAAACTGGAAATGAAGCTGTGGCTTAAAGTGGTAGAGCGCTAGCTTTGAACAAAAGTGCTCAAGGACAGCACGTAGGCCCTGAGTTTAAGCCCTACGACCAAAAAAAAAAAGTTATTTCTTTTTACCATCACCACTAAATTGTACCAATTAACTTGGGGAGCAGGGGAAGGGAGTCAGGGGGCGGGGAGAGAGGGAGGGAAAGCGGGAGAAAAAGAAGGAGGAGGTAATACTGTTTGAAAAGAAATGTACTCATTACCTTACTTATGTAACTGTAACACTTCTGTATATCACCTTTACAAAAAAAAAACATAAAGAATTTGTACCAATTCTCTCAATTTAATCACGCATGCCCACCCACTGCTCTTCTATCCTGGGAGGAAAATATGTAGCATTCTACTTCCTTTACCCTCAACAGCCAAGAAAGAACCAACAATCTTCTTCCCTCAATTACTCTCCCTGTTCAAATAGCAGTTATTGAGCACTGTAGAGGATGATATGAAAATTCTCAAGGAAAGTTGAAATTCCTAAGAATGTCACAGCAGTACCCTGGTTAGTCAAGCGTTCACTAAACACATGCAACTCAGCTCAGTCATTTGAAATGTCTACAACAAATGCCATTTGTTTAACTCCACAAAGCAAGGTTTTAGGCATATGAGCAAAAGCTTACGGAGAACCTTGGTATCAAGCTGATGCCATATAAATTGGCTAGCTGGAGAGAAACGAAATTCTAACAAAGCTTCTTCCTTCATGTTCTCCCTCCTGTGTCTGTAATAACGGCAAGCACTGGTTCTACCCCTAAGGCTGTTGGCTAAGAAATCAATGCACACTGGAGCCATTCGCTGTTTATGAAATAGAAATAGCCATCAGACTCTCACATCTATGTCACTGAGGGCAAATTCTAACTTTTACCTAGATGATACCAGGATTTCTCCTTTGGATATCAAAGGTGAGACAAAGAACATGGAAAATTTAAACCTCACTAAGTAAAATATGTATTTCTTAGTGGTAGAGTGCTTGCCCAGCATGCATGAAGCCCTGGGTTCATTTCCTCAGTACTAAAAGCAGAAAAATCCAGAAATGGCACTGTGGAGCAAGTGGTAGAGTGCTAGCCTTGAGCAAAAGAAGCTCAGGCACAGTGCCCAAGCCCTGAGTTCAAGCCCCAGGACTTGTAAAAAATAAGTTAAATTTGTATTTTTTGTGCCAGTCCTGGGGCTTGAACTCATAGCCTGGGCACTGTCCCTGAGCTTTTTTTGCTCAAGGCTAGCACTCTACCACTTGAACTACAGCACCACTTCCAGTTTTTCTTGGTGGTTAATTAGAGATAAGAGTCTCAGAGACTTTCCCACTGGGCTGGCTTTGAACCCCAATCCTCAGATTTCAGCCTCCTGAGAAGCTAGGATTACAGGTGTGAGCCATCAATGCCCAGCTAAAATCTGTATTCTAAGCATCCGCTTCTCCATAATGAACAGAAGGTTCTGTAAATCTATATATTCTGTTAAACCTATCATACCATAACCTTGTTTCTCCTTTGGTGATACTTAAAAACCACCCTTGGATGGTCTCAGGTTGAATGGCACCTCTAATCTTACTATTTTTTGCTTTTTTTGACTTTCTAGACTGCAGACTTCAATTTGGTTTCCAGGCACCTTGGTTTATTTACTGTACCGAAAAAAAATTATTTTTCTAACTCACGTGGCATGGGTTTTAAACCGTTACGCAGTTAAAACTGGAGACTCTAAATCAGCTTGCAAACCCCATTGTTATTCCTATTTAAAACGAAAACTCAAGTTAACTAAGTCACAGTCTGCAGATCTCATAACCCTTATATTTTTACACGAACTCTGTGACAGCCTTACAGTACTTTGGCCTCCACAACCAGTCAAGCACCAGATTAACCGAGTCTGTCTGACATACTGAAAAGACAATAAGATCTGATACATCTCTTTTTTTCTTCCAAAGAATACCCACCTACATATAGGGAGAGAAATTGCCAGAATGAATTTCTCTCTGTTCATTTTTTATCATCATCTTATAAATGATCATTGTTCATTAGCATCAGCTTAAGGGAAAGGAGCAGAGATGACTTTAGGGTAAGTCAGTACCCTTAAAAGTCACCAATCTAAATCATGAGTTATTAATAACACAAAGATATATCTCCCTTTAAGCACAGAAGACAATCTTGTCCAGAATAAAATCAATTTTACAAAAGGCTCCCCTATGACCCAACAACCCCAGTTCTGGGCATTTACGCAAATGACCACAAACAAGGCCACACTAAAGCTACTAGCACAACTATGTTTATAACAGCATTATTAACCATAGGTAAGATATGAAACCAGTCCAAATGCCCCTCGGTAGGTGAACAGATCAAGAAAATTTGGTACACACACACACACACACACACACACACACACACACACACACACACACACAATGGAATCTATGCTTCCATCAGAAAGAATGACAGTGCCCAATTTGTAAGGAAATGGAAAGATCTGGAAAAAAATCATATTAAGTGAAATAAGCCAGACCCAAAGAAACATAGATCCCATGTTTTCCCTCATTTGTAATAAGTAGTATATGTCTAGGATAGTCCTTGCAGATGAGCAGAGTAGCTCAGTAGCTAAGTACAAATGACCACATAAGATGATGCTAAGTTGCTAAGTGAAATGAACTCCAAGACATGGAAACAAGAGGTTTTTCTTTGTTGTTGTTGTTTAATGTACTATGTGATGTCTTTTTTCTTTTGTGATTTTTTTTTCTTTTTCTTATGGTTTATCCCCTGTTGTCACTGTATTTAATTTTGGTGCCCTGGGTATTATATATACATTGATCTGAAATAGAAAAGGGAAGGGGAACAACAAAATGGTGAGGAAAAGGACAAAGGGCAAACCAATGCAACGGCGATACTCACAAGATACTATGTTGGAAATGAACTGTACAACTTGTGGGAGGAGGGAGGAGGGAAAGAGGAAGAAAACTGAGGGAGAGTAACAAGTTCAACAAGAAATGTACTCACTACCTTACTTATGTAACTGTAACCCCTCTGTACATCACCTTGACAATAAAATTTTTTTTAATCTGTGTTAAAGAATACAGTGAAATTGCTATTGTGTTGGTTCTGGGCCTAACCCTTGGGAAGGCCTTGACAATTGTTGATTTGTGCTGGTGGAAGCCTAGATAACATGAATCAACTCTGACTTCTAGTCTACTCTGCTAGGAAGGCAAATTTCAGAGAGACATCATGTTTAAAGGACACTTAAAAAGAAGAGATTTGCAGGTACCAGTGGCTCACGCCTAGCTACTCTGTAATCCTAGCTACTCTGGAAGCTGAGATCTGAAGATCAAGGTTAATGACAGCCCAGGCAGAAAAGTCCATGAAAATCTTAAATAAAAACTACTAAAAAAAAAAAAAGCCAGAATGGTAGCGGTGACTCTAGTGATAGATTACTAGCCTTGAAGCTCAGGGACAGTGACCAGGCCCTGAATTCAAATCCCAGGACTGGAACCAAAACAACAACAAAAAAAGAGGCTCTAAGGCCACATGGAGAAAGAGAGGAGTGAGCTGGGCCATTTTGAAATCCTGACTGAGGCCAACCCTGCCAATCTGCCAGCTAAACTCATTCACACTCGTGACCCTGGAGATAATAGAAGAATTCTTATGTTGCAGGACTGTAAGGAATTAAACTTGGTTTTAAGCAAAAAAAAAAAACACCCAAACCTACAAAAGTCTCATGGAAAGTACTTTTATCATTCTCGCTTGCAAGTAAATTTCATTAAGGATGATATTTATCAAGGTTATGTTTTTTACTCATTTCAATATTAACAGTGCCTTTTGATAGCACAGCATTACAGTAAATCTACCAATATATTTAAATTCAGAAAAAAAATCTGTCTTTATTTAGGTAATTTGAATTTTAACTGATAATTCAATGTAAAGCCTATGCCATTAGACTCATTGCAATCCATCTTTGAGCCCACCACTGGTGCCTCACGCCTGTAATCCTAGCTACTCAGAGGGGCTGAGATATGAGGATCACAGTCCAAAGCTAGCCAGGCAGTAAAGTCCATAATACTCCTATCATGTTAGAAATGGTGCTGTGACTCAAAGTGGTAGAGCACTAGTCTTAGGCACAAAAGCTCAGGAACAGTGCCCAGGTCCTGAGTTCAAGTCCCAGGACCAGCACACACATTTAAAAAAAAAAAAGACATCTTCGAGCTGGGAATGTGGCTCAGTGGTAGAGTGCTTGCCTTGCATGCATGAGGCCCTGGGTTCAATTCCTCAGCACCACATAAGCAGAAAAAGCCGGAAGTGGCACTGTGGCTCAAGTGGTAGAGTGCTCGCCTTGTGCTGAAGAGCTGAGGGACAGCACCCAGGCTCAGAGTTCAGGCCCCATGACTGACAAAAAAATCTTCAGCTGGACTGTGGTGGCTCACACCTGTAAGCCTAACTACTTTAAGAAGCTGAGATCTGAGGATCCTGGTTTGAAGCCAGCCCAGACACAGAAGTCCATGAAACTCTTACCTCCAATGAACCTCCAGAAAACCAGAAGTGGTGCTGTGCCTTAAAGTGGCAGAGTGCTAGCTTTGAGCATAAAAGCTCAGGGACAGAACTCAGGCCCTGAGTTCAAGACCCATTACTGACCAAAAAAAATTTTTTGACAAATATGTCAGTCCTTCCTACAGTAAAAATTGGAACAACCTTCTTTGTTCCTTCCTCCTATTTCACTTATCTTAGCATTACAAACCAAAGCAATGATCCTGAGAAATCTGAAGACATCCAAGGACCCAGTAATGATACTATTCATTTATTAAGTATCTGTTCTGTGCTAAGTATACAGTACCTGATATTGGTTAACCTCCTAAGCATCTCTAAGAGGTATGGATCATAAATCCCATTCTTTGGGTTACAATAACTTGTCCAAGGAAACTCAGGTAATAAAAGTCAATGCTTGGATCTGGACATAGGTATCTGACTCCTCATTTGATCAGCAAAATACCCAGAAAAATCCTGCAAGCTGCTTTCCTATGAGACATCAAAGCTCCTAGAAGCTAAAGTAGAGGCAGCAATGGCCCTAGGGACTTTCCAAGCAAATGCATCAACCAAAACTGGAAGAAAGGCTTTCCTTGGTGACATTGATCCATTGTTTTTACAGAAGTGGAATGACGACATGGAGCCATCTACTCCTTTGTACTGTTATTCTATTTGTGGGCGCAGACTTTGTAATACACTGTTCTGAGTCACCTAATCAGAGATGGGAGACCAGGGAGACCAGAATGGACCAAAGATAGCTGGCTTCTTAGCCAGTAGTTTCCAAACTTGAGGGGCATTAGAACCATCAGAGGAGATTATTAAAATTCAGATAGCTTGGCCTGGGAAGGTGGCTTAGTGGTAGAGTGCTTGCCTAGCAAGCATGAAGCCATGGGTTGGATCCCTCAGTACACAGAAAAAGCCAGATGTGGTGCTGTGGCTCAAGTGGCAGAACACTAGCCTTGAGCAAAAGAAGCTCAGGGACAGTGCTGAGGCCCAGAGTTCAAGCCCCCAGGACTGGCAAAAAAATACAGATGGCTGAGCTGGATTCCACTGGCTCATGCCTGTAATCCTAGCTATTCAAGACACTGAGCTCCAAGAATGGTTGTTTAAAGCCAGCCAAGGCAAGAAAGTCTAAGAGACTCTTATCTCCACTAATCTACTCAAAAAAACACAGAATTGGTGCTGTGGCTCAAGGCATTAGCCTTGAGAAAAAAGAAGCTTCAAGGACAGAGCCCAGGCCCTGAGTTCAAGCCCCAGGACTAGCACCAAAAACAGATAGCTGGAAACTTCCTGCAGTGTGTCTGAATTGATGGGTCTAGGGTAGGGCTTGGATTCTTGACTTCTAAAAAATTCCAAGGCAAGGCTGATACTGGAGGGTTTAGGAATATACTTTGAGAGCTGCTACTTTGTTGTGTTCTGTATGAGTGCTCCTGGAGGTTTGAACTTGTGTTTGAACTTGTGTTTGGTAGGTAGGCACTGCACCACTTGAGCTCCAGCCCCTAAGAGCACAGAATTTAACCACACTCACCAGTCTTTCTGGATATCTGGAATCCCAAGGAATATTAGCAGCCTAAATTTCTTTCATTCCTATCCCATCTTAAATCAAATAAAGAGCTTTTAGGTTCTCTTTGTTCACTCAATAGCTCCATTATGATTCATTGTTAGTGTTTCTTTTTTTCTCTCCTTTCCTTACACCAACTTTTTGTTTTGGTCCTGGGGCTTGAACTCTGGGCTTGGGCACTGTCCCTGCGCTCTTCAGCTCAAGGCCAGAGCTCTGCCACTTGAGCTACAACGCCACTTTCAGTTTTTTAGTGGTTTAGTGGGAATAAGAGTCTCACAGACTTTCCTGCCTGGGCTGGCTTTGCACCACAATCCTCAGATCTCAGCCTCCCGAGTAGCTAGGATGACAGGCGTGAGCCACCCCCGGCACCCAGCTTCTTACACCAACTTTTAATTCATGGATATGTAAACAATATTGTGATGGATCCAACTCAAGTAAAAGTGTTTTCCTAAAGAGTGCAGTGGATACTTTTTGCTTCCAAAATGTTCCTCCTTGTTGAACATAAAAAGGTAGTAATCAATTAAAAAATAATAAAGGAATAAAAACATTTCTTTTACCCATGTGCAGGGAGGCTCATACCTATAATCATAGATATGCAGGAGGCTGAGATCTGAAGGTTATAGTCCAAAGCTAGACCAGCTGGAAAGTCTATGAGATTCTTATCTCTAATTAGTCACCAAAAACCCAAAAGTGGAGTTGTGGCTCAAGTAGTAGAGTGCCAGCCTTGAGTAAAAATGCTAAGGGTTTCCTGGCCCTAAGTTCAAATCCCAGAACCTGCACCAAAAAAGAAAAAGTCTATTTGGATGTAAGTTAGTGCCTCGGCTCTACCAGCCCCAGCTTTATAAATTTCCTTTCTAAATATTGAAATGCAATAGCGGTTCGAGGTGAGAGTTGATTCACCCATTCTAGGTGGGAGACTTCTGAAGTGAATAAAAGTACATGGGGCATCTATTTCCAGCTGTTAATTTCAGTTGATGCCACGCCCTAAGGGGAAGAAGAGTGGGCTAAACATTGCATCCCTGACACCCTAAAAATCTGAATTCTAGACTTCACAATTCCTCCTCATCTATAAAAAACAGCATCAAAACACTGTAAATATAGGTTTAAAAAGCCACTTCCCAACTAACCTGTCTTCACTCCCACCCCTTCTGAGGAGGTGAGAGATGGACAAGTTCTATTCCTAGATATACAAACCACAGTGTGTGGTCAAAGAGGCTGGCCCTCTGGAATTGGGTTTCTGACTATAGGGAAATGAGGGGGAAACTCTCTTTGTTTTTCTACCCAGAACCTTCTATCCTCCCTACCCCCACAAGACAGAGAAGGCAATTGTCCCTTTGGCATAAACAGTGAGCCCAAAGAAGCTAAAGGACTGGGAAGAGGAGAGCTAATTACTAAGCCCCCAAATGCTGTAATGGCTTCACTGACAGATTCTGCCCATGAACAGATAGGTAGGGGTAAAGAAGGAGATGATTGGTGTTGATGCCCCTCAGTAGATGAATGGATCAAGAAAATGTGGTGTGTGTGTGTGTGTGTGTGTGTGTGTGTGTGTGTGTGTGTGTGTGTGTGTGTGTGTGTATACATAATGGAATTCTATGCCTCCATGAGAAAGAATGACACCACCCCATTTGTTAGGAAATGGGAAGACTTGGAAAAAATTATATTAAGTGAAGTAAGCCAGGCCCAAAGAAACATAGGTCCCATAGGTCCCATGGTTTCTCTTATTTGCAATAATTAGTATATGTCTAGGACAAGCAGAAAAGCTCAAAAGCTGTGTACCTATGACCAAATAAGATGATGCTAAGTGAAATGAACCCCAAGATAGGGACACAAGTGGTTTTTTCCCTTCTTGCTGTTGCTTTTAATGTATTTATAATGAACCATATGATTTTTTTTGTTTCCTTAATATGTTCTTCCCCCATGGTATAACCCCTGTTTTCACTGTATTTGATTTGGGTGCCCTGCATCTTGTATATACATTTTTCTAATTTGGGGAAGGGAAGGGAAATAATAAATTGCTGAAACAGGAATACAGGTTGACCCATTGTAACAATGAGATGTACAAGACACTATGTTGAAAACAACTTTACAACTTCGGCGGGGGAGGAAGGTGGGGAGGTGAGGAGGGAAGAGATGGTAGGGGAAAAACAAAGGAGTGGGTAACAATGCTCAATAGGAAATGTACTCATTACCTTACTCATGTAACTGTAACCCTTCTTACAGTATTTTTACAGTAAAAACATAAATGGGGGGGAAATCATTGAAAATAGGTAACAGAGCAGAGTCAAGGACCTTGTTAACCTAAGGAGAAAATAGAGGAAAAAAGGCTAACCAATAATATTGGTCATCTGCAGAGAATGCTACCTTCATTTGGATGGCAAGCTAGAAAATAGATGAGCACCATGGAACCTGCTGAGCAGGTGTCCAATATATCAACCACCGCCTCCAAGCCATTCTCCACTGGCAGCATGTGCTGGCAAAACCCATCACTCACTGGTTCCCTGGACATGACATTTACAAATGATTTCCCATTGCCCTAGGATGGAGTCTTTACACAGCCTACAAGGTCAGTGTGCTCTAGCCCCTGCCCTTCTCTTCAGCTTTGTCTTCTGTTCTTCTCCCTTTCCAGCTGGGAACTCCAATCACACTGGGCTTCTTGGGTTTCCTCAAAGGCACAGGCTGGACAGAGTCTCTGCTCCTGCAGCTCTTTCTGCTTGGGGTTAAAATTGGAGACATTTGGAATGGAAGACCCATAATCTGTGGGGGACAAATTATATGGCTGGATTGGTTTGGGGGTAAGTCACATAATTTCCTTGACCTTTGCTTCCTCGGATGTAGGACAGAGACAGAAATAAACAATGATGGCTGCTGACATCACAGAATTAGACTGGAAAATGACAGTAAAAACAAATGATTCTCGAAAGGAATACAGTTGGTCAGAAGAAATCTTGGGCTTCAGGGAAGTGAATTATGCATTTAGAATAGACAAGCAGGTAGGAGATGCAGTTTCATTTGGAACTTAATTTAAAGGGCCACTATAGCAAGTCTCTCTGGCTACTAATATAAGCAAATTTATACATTAGTACATGTAAGTGCATGTGCTTTCGTCTGTCACAAATAAGTTTCTGCACCCAACGTAACCATTCATTAATATTTTATAAATTAAAAGGTCCATGAATGCTTTAAAAAGTATCTCCCACTGTGCAAATACACCATCAATGAGCCTTCCCAAACAAACATATCTTATTCGTGACAAGCTATTATCCAGCCAACATATAATTAATTTTCCTCTTATGAGTAGTGCCATCTCACAATGTTCTCTTGGCACTTTAAAGCAAATAGTCCATCATTACTAATTCATTATACAGTCACGTAGACACTATTAATCATGATGAACTAATGTGGTATTAATGGGTAGGTTATTAATCTGCAATTACATGCAGATTTCCTAATAAATTCACATTTCCCAAGTTGTTGGGGCTTTTTTTTTAAAAAAGCAAGGGAAAATGAACAAATCTTTCCGAAATAAAAAGAAAACATGTCTCTATTATCCCACAAAAACAAAGCTCTTATTCTCTTTTTTATAATCCTAAGAATTCTCCACATTTACTCAATATACTGACATTGGCTGTGTCCAGGTTTTCATCAAAATGATACAAAGGGAGGAAAAGTCAAAATATCCGAGAGCTCTGGAGGGATATTGAATTTTTCTATGACCTACTCTTCCCTCTGATGTACACCATCTGTAGTCCTCACACCAGCTGTGTGGGCCACAACACCTGAGAACTTTCCAGAATGGCAGACTGTCAGGTCGGATCTCAGACCTACTGAAGCAGGATGTGCATTTTAACAAGAGTCCCAGGTGATATGTATACACATCCAAGGTTGGAATACTCTGTTACAGAAGCACAGCTTCGTGGTTGCAAATGGAAGTTAATGGAAGATGGAGGTGGAGAGCATGGTTGCTGAGAGGGGAGCTCATAGCATGGGCAGTTGACAAGCAGCTGGCAGCCCTGAGAAATATAATTTATATTGATTCTAAGATGCAACTTCTCATATCTGAACAACCTTGAAATTGGAATCCATCTTAGAACCATCAGCTAGTCCCAGGGAATATGTAACTCTCATTGCCTACAAAATGAACCAGGCAATAGTCTGTGTGTGTGTGTGTGTGTGTGTGTGTGTGTGTGTCTGTCTGTCTGTCTGTCTGTCTCTCTGTCTGTCTTTCTGTCTGTCTGTGTGCCAGTACTAGGGCTAAAACTCAGGGCCTTGAGCACTCACTAACAGCTGATACTCTAATACTTGAGCCACAGACTTGTGGCTTTTTGTGATTAATTGGAGATAAAGAGTCTCTCAGGTGTGTCTGCCTGGACTGGCACTGTACTGGGGTCCTCAGACCTCAGGCTCCTGAGTAGCGAGGATTAGAGGCGGGAGTCACCCTTGCCTTGCCATAGACACTGTCAAAGTCTGTATTTCAGGAGAAGGGAAGGGGAATACCAAAATGCTGAGACACAGGACAAAGCCAATGCAACAGTGATGCTCACTAGACAATATGTTGGAACTGAAGTTTACAACTTGGGGGGAGGGGAGTGCGGGGAGGGAAAGTGGGAGAAAATGAGGGAGGGGTAACAATGTTGGACAAGAAATGTTCTGATTACCTTACTTATGTAACTGTCACCCCTCTGTACAGCACCCTTACAATAAAATAATTTTTTTAAAAAGTCCATACTTCAAATGGGTTGTGCACAAGGCTGGTAAAATGTCACTTAAACAGTCTTCAGACAAAAGATTTCACCATGACTTGACAATGACAACAACTTTGTACATTGTTTGTATATCAGTACTATGGCTTGAATTCAGGGTTTCATACTTGCTCAGCTTTTTCATTCAAAGCTTGTACTCTACCACTTGAGCCACACCTCCATTTCAGGGTTTTTGGTAGTTAATTGGGTTTGGGGCAGCTGGTTTCGAACCATGAGCCTGAGATCTCGGCCGCACAGGCATGAGCCACCAGTGACCAGCTAAAGGCACTAGACACGCTAAAAGCTATTTTGGAGGAAAAGCCTTGAGACAATTAAAGGAAATTTGTTCCAGAAATACTGAATCACTTCTGTTCTTGAGAAACAGGACAATATTTTATTGGAAACCCAAAACACTGGTAATTCAAAATCAAAGGACTCTATGAAGAAGCTTTAACAATATCTTTTTTGTTATTGTTGTTGGTCATGGGGCCTGAACTCTGGACCTGGGCTCTGTCCCTGAGCTCTTCAGCTCAAGGCTAGCACCCTACCAGTTGAGCCACAGCACCATTTCCAGCTTTTTCTGGGTTTTTTCTTTTTTTCTGATTCTGAGGAATCAGGAACCCAGAGCTTCATGCATGCTAGGCAAGCACTCGACCATTGAGCTACTTTTCCAGCTCTTAACAATATCTTAATCTGTTTTACTTGAATTCTCCTTTGTAATAGATGCAATTGATGCAAAAGAATGAAATAAACTACATCTGGCTGAAGATGGAGCTCTAGTGGTTAAGTACCTGCCTAGCAAGCTCAATGCTATGCGTTCAAACTCCAGCACCATTAAACAGAGAGAGACAGAGACAGAGACAGAGACAGAGAGGTGGAGAGAAACAACAAAAACAGTAACTAACTCCCATGAATGCAAACATTCCAAGTGATAAGAACTCATTGTATACTAGCTTGCTTTTTCTTAGCACTTCAAAAATAACAATGCCCCCTTATAGTTGATAATCTTTTTGATTCATTGAAATACGGTATTCGTTTTTGTTATGGCAATAGAAAACCACAGTGTTTGTGTATTCACTGGTTTCATTTTAAGTCAAATAAATATAATGAACAATCTTGCTCATCAGAAAGACCCAGTATTTTCCCTTTGAATCATAAATACATCAGCAATACTGAAGTTGTGTTTGGATTTAAATAAAAGATATCAATATAAAAAAATTATTTCAAATTACTCCAAAGGCATTTTAAGGACAGCTGAATCTCTGGTGTGAGATGAGCGGTTTTAATTCTTGAATATTGTGTTTCACATCCACGTCTCAGGGGCAGAAATACAAGTTTGGCCTTCAGAGTTCAGCAGGACCACAATTTCCTCCGCCACCACCCCTCCCCCAGCACCTCCCACACATTCCCCCGGGATCTCATTTTCATTCTGGCTTTCAACCCCTAACTTCCTCTTCTTTACTGCTCACAAGTTCCTGGCCCACCTCAACACCTTTGACCTCAATTAACGGAATAGAATTTCACTTCTTAATTTACTTTCACAGGTGTGTGTCCAAATCAATGTGTCCTATGGGAAGTAAGGATCTCTTTTCTTTTACATTATTCAGACAACTTGGCCAAACTGTTGGGAAATGTCAACTGAGAGAAATGAATAAATTAGTTAAGGCATTGCTCCTCTGTACTTAATGCCAACCAGGAAAGCTTCCTGCCCATGTGCTTATTTTGAATGGCTCCCCCTTCGCAAATCTCAAGAACCTTGTCTATGCGCTGGGAAGGTGGCTCAGTGGTAGAGCACTTGCCTTGCATGCCTGAGGCCCTGGGTTCGATTCCTCAGCACCACATAAACAAAAAGAAAAAAGCCGGAAGTGGCGCTGTGGCTCAAGGGGTAGAGTGCTAGCCTTGAGCTGAAGAGCTGAGGGACAGTGCTCAGGCCCAGAGTTCAGGCCCCACGACCGGACCCCCCCAAAAAAGATTGATTTGCGGGGACTGGGAAGCACTCAGTGGTAGAGCTCTTGCCTTGCATGCATGAGGCCCTGGGTTCAATTTCTCAGCACCACATAAGCACAAAGAAAAAAGCTGGAAGTGGCTCAAGTGGTAGAGTGCTAGCCTTGAGCTGAAGAGCTGAGGGACAGCGCCCAAGCCCAGAGTTCAGGCCCCACGACCGACAAAAAAAAAAAAAAAAAAAAAAAAAAAAAGAACCTTGTCTATGATGGCTCCTATTTTCTATTCAGATGGCCCAGATACCTGGGTTTTATAAGCTTCCCAGTGCCAGAACTACTGCTCTAGAACTTGCCCTGTTCTGGCCGGTAGTCAGCAGTCCTGAGGAGTATAAGCACTTGAGTAGAAATAGAACCACTCTGGTTTGGGGGCAGTGAGGGTTGTGGGCATTTTGGGGTCTGACTCGGGACTTGAGTGCAATCCCTGAGCTTTGTTTGTTTGTTTTGTTTTGTTTTGTTTTGTTTTTTTGGTCAAGGCTAGCACTCTGTCACTTTGCCACAGCTCCAATTTCACAAACTTTTGGGGTTGGTGAAGTGGAGATAAAGTCTCACAATGTGGGCTGGGAAGGTGGCTCAGTGGTAGAGCACTTGCCTTGCTTGTCTGAGGCCCTGGGTTTGATCTGGGTTTGATTCCTCAGCACCATATAAGCAAAAAAAAAAAAAACCGGAAATGGCGCTGTGGCTCAAGTGGTAGAGTACTAGCCTTGAGCTGAAGAGCTCAGGGCCTCACAACCAGACCCCCCCCCCCCGCAAAAAAAAAGTCTCGCAATGTAACTTTAATCCCTCTTTACAGCATCTTTACAATACAATAAATTTTCTTTTAAAAAAGAAGCTCACATATTTTCTTACCCAGGCTAGCTTCAAATCATGATCCTCAGATCTCAGCTTCCTGAGTATTTAAGATTAAGATTAAGATTAAGAGCCACCAGTGCCCAGCTATTACAGCCTCTCTGAATGCAGACATGATACTGGGCAAGATATGTATCAAGATTTCAAAGAGTTAGCAAGCAAGAAAGAGGCAACACATCACATGAATAAAATTTTACACTGATTTTATGTTGAAATTACAATTTTGAATATGTTAAGCTATGTAATTTCAACTGTTATCGTTATCTTTTTATTGGGCTACTCAAAAGTGTAAAGCTATGTTTTTACATTTTCTGATGACTCTGTATTCTTTACCTCATATACGGTGCATTCATGTGCACATCTGAGGGGAAGTTGGGGAAGACAGAATTAGTGGAAAACGGGTGAAAAAGTGCAGCAGCGGAACCTATTGGCGGCACTGGATGTTGATGAAAGTGAACTATGCAGCTCACGGGTGGAGATGGGAGGGAAGGAATGGGAAAGAATGAGGAAACATGATATTATGCCAAAATAAAGAAATGTACTTATTACCTCATGTATACAAAGGTAACCCTGCTGTCTATCACCTCTAAAACAAGAATACGGTAATTTTTAAAAGAATCTAATTCTTTTTTCTTTTCTTTTTTGAACTCTGGGCCTGGGCGCTGTCCCTCAACTCTTCAGCTCAAGGCAAGTGCTTTACCACTTGAGCCACAGCGCCACTTCCAGTTTTCTGGTGGTTTATTGGAGATAAGAGTCTCACGGACTTTCCTGCCCGGGCTGACTTTGAACCGTGATCCTCAGATCTCAGCCACCTGAGTAGCTAGGATTACAGGCATGAGCCACCAGCACCTGGCAAGAATCTAATTCTTAACAAATGTAGAGTTATATGTCACTTCCATTTATGACTCATATTTCCTTTTGTGTGTGTGTGCTGGTTCTGGGGCTCGAACTTAGGGTCTTTTGATCTCACTTGACTTTCTCAGCTCAAGGCTGGTGTTCTACCACTTGACACACATATTTACTTCTGGCTCTTGTTGGTTAAATGCAGCTAAGTGTCTCAGAGATTATTTTTCTGCCTGGACTGGCTTCCAACTGCAATCCTCAGAGTTCAGCCTCCTGAGTTGCTAGGATTATAGGAGTGAGCCACTGGCAGCTCATGTTATATTTCTGTTGGACAATATTACTTGTATACCTTATAGGCCATTATTACTTAAATTTTCTCATCCTGTTTTTCCAGCTGTAAAATGGGAATAATATTAGTTTCCTAGTTTTCAGGGCATTTCTAAAGTGCTGAGTCAAAGTACCTGAACTCTAATTCTGGCTCCATTGCTGGATATGGTCTTGAACTATTGTACTGTTTGGTGCATCTATTTTCTCATCTGTTGCAAAATATAGAAGTGTCTTACAGCTTATAGGAATGCTGGAAGCTCAGTTCAGGGAGTTCAACAAAAGGTAAGGGTACTATTAAATAGTCATCTCTATGAAGTATCTGCCTTTTTAGATCTTTCTTGGTATGATGACTCTTTGACAATTTGATCATATTGAAGGCTATCTTCATTGTAACGTAATAATAATACATTCCATTAGTGAGAAATCAGAGGTAAAATGGAGATTTTTTTCTCCATGATTGTCCCATCTATACAGTCACAATTGAAACATTCTCAGAATTAAGGGCAAGAAGGAAACTGAAGTCATGTAATCAGTGAATTTGGAAAAGCAAGTAGGAAATTTTCAAGTCAATTTTGTTATGCCTAAATAGCACACAACCACCATTTTAATTTTTTGAACACCTTCCTTTTACCATTAACCAATAAGAAGATATCAAAGGTAAGGAATTCTCCCATCTCACCAAATCAAAAGAAAGCTGAGTTTCCTGCTTTTGCTATGAAGTCTGACTGTCCTTTGGAACTCTTACCCAAATGCCATTCTGGGCTCCATTACCATTCTAACTTCTGGCAACCAACAACAGGAACACTTGGCTACTTGGAGGAACTTCAGGAATTGTAACCACCAAGTTCACATGGGTACACCTCCCAACTGCTACAACCACAGCCTGCCAGGGTTTTCTTCCCTTGCCAGTCATCGTCTTACAGGAAGTGGTTTGTTTCAAAAATATGCAACCCTCCTGCATAACTGCAAAGTAAAATCCGCTTCTATATACCAACCATGTAGACAGGACTTGAGTGTGGGCAGGTGGACAAATGGCATTGTGGGTAATACAGGCTTTCTCAGGATGCACATATCCTGTGTCATTAGTCATGCCTACGCATTTATATTTAGTCTACAGAATCTAAATTTAGTAGACAGTCTTCCAAAATAAGATGTTTCTTTACTCCTCCAACATTTAAGCTAACTCTCAGGAAAATAAAGAATATGGTGTAATAGTTATCCTCCTGGCCTATTCTCCTACTCCTTTTTGCCATGAAGATTCTCATACATTTTTTTTTCAGGTCCTTGTTCTATTTCTCAGAAACCTCAGCACTCCTGACCACAACTTTTTTTTTATTTTTTTATTTTTTTATTTTTTTAATTTCTTTTTAAATTTTATTTTTTGGGGGGGTCCAGTCGTGGGGCCTGAACTCTGGGCCTGGGCGCTGTCCCTCAGCTCTTCAGCTCAAGGCTAGCGCTCTACCACTTGAGCCACAGCGCCACTTCTGGCATTTTTTCCTGCTTATGTGGTGCTGAGGAATCGAACCCAGGGCCTCATGCATGCAAGGCAAGCGCTCTACCACTGAGCCACCTTCCCAGTCCCACAACTTTTCTTTAATGTCAAGATTTGACAGCCTTCATCTCATTCCTGTCATCTTTAACCACTGTTTATCCCTTCTTTCTAACAAAGCCAAATGTGATGTATTCAGTCTTGCTCCCCACCTCATGAGATTTATAGTTCCACCACCCCTCTCTTCCAAGTTCAACTAGTAACCTGTGTCTTTTAAGACTAGACAAGCTAGCATCGTAGTATGTACTTTTGAATCAATACTTAGTGTTACTCTTTTCAATCACTAGTACTATTTGTAAGAATTTTTAACTGCACCATGGCAAAAAGCTATACTATCTCTAGTTGGGAACTGACTTTTGATTCCCTGTATTTGTGAGAGACATGGTGCAACATTTGATAAATGTATTCTGTGACCTAAGCAATATTTTAGTCAGTTCAACAGTTGGTATTGGCACAAGCCTCTGAACACAAACCTCTTGTTTCAGCAAATATCCTTAGAAACACATATTAACTGTCGGTAATGTGCTCATTACCTAGGGAGTCTAGACAGTGAACTGTTCAAAGATTTCGGGCTTTGTAAACAAAGGTTTACAAAGGAAACCAGATATTCCAAAACACAGTTAACAAAACAGTATATATGCTACTTCATTAACTCATTAAATGACAAGGCCTAAAATTGGCTCTAACAACTACTATAATTTTGAAGCTGTGATGCAAGTACATAGCATTTCAAGATCTTGCAACATCTGTAATAAGTTGAAAAGAATAACCACAATTGCTACTGGTATCAAAGTCACAAGTACTGTTGTATTCGTGATTAAAGAAAATGCTAAAGTTCTGCCCATGATTAGTGTAAATAAAGGTTATTCTCTTCTCAGTCAAGACACTGAATTCTATTGAGCTCTCTTTGAGGTCTCAGGACCCCAAGTGGGTCTGAATGAAGGACAGAAAAGAGAAAAGAAAGAAATTGTGGGAATTTTTTTTTTTTTGTCGGTTGTGGGGTTTGAACTCTGGGCCTGGGTGCTGTCCCTCAGCTCTTCAGCTCAAGACAAGTGCTCTATCACTTAAGCCACAGCACCACTTTTGGTTTTCTGGTGGTTTTTTGGAGATATGAGTCTCGTGCACTTTCCTGTGGAGGCTGGCTTTGAAACACAATCCTCAGATCTCAGCCTCCTGAGTAGCTAGGATTAATGGCGTGAGCCACCAGCACCCAGCTGGTGGGAATTTTTAAGCTTCTTCTTGCAATGATCTAGAGCCCACAAAATGTGGCCAATTCCCCCTTCTTCTTCCTGTAGGAATGGTTTAAAGTCACATGACCCTACTGTGTGTGTTGTCTGAGCAATTACCTTATCAAAGTCTTCTGGACTCTTGACCAATGTCTGTCAATAAACCTTGATAATTCAAGCAAATATCCCATTATAGTTTGAAAATCTCCTCCTAAACTCATGAAATTTAACTATCATGTGGATGGGTTTAAATGGAAATCTTTTACTTTTGAAAGTGCGTGGATCTGACCCAGGGCTTGGCCTATGCTGGGCAAGTGCGCAACCACTGAGCAACATCCCAACTGAAGGTGGGATTTTAAGAAGTATTTACAGCTGGTGCCTGTAGCTCATGCCTGTAATCCTAGCTATTCAGGAGGCTGAGATCTGAGGATTACAGTTCAAAGCCAGCCTGGGCAGGAAAGTCCATGAGACTCATCTCTATTTAACTACCAGAAAACCAGAAGTGGCACTGTAGTTCAAGTGGTAGAAGTGCTCACCTTGAGCTGAAGAGCTCAGGGACAGTCCCCAAGCCCAGAGTTCAAGCCCCACGACTGACAAAAAAGAAGTAATTAGACTATTATTAATGACATTATCTCAAGACTTGTGTGAGTTTCATGGGGGATAAGGGGTAGTCACCTTGTCCTTCTGTCTCACCTGCTTGTTTGTCTTTTTACCATGGTATGGAGGAGCACAAAAGCCTTCAACGTATGTTGAAAATATGCTCTTGGTCTTCCCAATCTCCAGAATTATAAGCCAAAGAAACTTCCATTGGTTATAAATGACCCAGTTGGTAGCATTATGTCATAGCAACAGAAAACTAACTAAGACAAACATTAACCTGTTGTGCTGCCCCCCAGACTTGCCTCTTTCAGAATCAGCTTTCACATTTACAGGCAAGCAGGTTTTTTTAAAAAAAAAAATTTGATGGGGCTGGGAAGGTGGCCCAGTGGTAGAGTGCTTGCCTTGCATGCATGAGGCCCTGGGTTCGATTCCTCAGCACCACATAAGCAAAAAGCCGGAAGTGGCGCTGTAGCTCAAGTGGTAGAGCGCTAGCCTTGAGCTGAAGAGCTGAGGGACAGCGCCCAGGCCCAGAGTTCAGGCCCCACAACCGGACCCAAAAAAAAAAAAAAAAAAAATTTGGAGTGGCAGTTTTTTTTTCAATGGTGCTGTTAAAGTTTCTGTATTAATTTGAATTTTTGCTTCATGTACATTTTTTATTTTAAGCAACTACCATAGATCACATCCTTGTACAATGTTCTTGTTTCCTTAGATGAAATTAACAGTAACAACAGATTCTATTTATTTCATACTGTACAGAAGAATTTCCAAGCATCTCATGGGCTCAAGTCTCTTACTGCCTGTCTTATCCTGACTCTGTTAAGTCCAAGAACACAAATGGAAAATGACAGTTCTCCCCTACTCAGGCCATGAGAAATTTCTGGCTGTATCTCAGGACTCTTCTGGGACAGCACACAGGGCACAGGGCACAGGAACAGGGAGGAAAAACAGAAAATCTCTACTTCTCCCCACTCAGCCACCCATCACTGTTCCTAGCCATTATGTGCATTATCTGACAGGAACTATATCTGCACCCCATGTGTAATTTTTAATTTTCCCTCAGCTATACTTAAATTTAAAAGGCAATAGGGTATTTCATAATATATTTTATTTATACCAATAGATGTTAAAATATTTTAACGAGTAATCACTGATTATAAATTGAATCATCCATTTAACAAATGAGAGTTGTTATATTGTTTTTTTTTAAGTCTTGCAAGGACAACAGTGGCTTATGGCTGGTTATAATCCTAGCCATTCAGGAGGCTGAGATCTGATGATTGCAGCTCAATGCCAGCCCAGACAGGAAAGTCCATGAGACTCTCATCTCCAAATAGCCACCAAAAAAAACCCTGGAAAAAGATCTGTGGCTCAAGTGGTAGAGTGCTAGCCTTGAAAAACAACAACAAAAATACTCAGGAACAGTGCCCGAGCTCTAAGGTCAAGCCCCAAAACTGGCACACACAAAAAAGTCTTGGCTAGGCACTGGTAATTTATGCTATGATCCTAGATACTCAGGAGGCTGAGATTTGAGAAGCTCAGTTCAAAGTCAGCTTAGGTAGGAAAGTCAGTAAGACTTTTCTCTCCAGTTAACCACCAAAAAGCCAGAAGTAGAGCTGCAGCTCAAGTGGTTGAGCATTAACCTTGAGCAAAATATTTCAGGGACGGTGCCCAGGCTCTGAGCTTAAGCTCTAGGACACACACACACACACACACACACATACACACACACACACACACACAATACCACATGTCTCTCTCCTACTGTATTGAGTCATACAGCTCTTGAGTCCTGATTACAACACTTACTAGAACATTTTGTGATATGCAGATTGTAATTTCCATACAGATAATCTAGGAGGCATTATTAATCACTATACTTCTGTATCCCTGTGTCACACCACACCTCTGCCTGCATATAAATGAGGAAATATAGCCTGGTTGCTATTAGCAACAACATTATAACCAAATAGACTTAGAAAGAACCATGACACAATATATGTCAACGTAGAAAGTATAGAAAACGAATTCTAATGACAGGACTGAACTGCTAGATGAACTCTCACCTGAAGTCCACATAATTACTGGTCTCTTTGCATACATGAACAAGAATATTCCCTTTATTTCTCAATCCAGTTTGAATTAGGATTTCTGTCACTTACAGATGAAAGCAGCTGATGGCAAGGAAACAATACATCCTCAGTACTCTTCTTGTTTGTCAGTAGTGGGGTTTGAACGTAAGGTTCAGCTTGCTCGCTCAGATGGTATTCTACCACTTGAGCAATGTCACCAGTCTGGCTTCTTGCTGATTTTATTTGCTTTGTTTTGAATATTTTTTTGACCTGGAGTTTCTCATACTTTTCTTCCCAAAGCATGAGCCTCCAGACCTCAGCCTCCTGAGTAGCTAGGATTATAGGCCCATCCAACTTAATACTCTTGAATTCACCAATGAGTTAGTACAATAGAGACACTATCTATTTCAATCTATTTGAAGTCCATGTTTGTTCCAAAAATTAAGTATCAAACAATTCAGAATGAATGCAATGAATCAAGCTGATTATCAAGCATGTCTAATTCATTTGTATGAGCTACTAATGAAGAAAATCTGGATTAAAGCTGTAGAGAATGAGATTAAAACTAAATGCTTAGACCAAGTCAGAGTGGAAAAGCAAAACAAGACACTTGGGGTGAAAGGTGAGACGGTGGAAGAAAACCTCAAAATTTGACTGCCAGTACTGCTGGAACACAATCTTTCACTGTGGCTGTTCTCATGGCCTCTTCCTTTTGTTATTGAGAAAGGAGGCCCATCAAGCAGGATACATGGCTCATGACTGGAATCTCAGCTTCCTGGGAGGCAGAGATCAAGAGACTACAGTTCAAGGGCAACCCAGGAAAAAGAAAAGTTAATGAGGCTCCATCTCAACCAATAAGTGTTTTTGTACTGGTCATCCCAGCAATGTGGAGGCCATACGTAGGATAACGGTGATCTGAGGCCCACCCCGAGGGAAAAAGTGTGGGACTCTATTTAAAAAATAGCTAAAGCAAAAATGGGTTAGGAGTATGACTCAAGTGGTAGACAAAGGATAAAAGCCCTGAGGTCAAATTTCATTACTCTCTCTCCTCAAAAAAAAAAAAAAAAGAGGCTGGGTGTCACACCTGTAATCCTAGCTACTCAGGAGACTGAGATCTGAGGATCACAGTTCAAAGCCAGCCCAGGGAGGAAAGTCCATGAAACTCAATAAACCACCAGAAGACCGGAAGTGGTGCTATGGCTCAAGTGGTAGAGTGCTAGCCTTGAGCTGAAGAGGTGAGGGACAGTGCCCAGGCCCAGAGTTCAAGCCCCACAGCTGACAAAAAAAAAGAGAGAGAGCAAATATTATCTAGAGATACATCCACATTTTTCCAGAGTCATTGGAAAAATAGTTCTGTATTTTTGCAACTGCTGAAATTTCTGGACAACTCACCACCCCACATCTACCCCACTCACCACATTCAAATGATGTATGAGAAAAGGAAGAATGTGAGAAACAACCACAAAACCTTTTCAAGTAAAATTATTTCATTTCACATTCCAGAAGTCTTCAGTACAAGCTCAAAACACAGCCCTCTTTCTACATATCTGACTGATTGTGATGTATCCATCATTTGGCAATTTGTTGTTTCCTGTGGAGCTACATATAAAAAAAGCCATCAAGGCCTGGGAAAATCAAAACATTCTCTGCATGGCTGCACCTAGCTTATATAGTGAATTCACTCAAAACAATAGGAGCTGACTTTGCATTAGGAATATAAAGTCCACTACAATGAGTAGTTGATGCCTAGTATTTACATATCCTGTTCCCTCTTTTACCAGTCTAATATCATTTGTTTCAAAGAACCTAATGAAGGGAAGGCTCAATGTGGTACATTATTCTTCCACATATACGGTCTAAGGAATATGGCCGCATTCAACATATCTTCAACAATCTGAACTTCCTGATTGTCAAATGAATATACAAGAGCTGAATTGAATGTCTCAGTTCTATTATCTACAAAAAATGATTTGGCAGGCTGCTGGTGTCTCCTACCTTTAATCCTAGCTACTCAGGATGCCAAGATCTGTGAATTGCAATTCAAAGCAGGCCCAGGCAGGTAAGTCCATGAGACTCTTATCTCTAATTAACTACCAAAAAGCAGGAAGTGGAGCTGTGGCTCATGTGGTAGAATACTAGACTTGAGCACAATAGCTCAAGGACAGTGACCAGGCCTTGAGTTCAAGTCCCAAGACTGGCGCGCACACACACACACACACACACACACACACACACACACACACACACACACACACACAGATGCACGTACGCACGCTCATGTACGCACACACACATACACAAGTTGATCTGGCCATTATGACTTAGAGAGAAAATAAAGACTAGGGGTTTGGCTCAAGTAGTAGAGTACCTGCCTAGCAAGCAAGAAGCCATGAGCTCAAATCCAAGTACCACAAAAAAGTTAAGGCAAAATCATAAAGGGAAGGTAATTACTTATGAGAACCATTTGAATTCCATCCAGTAGGTATTTATGAATAAATAACCAATGTAGATTCACAGTCATGGTTATCTGCTGCGTCTCTACAACTTTCTGTTCTGCTGAAGTTGTGTTTGAAAATAATATACTGCATTTCTTCCCAAAATATTGGCCAAGATAGCTGTCCCATAATAGAGATGATCTGGCTCTACCTGAGTCATTTGTCTTCTCTGTGACACAAATGTTCTGTCTCATTCATTGCCTCATGTTTCCATCTGCTTATTCACAAGCAATGTGGGCCACTAGTCTTTACAATTCACATGAAGACAAATTGAGTAGGAGGTTGTAGGATGGAAATTTTAAGACGCACGTGACTATATTTAACCTGTTCTTAAATTTTAAAAAAAAATCTTGCATCTTAGAGAGAAGAAGAAATAAATTTCTTGGTAGAAATCTGAGTCTTCTATGCCATTTCAAGGGAAAAAACCCACAAAGCCAGGTGGCTGACTTCAATAGGGAGCAATTTTTCATCAGCCTGGTCTGTCAAGTTCATTTTATTTCACAACGGACAGCTGAATCTGGGTGTTCTCTATCAGCCATAAGAAAATGGTATTCTTAAAAAAAAGAAAAGAAAAGAAAAGAAAATGGTATTCTTTTGGTTGGTAATACTAGGTTTTATTTTTGGATGTTCTCTCTTTTCATCAAGGCTGAGGAAAAGAACCTTGACAGTATTCAATATTTTTGAAAGCACATGATATTTACAAAGGATAAGACCAGAATAAAACTTAAAGCATTTCACAGACAGTACTTCACGAACCTTAGAACTACCTTTGAGACAAAATGGAGAGACAAAAAAAACAAATATTTATTGATGGCCTGCTTTGTGCCAGAAACTGGATGGGGTAATTTATGTAGGGCATCTCCTTCAGTAGTCACAAAACTCTTATGCTGTGGATATTTTGATCTCTATTTTAGAGGAAGAAAACTGAACTTAAAGAGATCAGCAATTGGCCCAAAGTGACACCAAACTGAATTTCTAAAGGGCAATTTGACTATCTGTATCAAACTTAAATTATAAATACTCTTGCCATCCAATAACTTCTGGGAATTTATCCCAGGAATATTTTTACATAAGGACTTAAAGGTATGTACACAGGATAGGTACCACAGTAGATAGACATTATCCATGCCTATGAGAAATTTGTAGTTTTTAAAAACAGGTTATAGAACAAGATGTATGATGGTGCTAATTTTGAAAATATATGGATGTGCACATGATGTTGTGCAAATGGACTTGTACATGGAACAAAACTTGGAAAGATATATAGTCAATTGCTTTGTTAGCAACTGTTTCTACAAGAAACAACTTTCTTTCAACTGTGTTTGTGTGTGGGTGGGTAACTGGTCTTGAATTTAGGGCCTCATGTTCTTGCTTGGCTTTTTCAGTCATGGCTGAGTGCTCTACCACTTGAGCCACAGCTCCACTTCTGGTTGTTTATTTTGTCTGTGTGTGTCTGTCCTGAGGCTTGAACTCAGGACCTGGGTGCTAGCCCTGGCTTCTTTTGCTCAAGGCTAGTGCTTTACCACTTGAGCTACAGCTCCACTTCCAGCTTTGTTTGTAATTAATTGGAGATAAAAGTTTCACAGACTTTTCTGCCCCAACTGGCTTTAACCCCCGATCCCCAGCCTCTTGAGGATTACAGGTATGTGCCATCAGCACGTGGCTTCTTTCTACTTCTATTTTTTTTCTCAAATGCACTTACCAAGAAAAATCTTTCATTTTTAAAGAAAACCTGCAAAACATAAAACCCTGAACAATTTAGTCTCATCTCATGAATGTTGAAGGGGCCTGTGTACATTACTCTCCTCAAACAAAGCACCTCAAGACTGATTTGAGTTTTTACCCCAACACATTCTCAGAAATTTCTTTAAGTTAAAGTTTCCTTACATTAGAAATTTCTTTAAATTAACTTTTTAAGTGTATTTTTTTTCATTTTTTGTGTGTGCCAGTCCTGGGGCTTGAACTCAGGGCCTGGGTATTGTCCTTGAACCTTTTTGCTCTAGACTAACTCTCCACCACTTGAGCCGCACCTCCACTTCTGGCTGGTTAATTGGAGATAAGAGTCTCATGTATTTTCCTGCCTGGGCTGGCTTTGAACTGTGATCCTCAGCTCTCAGTTGCCTGAGTAACTAAGATTATAGGTAGGCATAAGCCACCAGTACCCAGTGTAAATCTTGTACTTTTTTAAAATTTATCAATGATATTTCTACTGGGATGATGAATGTGTGTGTGTGCACATGCACACACACACGCACAGACACATACCAATGTAGGAATCTACCAAGAAAGAAAATCATGGAAAACAGGCAAGAACAGGAGATGAAGAGTCAAAATGAATGTATGTCCACAGGGAAATAAGTATTAGTCTGTGAACTCACTCCTCATGGTCCTATTTATAGTTCTACCATACGGGAATCTCATCTGTTAGGTAGAGTCTGGAAAACCCTGACATTCTTGAAAATTCTTATTCATAATTTACCAAAACTAAATTTCAGCCTCCTAATTGAAAATATAAGTCTGTATGATTTATATCAAGTTATGAACTATAACTGTACTTTCCTTACAACGGACAAGTTTATCTATTTTGCCAATGATTTCATGTTAGAAAGTATATATAAATTGAAACATATTTAATTTTCATGCCCTCCAACTCTTGAAAAAGTAGAGCTGGCAAAGGAAGAACTATTATAATTCTTATCGCTTCTCAGAAGTCCTTTGTGTTACTAAATGCAAGTTCCATGGCATAAGTTGTAAAAAGAGCAGAGGAAATCAAAAACACACAGTTTTTGCCTTCTCAAAACAATTAACCTTATCTGGTTTGGAAATCTTCCTCTTCCCTCCTGGGGTGGCTTTCTCCGACCGCATAGCATAAAAACAAGGTCCAATAGAAACATAATATTCTCCAGTAGTAGACAATTTCAGCTCTGGTGGGGGGGGGGACTGGGTTGGGGAGCAAGCACGCGTGAGTATGTGTGAGAGAGCTTGTCAGTGCTAAAGACACCATGGGAGAAAAGTGAGTCTCCCTGGAGCTAACGTAGAAGTTAACAAGAACAATATGACAACCAAGGGTCACCCAGAGTTCAACAAAAGTGATGTCAAAAGACAATGACTTATGTAATCCCTCCGGACATCACCTTTACAATCAAACAAAATGAAATTCACAAGAAGACAACGAGAACGAGGTATCCTGGGAAATGCAGGGCACAACAAGCAAGGCATGAGGATTACCTTGAACACGACAGACAAATGAGTATATTATGAGAACACAATTGTCATCAACTCTGCCTTTGCCCCCAATTCAATTCAATTCAATTTAATCTTCAGCAAAGGAACTTAGTATTTCATTAGCAAACCCAAAGCACCCATTATTTACCTTTGACTCATGTTAAGCAAATCTGGGAGACTGGAATCCTAAAAACTTTCCATCTTCCATTTGAAAAAAATGCTTGCAAAACATCAGGAGTCAAGGGCTCATGCCTGTAATCCTAACCACTTGGGAGGCTGAGATGGGAGGTTCACAGTTTGAGGCCAGCAGAGCAGAAAAATTCAAGAGACTCCTCAGTGGAGAGCTGGGTGCAGATTTTTAGCTATGGTGTGAAAACTAACATAGGTAGATTGCACCCAGGTCTATGCCTGGACAGAAGTGAAACCCTATCTCAAAAATAGCAGCAAAAATCAGAGCCAGAGGCATGGCTCAGCGGCAAAAAGAGCACCTACTTAAGAAGCTCAGGGAGAGCCAGGCGCCAGTGGCTTACACCTGTAATCCTAGCTACTCAGGAGACTGAGATCTAAGGATCACAGTTCAAAAGAAACCAGCCCAAGCAGGAAAGCCCATGAGACTCTTATCTCCAATTAACCACCAAAAAGCAATACAGCTGTGACTCAAGTAGTAAAGTGCTAGCTAGCCTTAAGGAACATAAAACAAACAAAACTCAGGGACAATGCCTATGTTCTCAGTTCAAGCCTCGAGACTGACACCAAAAAAAAAAAAAAAAAAAAAAAAGTGAAGTCACATTTCAAATCCCAAACTTTGTCTTTATATCTACATATAGATAAATAGATATGAGGGAGATATCTATATCTATATAGAGATATATAATTACAGATACATGTATATGTGTATGTATCTGTGTATAGTATGGTTTGTGTTTTTTGAGACAGGGTTTCTCTGTGTATAATATGCTGATCTGGAACTCATGATCCTACCTCATCTTCTCAAGTGCAGAGATTATAAGAATGCAGCCTCACACCTGGCCCAAACTCTTTGATTCTTGCCTATTATTGCACTCCATAAAATGCATCACCAAACTCCAGTAGAAACTTACCCTTCAACTTGAGGTCAACATTATGCCTCAGCCAAGGATAAACTCCATAGCTTGGCATATCTTCAGGAATTGGATTGTTGTTTATCCAGCCATCACAAGCAAACCGGAAGAAATTGTCACAAGGATCCACAGACAGATTTACCTTGCTCATGACAGCAGCAGCTATTTAACAAGAAAATAACAACATAGGATTAATGACAAGCACTGAACATTGCGTATTGCTCTTTTCCAAATTAAATAATAATTTCATATCAACCAATTTCTAAGCTTTGGCTTCTACATTTACACTCAACTGACTCTTTGAATCAACTTCACTTCCGGGAATGACCACATTTTGAGTGTGTGGGTTCAAGTTGGATGGCTTTACTGTGATTGAAACTACAGGATTGTTCCTATTATCTGTGAGGTGTGGGTAAGAACACAAATGGAGGGGCTCACACTTCACACCCCACATGTCCTTCTGCAAAGTGACATTGCTAGTCTTTTCCATCCAGTCCATTTCCCCAGACTTGCATCTGACCAATAGAAATGGCTGTTTGTGAGTTTCAAGGCTAGGCCTGATGAGTCCTTGCTCCTTTCCTGCTGATTCCCTTTACCTGGAGCTCAGAGACCATCGTTGGAAGAAGTTTCCTGGAGAACAAGAAGCCACGAAGAGAAAACCCAAGCTAACACCAACTACCAGACCATGTGCCTAACGCCATCATGGCCCTTTTAGCTCATGTAACCCTGCAGCTGACACAACTACGCAAATAAGTCTGGGAAAGATCAACAGTGAAACTACTACCAACCCCACAGAACCATGACAAGTGTTCCAATCAGCCTTGTTCAGCTTTTCCAAGCTTCGAGGTGGTTGGTTTCACAGCCAAGGGTAACTGAAACAGAAGGTAACCTGTCACCTATCTAAATATTTTGTTCTTTTTTTTTCTTTTTGGGCACTGGGAATCGAACCCAGGATGTTGCACTTGCTAGGCCAGTGCTTTGCCACTGAGCTACATCCCAGCTCTACCTAAATATTTCAAGGTTATAATTACAACATTTTTTATAAAAATCATGTATGAGGCCAGATACCAGTGGCTCACACCCATGATCCTAGCTACTCAGGAGGCTGAGATCTGAGCATCGCAGTTCAAAGCCAGCCTGGGCAAGAAAGTCTAGGAAAAGAAAGCCAGAAGTACATTGTAGTTCAAGGGATAGAGCACTAGCTTTGAGCAAAAAAGGCTCAGGAACAAGACCCAAGCCCCCTTTGTTCAAGCCTCCCACATGCATGCGTGTGCGCACACACACACACACACACACACACACACATACACACACACACACACACACAAATGAATTCTTGAGCCCCTGGACACTAAGTATAGCTCTCTTAGGGATGAAGCTCTAAGAAACCAGTACAGGCCTCAAAAGGAGACTTGGGGGCATTTGGCAAGGAATTCTGGGATGTAGGAAATGGCTGCAGACCTGGCTCCAGAAACTCCTTGACCAGAGGGAGAGGCCAAAAGGCCAAAATGGAGTGTTCTAAATAAAGGTTTCACATCTAAGGCAGAAGTAAGAAGTCATATGAATGAACAGAAAGATGCAATATACTAATACACCACTTTTCATTCTGTGTGTGTGTGTGTGTGTGTGTGTGTGTGTGTGTGTGAGAGAGAGAGAGAGAGAGAGAGAGAGAGAGAGAGAGAGAGAGAGAGAGAGAGAGAGAGAGAGAGAGTTAGTTCCTGGGGCTTGAACTCAGGGCTAGGTGCTGTCCCTGACCTTTTTTGCTCGAGGCTAGCACTCTACCACTAGCCACAGCCCCACTTCTGGCTTTCTTGGTGGAGATGCTTAATTGGAGATAAGATTACAGGTAGGAGCCACTGGCATACAGCCATTCTTTTAAAAGCCCATACACAATTTTATATGGAAGTTAATCCATAGGTACAGTATTTATCCATAAATATACATCCCTGAGCTTTAAAAGAAAACCTTTCATTACAAAATGACTTTTCAATATTCATCATATTGAATTCTAACTCTCTTCCAACTGCCATACAATTACTGGCTACCACTCTGGCACCAAGACAGGCACCAAATGATTGTTTTAAAAGGCAGCCAATATTTTAATGACATTGGAAGGATGGCATTCCGGGCAATTTTCATACCTTAATTAATGTCAGGATACATTTTTATTTGAAGTAATGAAAACACAATGAATTTTCAGCTAAATAAGAATGAATTGCCTGAAAAAGTATAATCTGCATAAATTTGGAAATGTATCTTATAATTTTGTTAGATGTAGGGTTCCTCTAGGTTCCAAACTAAGAGCTGATATTTTCGGAGCTTTGACTCCCTAGTTTTCTATTTTATTTACAATCATTATTGTTCTTTTGCACTTCGCATGGCCTAGACTTTCTATGGAAACTCTAAGCAGCTTTTTGTCCTCATTGATGTAAGATGCCAGCATTGTTATTTTTGCAGGACTTCAACCTCCCTACTATTTTTAACTCCCACACCCCAAAATAAACAAGTAGAAAAAACTTGGTTTAGAAGTATCAATTTCCAATCGGCTGGATGGATTTTTCTAAACTAATTCTGTTATTGCTAATTCGAGTTTTGCTCACTGCTAGTATTTCATCATTACTATTTAACATTCCAACATGTCAGCCTTACCCCACTCCCCCCAAAAACATCATCCTTCCCGTTTGTATTCATGGTCTGGGTGGGCATCCCCAGATTAAATCTGCTGTGTGAGACACCTCAGGAACACAGATGACACCAAGGCTCAATCACACATAATATTCCAGTCACTCAAGGGAGCCCTCACACACGGTTTTATTCCTATACGCTCAATGCTCTCCAGCTTCCTCCCTCTGCCTCCCTGCCTCCACCCCCCAGATGCATCTTCTCCATCTCCTTGGCTTTCCTGCAAGCATCAGGAAAACTGCAAGGTCAGCTCAGACCTCGGCCCTGATCCAAAAGTGGGGAATATATCACTCACACCGCATTTGGAAAGCAGCCCACTGACTGCGAAAACTCTCTTCTGCCTGGCCATTCATCATGGGCCATTCACAGCTGGGCACCGGACTGCACATTCTGCAGGGACACGGTGACTTCCAATTGCAAGGGACTATAGCTGTCAAGGCACCAAAACTCCTTTCCTTCTCCTCCTCAGCTCCGAGGAGAAACCCCAGAGGGTCTTGTTTTAATAAAAGAAATACAGTGATGGGAAGAAGCTGTGAAGGCTCAGGGCGCTCCTTTCTCAAGTCATTGCCCATTAGGTTAATGGCTCAGTGGGCTCCAGCTGCTTTATAAACGTAGTAAGTGCACATGCACTCCTACAAATGCCACTCTGACTTTTTAGTTTTACTCAGGGTTCCAGAGAGACTCTTATTAAAGCTTATGCCTTATAATTTATGTAAGATAGTAAAAATCACACCCGTTAAGCATCTCCTTGGTTGTGTGACTTATAAGTTAAGCCCTTTTCAAACAATTCATCAGTCAGGCACTGGTGGCTCACACCTGCAATCCTAGGTACTCAGGAGGCTGAGATCTGAGGATCATGGTTCAATCATGGTTCAAAGCCAGCCTAGGCAATAAAGTCCATGAGCCTCTTAGCTCCAATGAACCACTGAAAAGCCAGAAGTAGAGCTGTGGCTCAAGTGGTAGAGTGCTAGTCTTGATCAAAACTGAAATAAAGCTCAGGGACAAAGCCTAGACCCTGAGTTCAAACTCCAGGACAGACAGACAGACAGACACACGCACACTCACTTGCAGAGACTTTTTTTCTCTCAGTCATGGGTTTTGAACTCAGGGCTTGGGCACTTTTCCTAAGCTCTTTTACTCAAAGCTAATATTCTACCACTTTGAGCCACAACGCCACTTCCGGTTTTCTGGTGGTCCATTGGAGATAAGAGTCTCACAGACTTTCCTGCCTGGGCTGGCTTTGAATCGTGATCCTTATATATCTCAGTCTCCTGAGTAGCAAAGATTACAGGCATGAGCTACCAGTGCACGGCTCCCTCCAGAGACCCTGAAGCATGAAGTAAAACCCAAACTCATGGCACCCAAACCACACACTGAGCCTTACCCCCACTTAACACATCATGTGTGTTCCTTACCCAGAACACTCCACCCTGCCTGCCTCTCAAGCTACCAAGATCACCCATGTAGCACCTTCTCCACACATGGGAAGCTGTCTCCTCAGTTCTCACACAGCCATTGCCTCCTCATTATTCAACATCCTGGCCTCAGACCTTTCAATCCAGCCATCCTGTCACTTGCTATATTCTGGTTTCATACTTTAATTTTCTGTACAACCCATACTGCTACTGATATTCCTCTTGTGCCCTGATTGCCTTGGGTGATTGATTGTTTTTCTTCCTCTACTTGGTTCACTGATAGATTCCCAAAATCAAACTCAGAGCCTAATATGAATAAATATTTGGTGGGTTCATTGACTAATCGATTAAATTTCAGAGGACAAGAAATTCCCTAGGGTCCCTGCCCACTTAAAGGACGGGATGGATAGTGAGCTGGGAACTGGTGGCTCATGCCTGTCATTACCTAGCTACTCAGGAGGCTGAGATCTGAGGATCATGGTTCAAAGTCAATCCAGCAGGGAAGTCTGTGTGATTCATATCACCACTTAATCAGTAAAAACCTGCAAGTGGAACTGTGCCTCAAGTAATAGTGCACCCCCATAAGCAAAGAAGGTCAGGGACAAGAGCCAGATCCTGAGTTAAAGCCCCAGTACTAACACAAATAAATAGATAAATAAACAAACTAACAAATAAGGATGGGGTAGAGCTGATTCCAGATCCTGAAACTCTACACCTAATATTGTGTTGTGGACCAGCACAAGATCTACAATTTGGGTCCACGGTGAGGCAACTTTTTTTTTTTTTTTTTTGGTTGATCATGGGGCTTGAACTCTGGGCCTGGGCGCTGTCCCTCAGCTCTTCAGCTCAAGATGAGCACTCTACCACTTGAGCCACAGCGTCTCTTTTGGTTTTCTTGTGGTTTATTGGAGATAAGCGTCTCATGGACTTTCCTGCCTGGGCTGGCTTTGAACTGTGATCCTCAAATCTCAGCCTCCTGAGTAGCTAGGGTTACAGGCTGAGTCACCAGCGCCCGGCCCACAATGAGGCGACTTTAAGCACAGATCTTTGCCTGGGCATTCACTGATACATGATCTGGTCACCTCAAGAGAAATATAGCTTGAAGAGTAGAGCACCAGGAGATTCCAGATGATAGCAGAAGCTTGGATTTGCCCAGGATGCCTGCTTAGAGGCAAGCAGATCAGACCTCCTGCCTAAATGATACACAAAGACCAGACGACGTAAGATCATGGGAATCTGATGCCAGCTGAACCATAGGAAGCCAATGATGTCTGCCCAAGGGTCTTAAGAGAGGCTGTTCACCCTTCCAAGCCTCTTCTCTTGAGGATTGGAGAATCATACAGCTGCTGCTGCTGCTGCTGCTGCTGCTGCTGCTGCTGCTGTGTGTGTGTGTGTCTGTGTCTGTGTGTGTGTGTGTGTGTGTGTGTGTGTGTGTTTTATTCTGTCTTGTTTTGTTATTGCAAGGAATAAGAAAACAGGAAACCTTCGCTCCACTACTTCACACCAAAACTGGATAAAGTAAACTTCCAATTTCTTCAAAATTGCATTTCATATTTGGTAAACCTCAAGCAAACAGAAAGCTAAAAATAACCACCTGTTTTCTCTTCTCCTCCCCAAGGTACCATAATTATAACTTGTCACAGGGTGGGAAATGGACTTACCGGCTTCGATGCACTCTGGCTTCAGGCAATACTCCTGTTTAGCTTGGAAACTTAAGAAACCTTGACTCACTGAAAAAAAAAAAAAAAAACCAGACCAAAATAAATTGACTGACTTGTAGGAGACCTCCATCAGGTAAAGACACGGAATGCAAGGCATTTGATATCAGTGCACCCTTCTCAGTACTGACCTGGTATTCAAAAACCTAGTTGGCACTATGTGGAAAATGAACTATATAACTTGTGGGTGGGGAGAGGAGGGAAAAACTGGGAGACAGGCAAGGGAAGGGGTGACATAGTCCAAAAACAAATGTCCTCATTACTCGACTTCTATACTTTTAACACCTCTTTACATCACCATTTATTTGTTTGTTTGTTTGTTTGTTTTGTCGGTCATGGGAGCTCATGGGTTCTGTTCCTGAGCTTATTGACTCAAGACAAGCACTCTACCACTTGAGCCACAGCACCACTTCCTGTTTATAGTGGTTAATTGGAGATGAGTTTCATGGACTTTCCTGTCCAGGCTGGCTTTGAACCATGATCCTCAGATCTCAGCCTCCTGAGTAGCTAGGGTTACAGGCATAAGCCACCAGCACCTGACTTTAGATATCTTTATAATAATGATGATGATGATGATGATGATGATGATAAACAATTGGCTCAATGCCTCTGAACAACTTTGGTCACTCCCTTGACAGCTTTGGTAAGATGCTTGGTTGCTCTGAAACTCAGTTCTCTCATCTGGAAGACAAGTTAATGAACTGGGACAATGAAGCATTGTTGTTGACAATATGGTCCCTAGCACAGCACTGGGAGATTTACAGATGCATATTTTCAACCCCAATCCAGACGCCTGACTCAGAAACTAGACATATCACACAGTTGTGTGTTGCCCTGAAGTTTGGTTCGGACTTTACCTTTGAGCCCCCTACACTTAATCTTCCCCTTACTGCCAGCCATCTGTGATTGGTTGGTTGGTTGTTTGGTTGGGGTTCTGTTTTGTTTTGTTTTGTGACAGTGCTGGAGCTTGAAGTCAGAGCTTCTTGCTCTTGCTTTGCATTTTTGCTCAAAGCTAGCTCTACCACCTGAACTGCAGCTTCACTTTTGGCTTTTTGTTGGAGGTAAGAGTGTCACAGATGTGTCTGCCCTGGCTGGCCTTAAACTGTGACCCTCAGAACTTAGCCTTCTGAGAAGCTAGGGTTACAGGTGTGAGTTATCAACACTGGGCCAAACCGTCTGTGTTTTATCAAGCCCTGAAGAAGCATGCCGATGCATGCCTAAATGTGAAAATTGCTGGGCTAGATGACCTCTACAGTGTCTTCCATGTCTAATTATCTATGCTTTATGTCCCACACTTCCCACTCCTAATATTACTTTTTTTGTCGGTTGTAGGGCTTGAACTCTGGGTTTGGGCACTGTCCCTGCACTCTTCATCTCAAGGAGAGTGCTCTACCACTTAAGCCACAGCACCACTTCCAGTTTTCTAGTGGCTTATTGGAGATAAGAGTCTCACAGACTTTCCTGCCTGGGCTGGCTTTGAACCATGATCTTCAAGTCTCAGCCTCCTGAGTAGCTAGGATTACAGGTGTGAGCCACCAGCCCCCTGCCCAGTTCTTATATTTATAACAACATCTCTATGTTAGAGATGGTGAGACAAACTTTTAAACAATGTCATTTGGAGCAAATCCTAAATGGAAAAAAAAAACAATCTTAGCATGGGTGGCATTTAGGAATTATCTAAACCATCTATACAGATACAACTGCAAGAGAGAGGGAAAGAGTAAGAATGTACTGTATAGCCAAGCAAGAAAGTCCATGAGCCTATTATCTCCAATTAACCACCAAAAAAGCCAGAAGTAAAGCTGTATGTAATTCAAGTGGTAGAGCACCAACCCTGAGCAAAACAAGCTAAGGGACATTGTCCTAGCCCTTCATTTAATCCCCAATACTGGCACCACACATACACATACATATTCTGTGTATATAACTTAATCATATGGAGCAATCACCCTCTGTCTGCCCTAAACTTTCTATACCCTCCTTCCACCAGTCCCAGTCTACCAAATATGTATCCTTCAGAGGATCAAGATTCCATTTATTCCCAACACTCTCAAAAAACAAAATGAGGCTGGGCACCAGTAGTGGCTAATGCCTGTAATCCTACTGCTAATGCCTGCAATCCTTGCTATTCAGGAGGCTAAATTATGACAGCCATAGTTCAAAGCCAGCCCAGGCAGAAAAGTCTCTGAGACTCTTAGCTCCAATTAACCACCAAAAAGCAGGAAGGGCTCAAGTAGTAGAGTGCTAGACCTGAGCACAAAAGCTCAAGGACAGCACCCAGGCCCTGAGTTCAAGCCTTAAAATAGCCATGTGGAAAGAGAGAGAGAGAGAGAGAGAGAGAGAGAGAGAGAGAGAGAGAGAGAGAGAGAGAGAGAGAGAGAGAGAGAGAGAGAGAGACTAGGACTGACCCTGAGTTCTAACCTGAGCTCTAAAACAGAAAAAAAAATTCCTACACAATCAAAATAGCTTTCACCAATGTCTTAATTTCCTCCATCTTACTGGCAGAAAATAAAACAGATTTCTGCAAAACTACAAAAGGATGTTGTATTTGTGAACTCTTTGGAGGATGTGGACATTAGCACATGTGAGTTTAAGGTTTCAAAAAGAGGAATTCATTATTGATATTCTCTGTGAGCAAAAACAAATCATTTGAAGATGTGGCTGTGAAGAGATGGATCATGGGAGGCGGGTGAGGACCAGAATCCTTCATGGTTCAACAAAGAAGCAGAATCAGGAAGCTAGGCCCTGCTACTATTCTTGCTAGAGATGGCAGACCTGCAGATCACCTATCAGCATGGCAAGATTCATTATTTATTAAGCCACATTCTAAGAAGTGTCTACTTTTCCTCTGTTCTTTCCTCTGAACAGCCTTTCTACCCATGTTACATTATACATTCAAGAAACCTGCCTATGGGATATCTCGGGCCTATTTTTTAAGAAAAGAACGTTCTGAGCATAAAAACGTGTTTTCATTTCTTTAAAAATCAAACAGGTAAACTATGGCCAGCAGAAAGATTAACATGGAATATTTCAATGTACGTAGCTGGTGGAATTGTGGGGGTACATTTTTTTATATTGTAGAAAAGCATGTTTTTTGTTTTTTTTTTCTTTTTTTGTCAGTAGTGGGGCTTGAACTCTGGGCCTGGGCGCTGTCCCTCAGCTCTTCAGTTCAAGGCAAGCACTCTACCTCTTGAGCCACAGCACCACTTCTAGTTTCTGAGTGGTTTATTTATTTTTTTGTTTTTTATTAATTGTGAAAGTACTGTACAGAGGAGTTACAATTACATGAGCAAGGTAATAAGTACATTTCTTATCAAGCATTTTCTGAGTGGTTTATTAGAGATAAGAGTTTCATGGACTTTTCCTGCCTGAGCTGTCTTTGAACCATGATCCTCAGATCTCAGCCTCCTGAGTAGCTAGGATTACAGGTGTGAGCCAACAGTGCCAGCCGAAAAGCATGTTTTATTATAAGCAATACTAGTTTATTATTCTGAACAATGCTCTTGATACTAGTCTTAATTTTTAACTAACAGAATAGCTAAAGCCTTATTCTTGTTTTCTTTTTGGTTTTTGTTTTTTTTTTTGGTCAGAACTGGGACTTGAACTCAAGGCCTGAGTGCTTTCCTTGAGCTTTTTTGCTCAAAGCTAGCACTCTTCCACTTTGAGCCACAGCACCACTTCCAAGACTTGTTCTTTCATTAAAAAACTTTGACACAAAGACTTTTAGGGAAGCAGAGCTAAAATCAGTTATTGTCTGACAGTATTAAGGTTTTTAAATAAATTAACTAAGACCCAAATTCATCCACATTCTCATGGAAAAGCTTTATATTTATAGAGGTTATTTTAACATAGTGAAAAGAAACAAGGATTGCCAAGCCTAGATAAAATAAGGTCATAAATGAATGAAATAGAGACAGCAGAGAAAATCTATTTTAAATACAAAATATTACTTTTTTGTCGGTCATGGGGCCTGAACTCTGGGCCTGGGCACTGTCCCTCAGCTCTTCAGCTCAAGGCTAGCGCTCTACCACTTGAGCCACAGCCCCACTTCTGGCTTTTTCTGCTTATGTGGTGCTGAGGAATAAAGTCAGGGCCTCATGCATGCAAGGCAAGCACTCTACCACTGAACCACTTTCCCAGCCCCTCTTTTTGTTTAACTAATTAGTTTATTGTGATTGGGGGATTTTTGGTAGTGCAGAGGTCGGGCCTCACACTTGCTATGCAAGTACTGTACTACTTGAGTCATGCCCCTAGTCCTCCAGAGTGTTAAAAAGAACTTAAGTAGTTGTTTTGCTTCTCATTTTCTATTTCTCTCTAACTAGTAAAAATACAGTCAGAGTACAATGGTGTCATCCAGAGATCAAGTGTATCAGAATGAATCTCTAACTCCCATGGAAAACAGGAAATCTCTCTCTCTGTCTCAGTCTTTCTCTCTCTCTTTTCTTATTTCTCCTTATTTTAACCCACTATACTAAAATAAGTCCTTGCTAAGACCTTCAAAAAAAAAAAAAAGACTAGGGCTGGGAAGGTAGCTAAGTGGTAGAGCGCTTGCCTTGCATGCATGAGGCCCTGGGTTCGATTCCTCAGCACCACATAAGCAAAAAGAAAAAAGCCGGAAGAGGCGCTGTGGCTCAAGTGGTAGAGCGCTAACCTTGAGCTGAAGAGCTGAGGGACAGCGCCCAGGCCCAGAGTTCAAGCCCCACGACCGCCCCCCCCCAAAACAACAGACTATCAGAATGAAGATGAGGCTTGCTGGAAAAGCACATAATTAAGATGTGGGAGGGATCCCTAGCAGTGCACAAAAAGAATCTGGGGTTTGAGGCATGGCTCAAGTGGTAGGTAGAGCACTAGCTAATGAGCAAAAGCATCAGATACTGAGTTTAAGTCCTGCTCTCAGACTAAAAAAAGATTGTGAGAATGGCCACAAGTAGAAGTTATCCAGCCACAGCCCACAGGCCACATCTAGTCCCCTACCTGTTTATGCTTCTTTGAATGGCTTTTACATTTCTAGTAGTAACTGTGTGTGGTGGGGGAGATCCAATGAAGAATCACATCTCATAATACATGACGTGTATATGAAAATCAAATTTCAGTGTGCTGAAATTAAATCTTCCTGGCACCCTGGCCCATCCATTTGGATACCTATTATCCGTGGCTGTTTTGGGCTACCAGAGCTGAGAGCTGCAACTATGGCCCATAGAGTCAAAACTATTTACTAGGGGTCAGTGGCAGAGTGCTTGCCTAGCATACATGAAGCCTTGGGTTTGATTCCTCAGTACCACATACACAGAAAAAGCTGGAAGTGGTGCTGTGGCTCAAGTGGAAGAGTGCCAGCCTTGAGCAAAAGAAGCTCAGGGACAGTGCCCAGGCCCTAAGTTCAAGCCCCAGGACTGGCAAAAAAAAACCTATTGACTAGGTGCCCTAAACAGAGAAAAAATCACTACATCTGAGAAACAGATTATGAGGAGGAAAGGAGAGAGAAGAAGGAGAGGAAAGAATTCACTTGCAAATAAACTGTCATGGGTGTACAACCATACTTCTATGCAGTTCTAGTGCTCTAGATTCTCTGAACCATTCTAAGGCCACCAGCGATCACTCTTACTACAAAAGTATAAGGTTAGAAGAGGGGTCATCCCATAACCTAAAAGATACAAAAGTAATAGAAATTACAGACATGTGACTGAACTTGGATAGGCCAAAAAATTCATTGCCATATCAATCAGGAAGCCCCTTAGAGAGGAAAAAATCCTAACTAGAATATTGTCATAAAGAGCATTGTCTGGAAGGCATCTAGCAAGGACCTTTCTAGAAAAGGTGATGGCAGAGCCCTCGGGACAAGCAGTGAATAAAGGTGGTGGGGAAAAGAGGTTAAGTCTTAAATGGTACTGAAATATTTGTCAAAAAAAAAAAACCAAGGGTCCTTGAATGTCTGCATCCAATTGGATGTGGTCTCCTGAGGCAATGCAATAGAATTGCTTGCATTTGTAAAGGAATCTCCTAAAGCCTTGTGAAAATGCATACTGTCAATCAGTGGGTCTGGGGTGGAGCTAAAGTTCCCAGCTGATGCTGATGCTGATGCTATTGCTGCTGTTTACTGGTCTCTGGACCACACTTTGAGTGGCAAAACTACAGAGGACCATACCCTTAGCTTGCACTTATCTTCTCAACTAGAGACCCTCCTAGAGATTGGACATGATAGCCAGGTTACTGGGCACATTGGAAAGTTACTTTCTATCTTCTGTGGGTCTCCCTTATCCATAATATCATTGCCTGGCTTGAAGAATTTTACTTCACTTTAAAATCATTCAGGGGCTGGGAATGTGGCTTAGTGGTAGAGTGCTTGCCTAGCATGCATGAAGCTCTGGGTTTGATTCCTCAGTACCACATAAACAAAAAAAAAGCCAGATGTGGCACTGTGGCTCAAGTGGTAGAGTGCTAGCCTTGAGCAAAAGAAAATCAGGGACAGTGCCTAGGCCCTGAGTCCAAGCCCCAGGACTGGCAAAATAAATAAATTAATTAATTAAGTAAAAACAAAAACATTCACACAAGTGTCAAAGTAACATTTTCGCTCAAAGAACTAAGAGATGCTGCTATGGAGAAACATCAAACTGATATATTGAGGTCTCAGAAAGTCATGAGCAGAAAAGAGTGCACTTGTGTGCATATAAGATGATCATTTGGTCTAGATGCTGGTGGTTCATGTCTATAATCCAAGCTACTCTGGAGGCTGAGATCTGAGGATTTTTATTTGAAGCCAGTCCAAGCAGGAAAGTCTATGAGACTCTTATCTCCAATTAAGCAGCAAAAAGCCAGAAGTACAGCTGTGCCTCAAGTGGTACAATGCCAGCCTTAAGCCAAAAAGCTAATGGATAGTAACCAGCCGGGCCTTGAGTTCAAGTGTCAGTACTGTATAAAAATCAGAATTGGAAGTATTTTCAAATCTGAACTCTGTATCACTTCCCACATCACATGCAGTCCCTTGTCATACTCACAAAATTTCCCTTCTAGTTTTGAGTTTCAGAAGATGATGTTCATCTAAACCCCATGCACTGAGAAATCTCACAATGATTTTCAAGAGCCACAAATGCAGTTACCGAAGTAGGAGGTTTTGTTTCACCAGAAAGCAATAAACTCATCTAATTTCCTAAATCTTCAGCCACAGAAAACATGGAAAGATGGTTTGCTCATTTTAGCAGAATTCTCAACCACACAACCCTAAGTCTTTTCAAGTTTAATTACTGGTTTTTCCCTGCCAAAATAAACATGGCCGCCTGCATCCTGTATATGCCAAGGAACATTGCCAGGCTTGCTGCATTTCAAAGTGCACCTAGAATCTTCTAAGTATAGGGCTTGTTCCTAGG
This sequence comes from Dipodomys merriami, assembly GCF_024711535.1. Lineage (NCBI taxonomy): Eukaryota > Metazoa > Chordata > Mammalia > Rodentia > Heteromyidae > Dipodomys > Dipodomys merriami. The sequence goes on from NW_027204492.1 coordinate 107,779,260, forward strand.
GCTCTTGCAAGTTAATGGAATAGTATGGATTGTGTGAGGAAAATTAAAAGTCATAGACAAGCATTTCTGAAAAGCCTAAAAGTTTAAGACATGTCTTGCCCCTTTCAAAGATATTGATTCTTTCTTCCTAGGAATCCTCTTTTATCACTGAGTCTCTCTGGGCACATCATTCTCACCATGAGTCATTAAAATAATTGGAATCATAATACCTTTCAAATCTTGGGAGGAAAACCTGTTTCCTTTCATATTAATTTTTAAATCTATTAGAAAGGCAGAGTTAACATGTCATCCCATCGGAGACACTGGATTAAAATAGACTTGAAGAATCCTATTAAAGGTGAATTGCAAAAGACGGATTTGTATTTTGTGAATTAAATTTTGTGATTTGTTCAAGCAAACATGAACAAAAGTCAAATGAAAAGAAATTGCGGCGTGATTTTTTAAATCACAATGTAAAGTTCTTCATCACAAAACACATGAAACTGTCTATGAATTCCTAAACACTCTATTTGTGAAATATATAATACATGATTTTTTTTTCTTTTTGTCTCGGTGCAACCAAATACCCTAGTCATCCAAACCCTTTCTACCCACTTCACCTTCTGGGTATACATTTATACCCAGAATAACCTCCCTTTTCATTTGCATATTTGATAGTAACTAAAGATGCACTGTCTCCTAATACAAACAAACAGCCATCCACCTGTATTATGACAAGGTTAGAATAAAGCACCAAGACAAATCTGGCCACATGCCCAGTTCCCCTGATCTCTAACACTGCACTTACCTAGAAAGAGGACGGTGCCCAGCACCAGAGTGACACCAATGAACACTGCCAAGGCGATTCGAGTGCCTCTGCTGGCTCCCTTTCCTGTCTCCATGCTGCTCCCCGTTTCTGCTTCCATCAGAAGGACGGGTGAGAACACTCTGGAAGAAAGTCACTTTTCGTGGTTTGGTAGCTGGTCTCAAGAGTTTGTTAGGCGTTGACATCCAATGCTTCCTTGTTCTTCTACTAATGGACAGCTTAAAAAAAAAATCCTGTCAGGAAACCTCCCCTCGCCACCCTTTCTCAAATAATCCTTCACAAATGAAATAGAAGAAACTCAAAATATTGGTTGCCTTGGCTCTCCTCCTGCCTAGACAAAACAAACAGCGGTTGCTTTATCTTGGTGTTCTCTCTTAGCGAAGTCCCTCTCAACTGATTGTTTGGCAGGCTCTTCTCTCAAGCGTTCCGAGTATACATGTTTTACTAGGTTGCTGAACAGATGTTTTAGCTATTTAAATGTATAGTCACTTGGGGAGGGGAAAAATTGTCTTTATCAACACTGGATTTTCACAGCCTCCCCCCAATCGTGCTATGTTAGGTGGCGAGGACTCTTCAAACCCACTTCAAGATCTCAATTTAATCACGTCATTCTGCTGTGCTAATCATTCTGCTTGCCTGAATTGTCTTCATCAAAGATACTCTTTTCACGGTGTGAGTCCCTTTATAAAGCCTTCTACGACTTCCTAGGCTATCCTGAAGCATTTTATTTTAGGAACTTTGTGTATGATAGCATGTGCCAAAGATCAGAGTCATAATCCAGTGCAGTGCAGAGTAGCAATTAAGACAACCTACACAGGCTGATGGTTTGGACTGGAACTTTACTTTAAAAAAAAAAAAAAGAAGGAGAAAAATCACTTCCTCTTTGTGGTGCTAAAAATTGTACAAAGACAGTTACACACACACACAACACACACACATATGAATTAAACTTACAGCCAACACAAAAAGGTATGGTTAAAAAAATGATACCTTGGTCTGTACCTGTTGATGAAAACTGCACTCGTGTATTTTGCACTCCAGCTCCCCAAGACAGAGCTATTGGTTAGTATGTTTTCTGTGTTTCCATAAAGTGCTTATTTCAGCTGAGTCTCCAGGATGAATAAAAAGCATTTGGTTTTGCTGGCGAGACTGATTGATCGCTGGGTCTTTAATTCCTTTCATTATGATAATGATGGAAATTGCACGACTCTGCTTTTTTTTTCATGGGGTAGGGCTACTGGTATTCTGCTACTACTCAAGTGATTTAGATTTGATTATGTAATGCTAGATCATTTATGACACAATAACCATTCTTGTTGTGCTGGAGGTCAGCAAGTGGTGAGAGTGGAAATGGAGGTTTCAGCTACATCTAGAAAGCAAGGGAACAAAACTTGTGCACATAACTTTTGGGGTGGCACCAGAGCTCAACCGATACCAATGAGTGTGACATACAAGCTTCTGTGCTTCTGTCTGGCTAGACTGAGTCGGGCCTTTAACTCAGCACATGGGATTCTCCCAAGATTGAGAAGTTAATACAGCTTGCATTCTTTTCTACTGATTTCATGTTACCCTGAGCTCAGAAGGTCATGTGTGCTCATTGCCTGTTGATAATATTTTGATGCTGCTATTCAATAACACTTTCTAGTAGGCCTCTGGCCTCCAGCATAGGATCTCTCCCAAGAGTCTTCGGACATGGCTCAATACAGCATCATCGACTGCTGTATGGGTATGTCTATTATGTTCAGTGCTCAAGCCCAGCCATAACATGCTCCGCCATGGCAAAGGAGAAAATGAGAGCAATAGAGATCAACCATTAGCCCAAAAATAAAAACAGCTTCATGAACCAGATTCCAGTGGCTCAAACATGTAATCCTAGCTACTCAGGAGGCTGAGACCTGAAGATTGAGGTTCAAATCCAAGCCAGGCAGGAAAGTTTATGAGACTTTCATCTCCAATTATCCAGTAAATGGCCAGAAGTGGAGCTATGGCTCAAGTGATAGAGATCTAGCCTTGAGTGAAAAAGCTCAAAGACAGCACCCAGACCCTGAGTCCAAGCCCCAAGGCTGGCACCAAAACAGAAAAACATAAAGCAGCTTCAGGAATCTGAGATGGGGGTTCCTTGGAATCTTGTTGAGTTTTTTTCTAAATGCTCAGCTGTTTGTACTTCACACTGACATAACACTTTTGTTTTCACCTCCAGCTAAATCTATACATGAAATAGCAAAGTCAATTTCAATTACACTGTTTTACAAAATGAGCCTGAAACCAAGCAAAGGCCTTCGATGACATGGGAAAATAACACACAGGATCTTGGGGAGATGCAATCACACTGCATGTCTGCAGCTTGACAATGCTTCCTTTGCACAAGGAAGAGGACTGTCACCCAAACACAACAGGGCCCATATCTTTCTTTCTTTTTTTAAATGCTGGTACAAGCTGGGCACTGGTGGCTCACATCTATAATCCTAGCTACTCCGAAGGCTGAGATCCAACCATCACGGTTCAAAAGGCAGCACAGGCAGGAAAGTCCATGAGACTCTTCTCTCTAATAAACCACCAGAAAACCAGAAGTGGAGATGGGGCTCAAGTAGTGGAGCACTAGCCTTGAGCAAAAGAACTCAAGGACAGGGCTAGGCCATGAGTTCAAGCCCTATGACCGACAAAAATATGTGCTAGTACTGGACTTGAACTCAGGGACTTATATGTTATCCGTTAGCTTTTTCACTCAGGCTAGTGCAACCACTTGGGCCACAGTTCTACTTCTCACTTTCTGGTGGTTGCTTGTCTATAAAAATCTCACAGACTCCCTGCATGCGCCGGCTTTGAGCAGCGATCCTCAGATCTCAGCCTCCTGAGCAGCTAGGATTACATGCTTGAGCCACCAGGGTCTGGCTTCTTCCTCTTTTTACTTCTCCAAATCTCCTCACACCCTTCAGTCTTCTTTTTTAGGTCCGAGACTGGGCCTCAGTACCTGAAGCTTTCACTCATTGGCTAGCACTCAACTGAGCCACGCCTCCAACCCCCCTTCAGAGTCTTGATTGACATGGCAATGGTGGTTTGGGATTGTCAGTTGAGTAATTTTTTTAATCTTGGAGTAGCAATTTTCCCCCTCCCTCCATGAGGTAAAGGCAGTTTGGGGCTTCAGTTATTCCTATCCATCACTGACGGTCCAGACTTCATTCCTGACCTGAGCATTCATCTCCTGAGGGAAAGGCCATTAAACTATACACTCCTTCCAGGGATTGTAATCTGGAAAGTAGGATGCATTCCATTCCAACCTTCAAAAAATACACAGCAAACTGCATTAAATTAACAACAAAACAAAGTCTAATAAATAACCTGGTATGTTAAAAATAGTTTGTCCATCTAATGTAATGTAATAAAGGTTTTCTTTTTCTCTCTATAAAAATAATCAAGGAAGATTTGAGAGTGGGTGGGATTGATAGAGGATAGGATGTGGGTGAATTATTCATTATCAGATGCAGTCTTCAGTCTGTCATTTTCTGCATTAATTTTTCAACCTTTTGGGAGATGGTGATTATCTTGCCCTTAAAATAAACTACATTCAAAAATAAAGTAGGACAGAAAAAAAATTTAAAACAACCTCTGGGGCAAAATAAAGAAGTTCAAGTTACAGAGAAATAATGAATGCTCACCAAAGACTAAAGCAGGGAACTGCAAAACATGGCACATGCATGGGCCAAACTTAACCAATGTCCTATTTTTATAAATAAAATTGTATTTGATAGTTGATGACTGCATCCCTGTTACACAAGGTGTAAGAGTCGCCAAAAGGAGACTGCCACACATTTGTTTGCTCTCCCCCCAATAAAGTCTTTTCTGCCTGAATCATGTGGTGGTCTCCTTTCAGCAAACCTTAAGCAAGGCAGTTACATACCTCGCATTCTCTGAAGTATATACTTTAGAAGTCTACTGATTGCTGAACCGAAAAGAAGTAAAAGCTGCTATTAGCTCTTTGACTGCAGCTGTGGCTCAATTGGTGGAGTGCTAGCCTTGAGTGAAAAAGCCAAATGAGAGGCTTGAAATCAAACTCCAGTACACACACACACACACACACACACACACACACACACACACACACACGATGCTAGCTGTTCACACAAACACATGGTATACACACACACACATATGTATATACAAATACAAAGCCAAATATCAGCCACACTGACCTGCTACTCAAAATTGTTAACTTCTGAGAGAAATTAATGGATGCATCTTAGCCTGAAACTAGAACGTTAAAACTATAGCATATTATTGACTAGGTTTGGGAGCCAAAAGTCACTTTTCTAGGTGAGGGAGGGTTGTCATACACAAAAAAATAACCTCCAAATTCTGTGGATCTGTGGAAAGAAGTTAACTGAATAGTTACTGTGCAAGGTAAACCTGACCAATCTGCACCCACTCAATTGTTTCAAAGAATATCCAAGACCAACTTGAGCCATAACTGGGAATCAACTAGTGAATCAAAATTCATTTTTTACTGTTTCTCAGTGCCTGGCCCTAAGCAAAATTTTATGAGGAAAAAATAAAGAAGCCATGCTGAAGATCCAGGACTGAATATCTGGACATGAAATTAGCCAAGTATTGGTGGCTCACACCTGTAATCCTAGCTACTCAGGAGGCTGAGCCCTGAGGATCACAGTTTGAAGCCAGCCCAGGCAGCAAAAGTCCATGAGATTCTTTATTTCCAATTAAGCACCAAAAAGTCAGAAGTGGAGCTATGGTTCAAATAGTAGACTGCCAGCCTTGAGTAAAAAAGCTAACGGATAGTTCCCAGGCTCTGAGTTCCAGCTCCAGTATTGGCACCAAAAAAGAAGAGAGAAAGAGAGAAAGAGAGAAAGGAAGGAAGGAAGGAAGGAAGGAAGGAAGGAAGGAAGGAAGGAAGGAAGGAAGGAAGGAAGAAAGGAAGGAAGGAAGGAAAGAAGGGAGAGAAAGAGAAAGAAAGAAAGAAAGAAAGAAAGAAAGAAAGAAAGAAAGAAAGAAAGAAAGAAAGAAAGAAAGAGAGAAAAGCAAACTGACAACATAGCCACAGAATTTACCCTAAAGCACACAAACCTGGCCATCAACATGGATAAACAGGAATCAGTGTGGCAGATTCGTTGGAAAGACTTCCAGAAAGACCTGGGAGAATTGGCAGCTTGAAGGCAGAATAGGCAGGCTTCGAGACTGGCCAAGCCCTACCTTCATCTGGGCCTTACTAAGCACTTCCTGTGGAACTCAGAGGTAAGGTTATTTATCTTGAGATCACTGAATCCAGCAAGTTCAGCCCTAGCTGCCATCTGGCTGGGGTGACAGGTAAAACGTGTCTTTGTACTAGGCAGGAATACATCTGGTCATTATTTGAATATGGAGAGTCTTCTGTCTTGAGCAGTAAAATCTCATGTGGGCCATAATTTCAATAAGAAGGAAATGATTCAAATCTTTAAAAATGTTTTCATCCAGTCACTGGAAGGAGAAGGGAAGGAGAAATGAAGATGGGGAGGAGACCTAACTGGTGAAATCTGGGGTTTGTGGTGTGGTTTGGTCATTTTACACTAGGGGAGTTAAAATACTAAGCCATCCACTAATGAGAAACATTACTTACCTTATATCTGATTGTTTTAAACAACTTTCTTAGATAGGTGTTCTTATCTCCTTTTACAGATAAAGAAACTGGAGTTTGGAACTATTAAATGATTCACTGAAGGTCAGAAGGCCTGGTTTGTCTTAAGAGCAGAATAGTCCCAAATTCCAAACTCTTGTCTCTCTTCCAAGTTATCTGACAAGTTTCCTTATCAGGTAATTAGTGAGCATAGTTGTAGCTCTTCAAAATGACACCTGAGTGGAAGAAAAGTGATAAAACGGGCTTCTTTTAATTATCTTGTTTACAGGACTAATTATCAGGTCTTATTTCCCTAACAGGGACAGCAGACATTATTGAATATAGAGAGAAACAGGTTTTCTGTTGGGGAACAGTATGTAAAATGTCTCCTGATTTGTTGGTGCTAGTAACTGAACATTAAAAAAGGACATATAGCCAGGCACTGGTGGCTCACAGGAGAAGCTACTCAGGAGGCTGAGATGTTAGGATCATGAGTTCAAGGCCAGTTTTGCCTGTATAATAAGGCCTGGTCTCAAAAAGCGACACAATAAAAAATAAAAATAAATCCAGACACTGGTGGCTCATGCCTGCAATCCTAGCTACTCAGGAGGCTGAGATCTGAGGATAGCGATTCAAAGCCAGCCTTGGCAGGAAAGTCTTTGAAACTCTTATCTCCATTGAGCCACCTTCCCAGCCCCTTTTTGAAACTCTAATCTCCAATCAACCAGCAGAAAACCAGAAGTGGAGCTGTGGCTCAAAGTGGAACAGCACTAGCCTTGGGCCAAAAACAAAAAACAAAGCCAGCCCACGGAAGAATGTCCATTGCGACTCTTATCTCCAATAAACCACTCAAAAAACCCTAAGTGGTGCTGTGGCTCAAGTGGTAGAGCGCTAGCCTTGAGCTGATTTGCTGAGGGACAGTGCCCAGGCCCAGAGTTCAAGCCTCTCAACAGACAAGAAAAAAAAAAAAAGAGTTTGGCAACTGGAGGAAGATGTGGGGTATGGACTCAGGATTAGTTGGTGAGAATATCAAAGGTATCTGGGCACAAGGAAGATATTTACTATTTCTCAGAATTAGCCAGCATCTGCAAGGCCCAAAGGTGTCAAGTATCATAAAATATAGGAAATTTAAATATATATATATATATATATATATATATATATATATATAGCTTCAAAACCCATAATGTTTCAAAGCATTCCACTGTGCCAATGCATAACACTTTTTTTGGGTGGGTGGGGGGTCCGGTCGTGGGGCCTGAACTCTGGGCCTGGACGCGGTCCCTCAGCTCTTAAGCTCAAGGCTAGCACTCTACCACTTGAGCCACAGCACCACTTCTGGCTTTTTTCTTTTTGCTTATGTGGTGCTGAGGAATCGAACCCAGGGCCTCATGCATACAAGGCAAGCGCTCTACCACTGAGCCACCTTCCCAGCCCACATAACACTTTTTGTTAATGTACTCACTGGCCATCTAACTAGTACTGGCTTGTTGTGCCCTCACATTGACCAGACCCACTGAGGCCCCTTGGTTAGACTAATCTGTACAAGTTTTTATGCATTTGATTAGTAACAGCAATTGTTCTAAGAGGGCTTATTTGGAGGTTTATGACAGCTAGAGACTCAGAGAAGTCCTCAAATTGGAATGGGTACCAGAATCTCCTGGAAGTCTGGTTAACACATAGATTTCTTAAGGATTTCTCTCTCATGCAGTAGATCTGGGATGGACTGATATTTGTATTTCTAATCATTTCCCAAATGATGCTGCTGTTGCTGCCACTCCACAGACCACATTTTGGGAATAACTGGTTTAGAACAGCCATTAAAATCTCTTTTCAGTATAGCAAAAGCAACTGAAGAACCAACAAAGTGAACATTAAAGTGATGTGGTGAAACTAGTGATGACATCCAAAACACTTAGCAACCAGTATGGCATGCCACTGGCCAGGCACTATGGTTTAAGTAAGCATTTCCCAAAACATATTAAAGTCTTGGTTCCTAGTCTTGGGAGATGGTGGGCCCTTTAAGAGGTGGAGCCTAATGAGAGATGTTTCAGTCATTGGGACTGGGCCCTTGAAGGATGTAGTGGAATTCTGAGCCCTTTTCATCTCTCCTTTTTCTATCCTGGCCATTAGGCAAACAATGACAACAGCCACACTATTCTGTCTCACCACAGACCCAAAGTGACGGAGTCAATCATGGATTGAAACCATGAACCAAACTCAATTTTCTTTTCTTAATTTATCATCTCAGGTATCCATGTAGAGCAACAGAAAACTGACTCCTACAATAGAGGAAGCAATCTCAGTGGCCTCTTATGTGACAGCCACTACCTCTTCGTTGCTGAAGCTGGAGGATCTCAGGGGGAAGGATGGGGTAGATGTGGCTGAAGGAGATCCAGAGCATCAACTATCCACAGCTTGTAAGATGCTATTTGAATATTTAACAATAGCCACAGCTAAACTGGTAGGAGCCCATTGAACTGCAGGCCTGAGTCCAATTTCAAATAGACTTTTGACACTGCTTTAAACCTTCCAGTGGCTGCCGTCAGCTTTTAGGGAAAACGTTAAAATGCTTCACATGGAGTTTCTGCATAATCAAACCAATGCCATCCTCTCAGCTCTTTAATTTACATTCTACACCCCAGGAATTCTAAACCCTTTCACATTCCCAAATGCAGTAGGGTTCTCCCAATCCTTTTGCTGTTGGGGGCGGGGGGGGGGGGAAGGGGAAGACCGAGACTTCTCATTTTGCCTGGAGAATGACCTCCTCAGAAAACTCGAATTCATCTTTAAAGATTCAAGTCAGGTTTTGCCTCCTAAGGAAAATCTTCCCAGACCTTTATTCTTATCAAGGCCACAGGGTAATTCACCATATCACCCCAAGTGTACTACAATTATCCCTTTGTGGAAGGAAGCCCCCAATGAACCACAGGTATGATGAAGGCATTTACCTTATCTCGTCGTTTTTTTTCAAGCTTACACTTCTCCAGAAGCAAGTGGAACCTCACAGCTGGTGGTGTGGCATAATCTGACAGCACATTTCTTTTTTTAATGTGTGTGTGCTGTTACTAGGGCTCCAACTCAGGGCCTGTCCCTTCTTTGCTGTTCAAAGCTGGTGCTCTACCACTTGAGCCACAGCTTCACTTCTGGCTTTTGGGTGGTCAATTGGAAACTAGAGTCTCATGGACTTTTCCTACCTGGGTTAGCTTTGAGCCATGGTTCTCAGATCTCAACTTCCTGAGTAGAGTAGCTAGAATTACAGGTGGGAGCCACTGGCATCTGGCTTCATTTGTCTTTCTTAGTGGTACTTCATATTTTGGCACATCTGAGCAAATTATAACTTAGATTCAATGAAATAAGTTTTCTCCTCTGTTTCTACAGTTCCTGGTGCAAAACTGAGTGTGTATGATATACTTTGGCCTATCAGCCCCACTCTGACCTTCTAGTGTATTGGATGAATGGATGGAAGCTCACAAACCACATTTGCCAGGCTCCTTAGCCAGCTAAATTCCTGTGTGATTCTGTGTAATGTACTAATGGGAGAATTTTTTTTTGTTATTATAAAGGTGATTCAGAGAGGGGTTATAGTTACACAATCAGGTAATGAGTACACTTCTTTTTAGACAGTGTCACCCCTTCCTTCACTCTCCTGATAAGAGATTTTTAAGCCAGGCACCAGTGGCTCACACCTGTAATCCTAGCTACTTGGGAGATCTGAGGTTGCAGTTCCAAGCCAGCCCAGGCAGGAAAGTCTGTGAAACTCTTATCTCCAATGAACCACCAGAAAACCGGAAGGGGAGGTGTGGCTCAAAGTGGTAGAGTGCTAGACTTGAGCAAAAGAGCTCAGGGACAGCACCCAGGCCTTAAGTTCAATCCCCATAACTGATCAAAAAATTAATTAATAAAAATAAACCAGGAGTAATGTGGAAGCCCCATTTGGGTTTTGTTTACTGCTGCTGGGTCTATCCAGGGCTTGGAAAGCATATAGGAATTCATACCACAGGGACAGCAAGAGGGACAGGAACAGCTTACAGGCTTCAGATGACTACAGACTCCAACAGCATCAACAAGACCTAAGTCCCTGGAAGCCCACTCAGCAGCAGCATCTTCAGGGCTTTCAGTAGCAGTGTTTGCAGTAATCAAATTCTGGGTAACTGCATCTCTTTTATTCCTTTTGCTCTTCCTTTTCTGTTGGAAATAATGGCCTGCATTAAATACACTCTGAAATGCCTACATCAGTTTCTGCATTTCACACTGATCACTAGAGTTCCTCTTCTCTTTTTTTTCCTTTTTTTTTTCTTTCTTTTTTTTTCTTTTTTTCTTTTTGTCAGTCCTGGGGCTTGCACGCTGGGCCTGGGCACTGTCCCTCAGCTCTTCAGCTCAAGGCAAGCACTGTACTATTTGAGCCACAGCGCCACTTCCGGTTTTCTGATGGTTAATTGTAGACAAGAGTCTATGGACTTTCCTGCCCAGGCTGGCTTTGAATCACAATCCTCAGATCTCAGCCCCCTGAATAGCTAGATTAGAGATGTGAGCCATCAGAGCCCGGCCTCCCTTCTCTTTCTTTACCTGTAAATCCTGGCTGCTCCATTTACATTAGTGCATGCTCTATGCCACCATGCAGGCCAGCACAATGGTAACAGTAGTAAAGGACATCGAATCTGAGAACAAACTCCCTGGGTTGGATGCTACCATGCCCCTTATAACTGTGTGACCTTAAGGAATTGGCCTGTTCGCTCACAACCCCAATTTTGTGTTCTGACGAAAGAGACACAGTAACTATTTCTATGCAGCAGTTCTTATAAAATGATGCACTTAAAATGGTGCCTGGAAAAAAAAAAGCGGTGGGCATTATTGTTGCTGTGCACATTGTACATATTTCTCACTGTTTTCACTATTAGGAAGGACTGGCCATGCCTATAAGAGGAATTCCAGGCTGGCACAGGTGGCTCAGGCCTATAATCCTACTCAGGAAACTGAAATCTGAGGCTCAGCTTCAAAGCCAGCCCAGACAGGAAAGTCCATGAGACTCTTATCTCCAATTAACCACCAGAAAATCAGAAGTGGAGCTGTGGCTCAAAGTACTAGAGTGCTAACCTTGAGCAAAATAGCTCAGGGACAGTGCCCGGGTCCTAAGGTCAATCTTTAGTGCAAAAAATAATAATAATAAAAGGGGGGATGGATGGGCATAAGGCATTTTCTACAAATTGGAGAAGCAAACTGGTATGATTTTCAAACAGTTTTAACTCCCCACCCTCTGTTGGTGGTCCTTATGCTTCAACTCAGGGCCTGGGTGCTGTCCCTGAGCTTTTGTACTCAAGGCTAGCACTCTACCACTTGAGCCACAGCTCTGCTTTTGGCTTTTTGGTGGTTAATTGGAGATAAGAGTCTCACATACTGCTGTTGTTGGCTTTGAACTGTGATCCTCAGATTTCAGCTTCCTAAGTATCTCGGATTATAGACATGAGCCACCAGCACTTAATAAGTTTTCATATTTTTAATGCATTTGGAAATGTTTAACTCTAAATGAGCTTGTTTGACACAACATAAAACATTTGCCTTTATTCTTCTTAGTATAGCTTAGAAGTACTGTGGCTTCGTGGTAGAGTACTTGCCTAGCATGCATGAAGCTTAGGTTCAATTCCTCAGTATCACATAAACAGAAAAAGCCAGAAGTGGCACTGTGGCTCAAGTGGTAGAGTGCTAACCTTGAGCAAAAGAAGCTCAGGGACAGTGCCCAGGCCCTGAGTTCAAGCCTCAGGACTGGCAAAAAATGTACTAAGGCCATGGCTTAGTACCTACTGCCCACACTTCTTTTGTGGTATTGAGAATTGAATCCAATATTATTCATTTTTTCCAACTATAATATAGTTTCTTTGGCCCACCCTACATTGCAGGGTCTAAGATAGGAATAGAAATGGGGGTTCAATTACATACCATTGGAAGCTGTAAATGAAATTCAAGCTAGTAAATCAAACACAATCTCTCCTTCTACCTTTCAAATACAACTTACACCCACCTGGATGGCCAGACTGCAAACAAGATTCTGTGGCTCTCCATGCAGAAACACATTGGAGACTCAACCTCAGCCCTCAACTTAATCTCTTTCTCTGCTCAAACGCCCCCACCAACCCAGGCAGCCTTCCCTCAGGATGAGAGATAATAAACAGAGAAAGAAACCCCCACTGGCCCTTCAAGTGGGCTTTGAGCAAAGTTGGACAGGAATGTTCACATCTTGGAGATGCAAACTGTGTTTTAGCAGGAGACATGGATACATCCTCTTAGCACTAAAGACCCTGCATCCATAGCAAGGTGCATACCCCCAGGAGAGCTAGCAAGGAGCCCCCTTGAATCAAGGACTCAAAGCAGCAGGCTAAGGGGCAAAACTGCAACCCCAGTCAGTCACTGGTGGCTTACACCTATAATCCTAGCTACTCAGGAGGCTAAGATCTGAAGATCTTAGTTAAAGCCAGCCTGGGCAGAAAAAGCTGAGAGACTCTTAGCTCCAAATAACAAGCACAATGCCAGAAGTAATGTGGCTCAAGTGGTAGATCACCTGACCTGCCTTGCTTGAAAAAGTTAGAGCAAAGACCCTGAGGTCAAGCTCCCCTTACCAAGAACAAAACACATAACTTTGTAATAGTAAATCCTTCCTATCCACCTACCCAAATAGATTTACAGCACAAGAAATGGTTTAGCAAGGTACTGGTAGCTCACGCCTGTAATCCTAGCTACTCAGGAGGCTAAGATCTAAGGATTGCAGTTCAAAGCCAGTCCCGGCAGGAAAGTCCGTAAGACTCTTACCTCCAATAAACCACTCAGAAAACTGGAAGTGGTGCTGTGGCTCAAGTGGTAGAGCACTCACCTTGAGCTGAAGAGCTGAGGGGCAGTGCCCAGGCCCAGAGTTCAAGCTTCACGACCAACAAAAAAAAAGTTTCTAACAGAGAAAAAAAAAGCTCCCAGGTATTGGAGATGAGCTACTGCCTACAACTGAAAGCCTTAAGACTAAAGAAAAGACAAAACTGTTCCAGCTGTGGGTTCTTAAAGAAAGTAATTTATGCAAGTTCATTTCTTTAGGGAGACATGTTTTTCCACATGTCAATTTCTGGGAACATTTTTGTGTTATTATTATATAAAATACATCAGACGATATATGAATTTCAAAAATGTAATACATTTTGCCAACAGAAAATATCATACGTCTTTCTAAGGAGGTGTTAAATACTTCATTATATAATACGCTGCCTCACTCATATTATTAGCCGTGAATTCAATTTGGAGTTTACTGCTCTTCTCAAAAGCTTAGCATTATTTAACTGTAATAATTCCCAATCATAACAACTCAGATGATTGATTCTGTTTAATCACAGATGTTTCTACAAATGCTAAAAAGTCTGTATTATTTTTGTTTGAAGCTAGCACACCAAGTCCCACAGTATGGTATAATTAAGAACAACTGTTTACTTTATCTTAAATTCAACACCCCTCACCCCCACCTCAAAAGCTAGACATTAAAGTACTAAATATAATGATCTCGGTAAACCAAATTGCTATGTTACTGGCAGGCCTTCCTGCTGTTTCCCTTAAACAGTTCTATTCGAAATGGTGATGAAGAGGAAAAGAAAGAGAGAAAAAAGGAAGAGAGAAAGAGAGAGTGCAAGCAATCAAGAGAGAAGGAAGGAAGGAAGGAAGGAAGGAAGGAAGGAAGAAAGAGAGGAAGGGAGGAAGTGAACAAAAGAAAGAAAGAAAGCTGGTAAAATATATGCAGCTTTCCCTCAACTGTATCCTCCACCTAACCCTCAGTTTCTGTGGCAATGCTAAAAAACACTCTCCTTTCTCTTTCCCTTTTTGGCCATTTTAGATGCTTACTTGTATTATTGTAAATGTCATGAGTACACAATACATCATGAAACAGCAGCTCATTTTTATGTTAGTCTGTCTCCCCAAGTAGATGGAGAGGGGGTATTCTTGAGAATTGACCTTCAATCATATCAGTGCCTTCTGTAACCATACCAAGGCCTGACATACAGGTAGTACCCTAGATGTTACTGAATCCATGAAGATCTCCTTGCTATTCGTGATGCAAGGTGTGCTGACATTATGGTATAAATATTCAGGTTATTGCCTAAGGGATATAAAAAATATGGGAAAATTTTATGCTTACAAGCCCCAGAACTGGCAAAAAAAAGTTTTCTAAAACACAGCTTAATGAACACAAACCATAAGGAAATAGACATAAGTTTGACTATGTTAAAGTTCAAATACCAAAAATACCAATAAAAGTAAGGTATGGAGTAGGAGTAAGAGTAAGAATTATTGTCCTAAAGATTTAAAGAAAGAGGAAGTGGTGCTATGGGTCAAGTGATAGAGTGCTTGCCTTGAGCTGAAGAGCTAAGTGACATTGCCCAGGCCCTGATTTCAAGCCCCATGACAGGCCAAAAAAAAAAAAAAAAGATTTAAAGAAAGGGCTGGGAATGGGGCTTAGTGGTAGAGTGCTTGCCTAGCATTCATGAGGCCATTGGTTCAATTACTCAGTACCTCATAAAGAGAAAAAGCCGGAAGTAGCACTGTGGCTCAAGTGGTAGATGCTGGCCTTGAGCTGAAGAGCTGATGGACAGCATGCAGGTCCAGAGTTTAAACCCCCGGACTGGCAAAAAACAAACGACTTTTTCATTCTGCATCCCAGGAATAGTCTTTGTATGAGTTGGTGGTGTTGTGATTGTGAATGTTACACTATAATATCAAGTATGACATAAGTGCTACTTTTATGCTTCAAAATTTAGAGATTGGGGGTGGGGGTATACAGGTACTTGAGCCTGAACTCAGGGCCTCACATTCACACTTGAGTTTTTCTGCTCATAGCTGGTTCTCTACTACCTGAGCCAAACTTCCAACCTAGCTTTTTACTGGTTAATTGGACATGGAATGTCACAGAGTTTTATGTCTGGTTTGACTTCAAATCATGATCCTCAGATCTCTGGTTCCTGAGACAAAAAAAAAAAGAAAAGAAAGAAAGAAGCTCAGGGACAGTGTCCAGGCCCTAAGTTCAAATCCCTGGACTAAAAAAAAAAACAAACAAATACTTAAACAAAAATGGAGGGAGAAAGAGGGGACGGGAGGGAGAGGATGGAAGAAGAGGGAAGGGGGAAAGAGGAAGGAGGAAATGGGAAGGAAAAAGGAAGAAGGGAGGAAGGAAGGGAAGGAGGGCAGGAAGGCAGGGGAGCAAGAGGGAGCAAAGATAGGCCCATACACTCTGCTAAGTGAGCCGAAGCTCTGCTTCTTCATTTTTGCTAGTTTGTTGGAGTTAAGATTCTCATGGATGTTTTTTGCCTGGGCTAGCTTTGAAGTACTATCCTCAGATCTACTAGTGTACTGAGTAGCTACGATTATACATGTAAGCCATTGGTATCTGGCTGCTAAGTTCACTTATTTTTATTTATTTTTAATTGTATGAAATTCCAGTAATTCTAGAAACTCAAGTAATAGCTAGGTCAAAGATTAAGGATTTGTTGTTTGTTTAAGCTACATTTAAAATTCTTTCCAGTCATTATTTCTTGTTCATGGATTTAACTTCCTCAGAAAAATTGACAGAAGGGGAAAACTTCTGTAAAGAAGTGAGGTAAAAGCTGGGCGCCGGTTGCTTATGCCTGTAATCCTAGCTACTCAGGAGGCTGAGATCTGAGGATCACGGTTCAAAGCCAGCCTGGGGCAGGAAAGTCCGTGAGACTCCTATCTCCAATAAACCACTCAGAAAACCAAAAGCTGCGCTGTGGCTCAAGTGGTAGAGCGCTAGCCTTGAGCTGAAGAGCTGAGGGACAGCGCCCAGGCCCAGAGTTCGGGCCCCACGACCGACAAAAAAAAAAAAAGAAGTGAGCTAAAATCTGTGTCTCAAAACTGCCACACAATAGCTTCGTCACCCCCCACCCGTCTCCATCCTCTCCCCCCCAAAAAGATAGGCACATAGACAAATAGAAGTACAGGCAGTGTTTATTTTTTTCAGGTACATATGCAAATGTTTTATTGCGAGTGGGGTGCTGGGCCTCTGGGGACAGGCTGGGGACCGTCACTGCGCAGCCTGCCCGCTGGCGCTGCCTCCGGAGTCCTTTGGCTTCATCACGTCTGGAAGCTCCGGTGGGCTGGAGAAGGGCTCGATGTGCAGGGCCTCAACCGTTTCATCTTCCAGGAAGGCCAGGCCCACGGTGGCCGGGACATGCGGCCGCGCCGTCTGACTGGTGAAGCCACACTCCCTCAGCGTTTTCTCATCGTCTAGAAGCTGGTCGTCCTTGTAGAGACGCAGCTTGTCTGGCGGCCGCTGGAGGATGCCCTCCACGATGCGCTTCAGCTCGAACACGGTGCTCGACTCCTTGGCGACCGTGAAGATGGTGGTCTTGTGGCGCCGGATCATGAGGAACACGTCCATCCTGGTGGCGGCTACTTCAGGCGGCAGAGGCTGTGGCTTCTGGCTGCAGCGCTGCTTGCTTCTGGCTGCAACTGGTTCAACGGCAACGTCACCTCGCTCCGCCCCTTACCAGCAGCCCTTGCGTGGGCCGGCCCAGGATGCCCTGCGTGAGGCACTGCCCACCATGGTGCCACCATTTTAGGTCCATGCACTTTTTGTAAGATAAACATTTCCCTGGTCAATGAAATTCTGAAAATGTGCCCGGTCGCATGAGGTCTCAGGTAAATGAACATTGAAACCACAAGAAATCACTACCCACGCTGGC
The DNA here is from genome assembly GCF_024711535.1 of Dipodomys merriami. Lineage (NCBI taxonomy): Eukaryota > Metazoa > Chordata > Mammalia > Rodentia > Heteromyidae > Dipodomys > Dipodomys merriami. The sequence continues at coordinate 107,796,391 of NW_027204492.1, forward strand.
AAAAAATGCAAAATCTGACAATCCCAAGTACTGCTGGGAGAACCCGCTGATGGAGGGCCCCGCCCTGTTCGCTGACATCACTGCCACGCCTCCTCCCTCCCTCTCTGGCAGGGTGGGGCATCAAAGGAGATCAGGCAGTGGGTGGCTTGGCGGGAGTTGAGGGGGGGGTGGAAAGGGACACGCTGGGAAGAGTGAAGCAGGGAGACGTCTGTGATTCCCGCGGGAGCCCGAGAGGCGCACGAGACCCATGGAGTCTTAGGAGAAGCCAAGAGACGCACGTGAGGCCCACGGGAGCCCGTGAGAGCTGCACGAGTCCCACAGAAACCTCGGAGAAGCCCGCGAGAGGCACGTGAGGCCTGCAGGAGCCCACGAGAGGTGCATGAGTCCCGCCCAGTTCTAGGAAAAGCCCGCGAGAGGCACATGAGGCCCGCAGAGACCTGAGCCAGCAGACAGGCCTGCAGAAGTCCTGTGCAGAAGTAGAGAGGCCTAGGGAAAGGGCTGTGGAGAGGCAGAGAGGCCAGCAGACAAGCTAAGAGGCCAGAGGAGAGGTGGAGAGCTGAGAGCCTACAGAAAGGCAAGACCTGTGGGAAGGAAGGAAAACAAAAAACACACACTTCTTGGAGGTTGCACCTGCTCCTACTTCTGAGGTAGCCGAGGACAGGCCATGTGCAGACCAACTAATAAAACTCCTTTGTTACCTTTAACCATGCTTCCGTGGGTTTTCTTTGCTCACAGGTTATTACATTGGCAATGAAGCAATACAACACCAACTCTCACACCCCAGTCTAAGTGTGGAAATGGTAAGGCCACTTTGGCACCATTGAATAAATCTGCAGTCTGGTAGAACAGCACTGGAAGAAGTGGAGTTGTTTTTAAGTAAGTCTCCAATGAGGTGACCTTCTGAAAGGAATTGCAGATTTGAAGGCCAGGAAACCAGGCTGTAGAAAGCAGCACTCAGGAAAGGACACCATTGTAAGTCACCTCTGATGAACTGAGCCAAGTACCTTTGCAATTTTAGACAATTTGTGTTTATTAGCCCTTCACATGCAGTGACCTTTGTGACCGGTGGGATGTTTGAAAGGAGTTCACTGACACATAGCAAAACCCCATAGCAAGGTGAATATTTTTCAACTTCTCTCTACATTACTATAGCAGTCTGATACTGCCATAAGAAGGTTATTCGTTCTTTAAATCCCAAAGCCTGGCAGGCACTGGTGATTTATGCCTAGCTACTCAAGAGGCTGAGATCTGAGGATCCTGGTTCAAAGCCAGCCCAGGCAGGAAAGTTCATGAGCCTCTGTGGGGTTTTTTTGGACTTTTTTTTGCAAGTCCTGGGGTTTGAACTCAGGGCGTGGGCACTGTCCCTAAGGTTCTTTTGCTTAAGGCTACCACTCCACCGCTTGAGCCACAGTACCACTTCTGGCTTTTTCTGTTTATGTGGTACTGAGGAATCGAACCCAGGGCTTCATGCATACTAGGCAAGCACGCTATGACTGAGCCACATTCCCAGGCCCCTGAGACTCTTATTTCCAATTAACCACCAGAAAAACAGAAGTGGCACTGTGGCTCAGTGTTAGAGCACTCACCTTGAAAAGCTCAAGTGCAGCACCTAGACTGCACTTGTAATTAATTAAATGACAAAGCCCATGCATTTAGGCCTCAATGCATTCATTCCATGAAAGAGAAAATAGGTCATCTGTTTTTCTTGTTTATTCATCTCTCTCCATATTCAGTGCCCAGTGATTCTTACTGTTAAGTTGAACCACTAAGTCCTTTATACACTACTGGCTCTTCCATAGTCAAACTACCAGACAGACATATCATCTTTCTGAGGATTTACATTTCATATTATTCCTTGAGTTATTTATATTTTCATTCTATCCTAATTGATTACTATGGCAACCAAACCCTGAGGATTCAGAGCTCAACTGGGCATGGTCTTCACCATCCAGTAGCTTACAAAGCCTTAAATACAACAGTTAACCCTTACCAGTGTTAAGCCAGATGCCAGTGGCTCATTTCTATAAACCTAGCTACTCAGGTTGCTCAGATCTGAGGATTGTGGTTTGAGGCCAGCTCCAACAGAAAACTCCATTGAGACATTCATCTCCAATTAAGTACCAGAAAACTGATGGTACAGATGGGGCTCAAGTGGTAGAGCCCTAGCTTTGAGTGAAAAAGCTCAGAGACAGTTTCCAGACCCTGAGTTCAAGCTGCAGTGCCACACCCCCCCCACATACAAAAGTGTTAACACACAAATGGAAGATCACCCAACCCTTTTTCAAATACAACCTTTCAGGACATATCAAGAACACCTAGCATCTGTACTGTTCCTGTTAATTAGCATTTAACATAGCCAGCCAGCTTGGAGATGTGGAGAAACTGAAGAAGCACAGACTATTTGGGGAAAATGTAATACATTCATGATTGTGAATACTGAGAAGGCAGGGCTATTAGTATTTTCCAGATTCCACTGCTTCATTTAGTCTAAAAGCAGCCACAGTACAACAGAATGGGCAGTTTGGCTGCACTGGCTTAAATTCTAATGTCCTTTCACTCAAATTTTTAAAACCTGACATTTGCTGAGAAACAATAAAAGATATCATTTGAACACTTAAGCTATGCCAGGCACCAATCTAAACATGGATTCTTTCACTTGATCTGCAGTACAATCCAGATGGTGATGCTCTTATTATTCCTGCCTTACAGATGCACAGACAGGAGCCAGAACCAGGAAATAGCATACACAAGAATTTCAGGCCAAATCTGTGAAGGAAATAACCCATTTTTACTCACTGTGACTTTTGTCCTTAGGGAAGTATGAAAGACTCCCATATTCTCTGTACCTCCCTAATTTGAAGCCATGTTGAGGAGCTCCATTCCCAATTCCTGGGTCGATTAGTTAACACCAAGTTGGAGTGCTGGAAACTTATTTACAAACAATGCCGATACCATTTAGAAGTATGTGCACTACCTAAGTTTTGTCTTTTGAGAAAAACTATCCATCCAACTATAAAAATTGCCTTAACAACAACAACAAAAAAAAGGCCAACGATTTGACTTGAGGGCCTCTGCTCAAAACTACTTTTTTGGGCTGGGAATGTGGCTTAGTGGTAGAGTACTTGCCTAGCATGCATTAAGTCCTGGGTTTAATTCCTCAGTACCACATACACAGAAAAAGCTGGGAGTAGCACTGTGGCTCAAGTGGTAGAGTATTAACCTTGAGCAAAAGAAGCTCAGGGACAGTGCCCAGGCTGAGTTCAAGCCCCCGGACTGGCAAAAAAACAAACCACTTTTTCATTCTGCATCCCAGGAATAGTCTTTGTAAGAGTTGGTATTGTTGTGATTGTGATTATTACACTATAATATCACTATGACAGAAGTGCTACTTTTATGCTTCAAAATTTAGAGATGGGGGCAGTATACAGGTACTTGGGCTTGAACTCAAGGCCTCACATTTGCACTGAGTTTTTCTGCTCATAGCTGGTGCTCTACGACCTGAGCCAATCCTCTAGCCTAGCTTTTTACTGGTTACTTGCACATGGAATGTCACAGAGTTTTCTATCTGGTTTGACTTCAAACCATGATCCTCAGACCTCAGCTAGCATTATAGGTAAGCCATCAATGCCCAGTTCAAGGATGCTTCTTAAGTCTGTCTTAGTCCACTCCTCCAGGCGAGGAGCAGAGAGAAGAAATAATGCTACCTGTAACTGTTATCTTCTGTGTCCCAGAGCAGAATACAATTTGGTCTTCTGCTCCATACTTACCAAGAGAGTATGTTTGCCCAATGCCATGTTCCCTAAGTTTCCAGAAAGTGCTCCTTTCAGAGATCCACAAACATTGGCATGGCATGCCAATGAAGAATGCCTGTATACTTGACCATACTGATTCACAGATGAAGTGCCTCTTAGTGCTTTTGATTAGTTTCCTCCATAGATTTTTCACATCTCTTTACTAATTAAGAGGTCATCTGTTGAGTGTTTTGCTTAAAGTAGGATCCAGAGTGAAAAGGCTGAGTCCTCACTCTATTTGTTGAACTCAAGCTAGACTGCTTCTGTCTCCGAGAAATTCTCCTTATTACTGTCAGCACCATTAATTTTGAATTCAGGGCATTAAGTACTCCTCGGATTTTAGATTAAAGTCTCAAGTCAAATGTGGTGAACTGAATTCTTTTCCCCAGTTCTTCATTCTATTCCTCATTTCCATACCATGCCAACCTCATGATTGGCAGATTTCCCTGGCTCCTGAACTTCTGCTTGGCCATGCTCTGTGCTCTATCACAGAGGCTCCACATGTGCTTACATCATGATGCTTATCCTATTACACACCCGCCTTTCACCAGGAGAGCATGTCTTAGATGATGGCCACTGGTTCAAGGACAATGAGAGATATGTGGAGCTGACCTTGCCCCATCACACAGCTTAGAGCAGAGTCCATTCTGACTCGGCTGAACCCCAACCCAGCCCAGAGATGAGTGAAAAACCAACACTTGGTACTATAAGCTGGTGAAATTTCAAGTTTCCTGGTTGGGCAGTGTTATTGCAGTAATAGATGCTACATAAACTCTCATCAGCTATGGATTAGTCAGCTTCACATTACTCCAATAAAATACTCAAAACAAATCACTATAACAAGATTTACTTTGGTTCACCATTCCAGAGTCTCTAGTCTGAGATGAGTCAGACTTATTGCTGTGGGAAGCACAGAGCAAGAGGACCAATGGGATCCCATGATCCCTTTTGAGGTCAATCTCCCATGACCTAAACACCTCACTAGGCTCCACCTCTTTTTTTTTTTTTTTTTTGGTCGGGCCTGAACTCTGGGCCTGGGCAGTATCCCTCAGCTCTTCAGCTCACAGGGAGTGCTCTACCACTTGAGCCACAGCACCACTTCTGGCTTTTTCTGCTTATGTGGTGCTGAGGAATCGAACCCAGGACCTCATGCATGTAAGGCAAGCGCTCTACCACTGAGCCACCTTCCCAGCCTAGGCTCCACCTCTTAAAGGTGCATACACAACACTTCCCAATAGTGCTTTCCTTAAGAATAAGCCTTTAATCCATGGACCTACCGATGCTGTTAACAAAATACTATATAACAAAGTACTATAAATTCAGAGGCTTAAACAGCAAGTATTTAGTATCTCCAAAGGAGGAGGCTACAATGCTTGATAAAAAATGTACTCATTATCTTGCCCATGTAATTGTAACCCCTCTGTACACTTTTTCACAATAAAAAAATAAAAATTAAAAATTAAAAAAAATACTTAGTATCTCATAGTCCTGGAGGCTCTTTGGCTGGAAGATGACATCTTCTCTGTGTTTGAATCACCCCTTTTTTTGTGTCCTGATCCTGGGTCCTAAGCTCAGATAGCTGTCCCATTGACTTTCCAGCTCAGGCTGGCTTCAAACCATGATCCTCGGATCTCAGCCAACTGAGTAGCTATGATTACAAATGTGAGCCACCAGCACCTGGCTGGAAATCTCTCCCTTTTAAAAATCACACATAACTGCTAAGTTAAATCCTCCTTGACACTATTTCAAATGCTAGTCTCTACCCCATATCCTTAGAGGAAGGTACTATTATTGCTTTCAGCACTTTCAATGCATTTACCTGTATATGTATGTTCTCATAAAACTATAGTCAATCATTCTAAATGTGCTACAGATTACACAAACTACTTTCCTATGGAAGTAGTTGCTAATTTTTCTGCTGTAAAAACCAGGAGCTGGAGGGTTAGCTCAAGCATTAGAGCACCACCAGCCATGAGCAGAAAAAGCCAAGCAAGTAAGAAGCCTTAAGTTCAGGCACCAGTAGCAGCAGGGTTCATAGGAATGCATGCATGCAAGTGTGCACATGCACGCACACACACACACACACACACACACACACACATGCGCGCGCGCACACACAAACACACACACAAACACACACACACACACACACACACACACACACACACACACACACTGGCCTGCTGAAAAAAATGTACCCTTTTCTAAGAATGTAAATCATGTCTGATAAGATCTACCTATGGACGTGAACACTGGGGATTATGACTTTAACATCACTTGGAGGAGTGCAGTTCAACCCATAATACAGTTCCAGATTGCTTTCTGGGGATGAGGGGGGAAAAAGACTAAGAGGGCTTGGTACCTTTTGTGGTTAATAGGAAACTAAAGAATTAATCTTCTTATATAACAGTGGCAGCTCTAGATATTATTAGGTTTGCTGTCTTTTCAGCGATGTGTTTTATTGGGCACTTACAGTAAATCACCTCCACCTCTGCACATCTAACTACAACACAAGTGCTTTCTTTACAGCTTTCACCTTATTAAGCCTGCCTTTCTTTTCCAGCAGTGCTACTAATGTCCCGTGGCTTGTGGCTGGTGCTTTATGCTTCTCCCCCCAGCCCCCACCCCCCACTAAGAGGCTGCCCATTTGTTCTCTCTACACATTGCCCCAAATACATCCCAGGCTACATCTCCTCAGACTCCCTACACAGCAGCTGCAGCAAAAGTGGTGTGTAAGTGCTGTCGAGAGCTGTTCTTGTACTTTGGAATGGAATCATGCAGTCTTTAATCTCTCTTCTTATTATTCTTTGTATTTTCAATCAACCTGCAAAAAGACCCAAGCATGAATTGAAATTTGTTCCAGTTTTTACACTCCACAGAAATAAATAAACTCACCTAAACCCATGAAATCAAAAGTACCATCCAAGCTCCAGTAAACTGCATATTTAGTTGAGTAAAGAGTATAATCCTTTTATCCTGGGCTTACACCTCTTTGTGTGCGACGTTTGGACCCTGAACAGGGTCGGTACAACCTTTTTGAGCCTAGTAGACTTGAAAGTGATTGTACTACTCATTGCTTCCAAGTCTTCACTAAGGCAACTTTATGCAGCACTGCTGTTTTATAATCTTTCAAATGTTGGGGGTATCACTGCCTTTTCGTATGAACTGGGAATTTAAACTAGAGCCCCAGATTAATGGTTTATCAAATTGCTGGATGTTTTTAAGTACTGGGAATAAAACCCAGGACGTCACAGTTGCCCTACTATTGCACACTTGCCCTACCATTGAGCCACACCCTTAGCCTAATAGTAATCAATCAGTAATTCATGCTAGCAACTACTACAACTCCTACTGCTTCTTGATGCCTCTTAAAATATATTGATAGCTGGGCACTGGTGGTTCACGCCTGTAATCCTAGCTACTCAGGAGGCGGAGATCTGAGAATCACGGTTCAAAGCCAGCCCGGGCACGAAAGTTCGTGAGACTCTTATCTCCAATAAACCACTAGAAAACCAGAAGTGGCACTGTGGCTCAAGTAGTAGAGTGCTCATCTTGAGCTGAAGAGTACAAGGACAACGCCTAAGCCCAGAGTTCAAGCCCCACAACCAACCAAAAAAAACACATATTGATATATAAAACATTTAAATCCAGCCATGATTCTTGTCACAGCTTCGTGTGCTTTTCTGCAGTCGGCCCAACTCATCCAATTTCCCACTGGCTAGCACTGAACCCATCCAATTTTCCATTGGCTAGTACTGAGCCTATCCAATTTTCTATTGGCTAGTACTGAAAGTGTGGTACACGTTAGCCACATCAGCATCCACCAATGGATGGTGAAAATACAGCCTGTTGGGCTCTATTTTCACAAGATCCTCAAGTAATTGCCCTATACACGTGCCTCCTTGGTTTTCTCTACCTCTTTCCAAAAGGCAGGACAAGCCGTTATTGCAGTACAGCCTGTCAAAGTCCTTTGCCACTTTTCTTGGAAAACTGAAACCTTTTCATGGGAGGGTATTTTTTTGGGGGGAGGGGGTTGGTCGTGGGGCTTGAACTCTGGGCCTGGGCACTCTCTTCAGCTCAAGGCGAGTGTTCTACTACTTGAGCCACAGCGCTACTTCCAGTTTTCTGGTGGTTTATTGGAGGTAAGAGGCTCAGACTTTTCCTGCCCAGGCTGACTTTGAACCACGATCCTCAGATCTTGGCCTCCTGAGTAGCTAGGATTATAGGAGTGATCCCTGACTTGGGATCCTATTCTTGTTGGAAGTATTACTATGGTTCTTCCTCTCAGACCTCTGCCTGTTCTCTCTCTCTTCTGTCTGCCATATCTCAGAAGAACATAAAAACTAAGCTCAGCAGTTTCTTAGTAGCAGCTCACGCTCAGGCACAAACAATAGGAAAGGCAGTGGCCTGTTTGAAGCAAGATTCCTTCCCTGGAACCTTTCATCTCCAAGCCAGCAGGACACATAACAGTGTGAGACTGTAAGGTCAACTGCCACACCATCCTCTTCCTCTTGCTGGGTGTCCTTTTAGTAAATGCTCTGCTCTTCTGGCTCATGATCTCCAGGGGGAGCCCTTACAGCTATGGTCTTTCTCTGGGCAGCAGTCAGAAAAGTCTCAGGTATGATTTAGGTTTTCTGAAGCCTCCACAAACCTGCCATTGTTCTCTTATGTCCTAGAGATTCAGTTATGTGTCTTTGGGTGCCATAGGGGTTCCCTGCTACTTGGCCCTGTTAGGTTTTTGGTTCTGTATCAAAAAACAAATGTTTGTTAGCATGGTCCATCAAACAGATAGGAATCCAACCAGGCCTGAAGTACCCCCTCCCTCCTCTTTTCTTGTTTTAAATATTTCACATCTTATTTGGAAGTAACTCCAAATTTAAGAAGTTGCAAATTAGGTGCCAGTGGCTCTTGCTTGTAATCCTAGCTACTCAGATCTGAGGATTGCAGCCCAGTCAGACACATCTTGAAGACCCTTTCTGAATGGCTTAGAATTTAGTATGCTGCTTATTTTAATATATAAACCCTTCTGCATTTAACAAGTTGGAGCCAGGGGACAGAGTGGATGGAACTGAAAGCAAGAAGCCCAAATGCACTGTTGTAGCCCCAAATCCTGGCTTCTGTGGACTGGCTGGCATTGGCATCTGAGCCCTAGACTGGCCTAGACCCATGTAGAGGCTGGTGTGGGTGAGACTAGACATTATAGGATATCAAATGGAGAGCAAATAAAAGAAAAAAAGTCACAGAAATGGCTGGCATCCAAAAGAGCTGCCTGTGGATCTGAAACACTTCTTGTTTTCCAGTGTACTGCCACATATATCCCAAGTTACCTTTTCTCCTCAGCTAGTGAAGGCACCAAGGAATAGGAGAGATGAAGTCTAGGCTTGGAACACCCCCTTCAGCAGAACTGAGAATGAGTGCTCACTTCAGGATACACCCACTCCCTTTAAGCAAAGATGGCTTTTCTTCTTCAACAAGCCCAATTTGGTAATTTCTTCAAGCCAGCCTATTTCCTCTATGTTCTAACTTGGAAAAGAATTCCTCTTTACTGTGCACTCTCACCTCGTGAAGTCCTACTCTGCTCATAGAGAGCATGGTCCTAAGCAAAAGGGACCCCGGGGTCTAGTCAAGGCCATCTGGACTACTTGCGTGGAGCCTCCTACTTCCTCTGCCTCTACTTCAGAACTCCAGCTCTGAAGTGAGAACTTCAATCCAGGTGTCTATTCCTTTCTACCAAGATACACTTTTTGCAATAGATCTGGAATACACACACAGTAGTGTCCGTAAGATTACTTAATAAGGCCATAGAGGAAATTTCAAAGGCATCAAAAATGTGTCATGTAGATTGCTCCTCCTTAACATTGGAAGGATAAATATGATGTGGTGAATTTTAGGTAACAAACCTAACACATTTTTAAAAAGGAAGCAAAAGGCCACAAAAGACTATCTAGAAAGTAGAGAACAAGAAATACAGTAGAGAACAGTAGTAGTCGAGTTAGTACAGGTAGTAAAAATCACTTACCATGAGCTAATCACTAATCAAGATGGAAAAGCTTTGGAACATCCATTTAAGAGCAAAGGCCAAGGTAGGAGGACCATGATCAGAGGCCAGCCCAAGGCCAAAAAAAAAAAAAAAAGCCAGACTCTGAGAAATAAACTAAAACAAAAAGGGGTGGAGAGAGATGGTTCGGATGAGCAACTGCTTGCCTAGCAAGCACAGACCTAGAATTCAAACTCCAGTGCCACAAAAGAAAGAAAAAAAGAATTCCCAAATAGGTAGAACTATGAATGATCTGTGATAAGATTAAGTCCAAGGTTAAGGCCTGTAATCTATAGACCTGCCCTTTCAAGTCTTAACTATGTTGGGCTATTTATGGGAAACAGGGTGAACAATCCCCCAGTCCTCTCCATCTGGATACGGGAGGTGTTTATTAATAGCCTTTTTACCCAGGAGGGCCCAACTCAATTCACTGTGTTACATTCATGAGTGAGGTTGGGGGGAGGGGCATTCCCTAATGCTTCATCATGAAAGAATTGCTCACTGCAATGATCAAGATTGGTTGCTACTCAGGAAAACTATAAGCAGTAATGAACCAGCCTAGGAGTCCCTGGGACCCCTGGACACAAGAGATAAGTATTCCTATCCAGAAACATTAATCATCTGATTTCCCAGGGAAATCACATCCAAGAATATTTTTTCAAAAGCTTTCCAAATGCACTGGGCTATTCTGTGCTCATGCTCCATTTCTCATTTTTGAAATAACAAGTAAAGCAGAAATCAGTGGAATGGCTGCACCAGGTAATTGAGATTTGAAATGGTTCTGGCTGAGAAGAACTGGCCTGCCAGAGTTGATTTGAAGTTCTGACAGAGGAGTGAAAGAACTCACCTACCTTCCCCCACCACCCAAGTCCAATACAACAATGGAAGCATGGAGGTCAGGGGTTCTTCATTTGGGGTCTGGCCCAAATTCTGTGCAACTGTTATTAACATCTGTATCCTTGATTCCACTAACCACTTGCTGAATTTAGCATTTCCCTTAAGCACAAACATAGATGACAAGCTACATTACCATTAGCCATTCCTATAACTTTGTCAACAGGACAAATCAGACACCTGATCACATTTCAGTTGCCATGGACCTTATAAATATACTTCTTCAAAATTATACCATTTGCCCTATCACATGATCCAGCTACGTAACAAGTTAATAAGGCAGCAAAAATAGTACACCATAAATTTTTCGAAAACTAATAAAAAAAATGTGTAATTCTACCTACTTGATGTGTTTTAAACCATGATTCAGAGAGGGGACTCAAATGTGTCCCTAGGCAGCTCCCAAGAGCCCAAGGTACAAAGTGAAGAACCTCCTCCCCCACACGAGACACTGAGAAGTAGGGGGTTGGGGTTGTACCCCACCCCCTCCCTGACACACACCCCAACTTGTCCTCGTGGGGCTGCAGGCCTAGTCAGTAATATTAACAACTCTTTCACGATGCCGCTTTAAAACCAAGCAAGGTTAACAGAAACAAGTGAATGTGGTTTAGTGACCAAAAGCACAGCCACGTTACAGGTGATTTGACACAAAAGACATTCGGCAACAGGGTGATCAAAGGAGGGCAGGTGTTGGTTGCAAGGTTGCATAGCAGCTCTCATCTGCTAGCCAGGTAGCAAATAAGGCTGCCCAACCAGCCTGTTGTTCAAAGAAGACATGGTAAGGGCTTTGTGCCCCAGTGAAAATCTGCACACTGTTGCTCCCTGAGCAAGGGTCACTATGAGAAAAGTGCTTAGAAAAACAAAGCACTGGTTGATAGGCCACACTTCACAGCAGGCTCGAAAATCAAGGGCCTCAAATGGAGCCAATGACACAGGACATGACACCCACACAGTACAATCCCTCCCTCTCCCCCACGAGTCACAAGACAGAATGCTATGGATCAATTTATTGACAGATGGTAGAGAGAATGCCAGCTCTTGTGTCAGCAATAGTTAATGCAAACAAGGACATGACTATTCAAACTGCTCAGGAAGGAATAGCACATTTATATTTTTGACATCAGCAGTGTTCTAGCCCATTAAAAACACCACCAACCTAGCCTTCCTCTGGCCCAGTTGGATCATTATTAATCAAGTTTTATAAATATTCAATCACTTTTCCAAGAGAAAGCAGCATTTCATTTTTTAATAAATCAATCCTTAATAACTGATGTGCTGAATAGAATTTAAACTACAGTCAGATTTGTCTAGTCTTTCATTTAAAAGCAGCTATAGAACAGTATGATATATTCCATTATAAAGGAATATAAAGTAAAACAACAGTGTTAATCTTTCAACATTTTTTTTTTGGCCAGTTCTGGGGCTTGAACTCAGGGCCTGAGCACAGTCCCTGAGCTTCTTTTGCTCAAGGCTAGCACTCTACCACTTGAACCACAGCACTACTTCAGGCTTTTTCTGTGTATATGGTACTGAGGAATTGAACCCAGGGCTTCACGCATGCTAGGCAAGCACTCTACCACTAAGCCACATTCCCATCCCTCTTTACAACATTTCTTTAAAAAGAAAGCAAAAGTGGAGCTGGTCTTTAGTTTTCTGAATTCGGTTTACATGCTTTCATTTAAAAACAATAGCAAACATATTCAAAACAAACATCAACCTTTTCCTAATACAGAGAAACAAGCTCTGTTAGAATTCACTATTATCCTCCAAGACAAAAATATCTTTCCATTCATCTCATCTGCCTGACTGATGCTATTTCCTTTACTTTCTCCTAAATGTTTCCTCCATGGCCTGGTATAACCTGATCCACTCACTCTATGTCTATCTACCTTCTCTCCATGCTTTCTTAATGATCGATCTGTTGCCTTGGCCTCAACCAAATACAAGGTCTCAGACAAACAGCACATATACTTGATTTCTTTTCTAAAATAAGAAGCTAAACAATTCCATTGACCCTGAACAGTATTCTAGCAATAGCTAGAATCATTTGCAAAGCATTATAGAATTTGGAGGAGGAAGACCTATATAGGCTGATGACCTATACAGGCTTGGAACTATTTCAGTTTAATCTACTTCTAACATGACTAACTTAACTCCCTCTACTCTACCTTATTATTTCTTCTATGCCAATGGAACAAAAAAGGAAAGAGTGGTGTACAATCATTTTTCAAAAACATTCATTGTATATTATACTATTTGTTCCAAACTTGGGAGAAAGATTATTCTACTATTTTGACCCTAATTATATCTTGTTGAATCGCTTTGCTTACTGCAAAATTACAAAGGAAATGATAAAGTGTGAGCCTTTTATAAAAACAAAAAAGATAAGCCCATGATATCTAACAATCCAAGTCAATCAAATCAATATAAGCTTCCCTTTCATATAGACTATTACTTGCAACACAATGCAAGTTGATAGGTCCATACACTTCCTTAGAAAGAGTTCTCAACTTGTTCTTTTTGCTCCATTATGTCTCTCCAGAAAGTCTACTGTGTATCTACGCTACTGGACAATTGTCTGGAAGTTTCATAACAGCTATCCAAAACTATATGACATCTAAGACACCAAAATAAGAAAAGGAACACAAATATGATTTTGGCTTTCAACTTTATACTCAGGTAAAATCTCTTGTCATCTCAGACCAACTTTATAATACAGAAAAGGCTGTGCACCATCTACCACAGTTGGTAGGTGAAGTCATTACTACTGTTCAAAAGGGCCCCAAAAGTCATCTGTTTTTGTCTATGTGTGCTAGTCCTGAGCCTTGAGCTCAGGGCCTGAGAGCCGTCTCTGAGCTTTTTTGCTCAGGGCCAGCACTCTAACAACACTTTGAGCCATAGCATCCTTCTACTTCTGGCTTTTTATTAGCAAACTGGAGACATGAGTCTAACAACAGATTTTCCTGCGTGGGCTGGTCTTGAACTATGATTCTCAGATCTCAGCCTCCTGAGTAGCTAGGATTACAGGTGTGAGCCGCTGGGGCCCAGCTATCCATTCCATTTTAAAGTGACAAGGGGTGCTGTCAGGGAACTAAAAGTAGTCCATGTAGTCACTTTGTTCAAGGCCATCAGAGGCAGGAAAAGGGACTAAGCTAAAATAAAACAAACACAACACATGAAATATCTCTTTTGTAATTTTAATTGAAGCATTCCTACTCATTTTGAACTCTTTCTCTTAAGCACCAAATTTAATACCTAAGTCAATTTTGTGGGAAAGAACTTCCCTCCAGAACAAAACAAAGATATTCATTCCTCCAAATGTCCAAATGGAAAACCTGCCAAAACCAAAACAAAACTAAACAACAAAAAACCCACACAGAAATAAAAAGTAACAAAAATCACATTCTAGGGGGGTCAGTGCATTTCGTAGTCTTTGCTTGCTGTCTAATTGTCCTTCAACTGACTTGCAAAAAAAAAAAAAAAATCAACGCCCTAGCTCATCAAAATATACATTTTTCCATTGGCTTTTTTAAATTAAAAATAATTCCTAAAAAGAGAAAACTTGAAGGAATTCACAATTCATTTGCCTGACTCGCTTAGATGTCATATACAGAATATGGAGGTCAGGAAGGCTATTTGCAGCACATTAGGGAGGTTCATCTTCAAGGTTTAGCTTTCTTCCAAACAGTGTAAAATACCCACCTGGACAAAGTGTCAAGGAATGAAACAGGTCATACAAGGGAGAACAGGCATCATTTAACATTTGTATTGGAAGATGGATGGTGGGGGTGGGGGTGGGTGGGGAGCTTCATGGCTTTAGAACACTGTGGTAATGGGAATGAAGACTTTTGAGTAAGGCCACTTTGCAGCCTGGGAGACCTACCTCCTGGGACTTGTGAGGAGGCTTGAGTGGACAAAAGGCTAAAGGAACTGGTACTACTACTGCTTCCAGGATCTAACAAAAGGTTTGTACCAGAAGGAAAGGAGAGAGGAGCAAAGGAGGGAGATAGATAGGGGACAGTGGGAAAGAGAGAAGGAAGGGAAAGGATGAAGGACACTGATTTCAGTTAACACAGATCGCATGCAGCTGTTCCTAGAGAGCTCCTTGTGGGCAGTGCAAAGTGTAGGGCAGGAGGGGAGGAGTCAACATTTCTGCAGACCAGGGAAGGGCACAGATAGGTACGCTAACAAGATACCCTTTTCTACAGTGGAGGTGACAAGGTTTGTTTGGGGGCTTTTGTTTTAGGGTGTTTTGTTTGTCTGTTGGTCACTGGTGAGATTTGATCTGCCTCTGACACTGTTCAGCAATCACTACACCTAATAGGGCAAATCCAGCCTGGCTGCAGGCCAGCATCCACTCTATTCTCCCTCAAACCTAGACTCTGCTGACTCCACCCTCCAGCCTGTGCACCTTTCAGAAGAAAGGATGTACAAATTCCGAACAGCACACTCCTTTCAAATCTTTGTTTGTTTGGGACTCTTTCTTTTCTTTTTTTTTTTTTTGCTGGTGCTTAAACTCAGGGCCTGAGCTTCTTTATGCTAAAGGCTAGCTCTCTACTCTTGAGCTACAGTGCTACTTCTGGCTTTTTCTGAGTAGTTTCCTGGAGATAAGAGTCTCATGGACTTTCCTGCCCACGCTGGCTTCAAACTGCAATCCTCAGATCTCAGTTGTTTTTTTTTTTTTTTATTTGGTCAGTCGTGGGACTTGAACTCTGGGCCCTGGGCGCTATTCCTCAGCTCTTCAGCTCAAGGTGAGTGCTTTACCACATGAGCCACAATGCCACTTCCAGTTTTCTGGTGGTTAACTGGAGATGAGTCAAATGGATTTTTTTTCTGCCAAGGCTGGCTTTGAACCAAAATCCTCAGATCACAGCCTCCTGCGTAGCTAGGATTACAGGCATTGAGCCACTAGTGCCCAGCTCCTTTCCAGTCGTCTTTATTATCTGGATTTACTTTATTAAGTAGAATAATAGGGAACACTAACATTAACTGTGGTCCTGAACCAGTATTATTTTAATCCTTAATTTCTGCTGCAAATTAGCATCAAGTTTCATATATAGAAACAAGCGTTAAAGTCAGATTGTTTTAGTGAATCCAATGAGTGTCTCTGGAATTTTTAACCTGCCAGACAGGGGTTGGTTGTGGGGCTTGAATTCAGGGCCTAGGTGCTGTCCCTGAGCTCTTTTATACTCAAAGCTAACGCTCTACCACTTTGAGCCACAGCTTTTCTGGAGTCTCATGGACTCTCCTGCCTGGGCTAGCTTTCAACAACAATCCTCAGATCTCAGCTTCCTGAGTAGCTAGGATGACAGGCGTGAGCCACTAGTACCTGGCATATATGGTGCCACTTTAATCCATTTTATGCATAGGTCCTTTAGAGGACTAGTAAAATAGGCCATTGGAACCCACCTCCCATATAACAGCCTCTGAGAACCACAGCTTTGGATCAATCCTACTTGCTTATGAAGAGCACCTAAGAAGCGAGAGCAAATCTCAACTCAGAGTCTCTGGGAAAGGGACCCAGAAATCACTAATTTTTAAACCTCCCAGTAGTAGTCCCTGCCAAGTTTGAAAAACAGGACTTTACAGACTACACAGTTAATTCTACCCATTATTAGGATTTAAAACATGAAACCAGTATAGGAATGATTTGGGTGTGATAATCTAGCAACGCAGTTCATGGTTAAAGGATACAATTCCAAGTATGAAGGGACACAGACAATCTCCTTGGAGAACTCCACAGGACAATACAGGCGCCCGAGCTGTTCTTCATAGAGTGACAGGGCTTCAGTCAAATTGACACAGTTCCCCTAAATCAAAGAGAGAAAAGTGAATAATGGCATTCATAAGTCCTACTCATTTGAAGGTCTCTAATAAACGAGAACAATTCTAGCTAGAGATAAAATTCATCTTCAAAAACGAGATAAAGCCTCTGTACTGTCACAAATTGCATTGAATTCTATTTATAGATTCATTAGTTCATTCTCCTTCTGCCTCATTTACCAAGCGATTTCAAATTATGAAGAGTATGAAGCAATAGAAAGCAATGAGACCCATTTCTCATTAATGACACAGTTCATCGTAGCCACACCATGCAATTCAGCAAAGATTCATACACATAACCCATTCAAAGTAAGTTTTTTTCAATAATGGTCACCACTGTGTTGAAAACGAAGTATCAAAATGATGATGTCTTTAATTTCCAGAGTGGTTTCAACTACAACCCTCCTGAGAGACCAAAATGCTAACATGGTATGATATTCACAGCTCATTCTTTCCCCCAAAATCTGTGATGAAGACATGAAACAAAATTTCACTTAGGATATAAATAAAAATATGTCTGAGCTGGGCTAGGAAGGTAGCTCAGTGGTAGAGCACTTGCCTTGCATGCATGAGGCCCTGGGTTCAATTCCTCAGCACCACATAAGCAAAAAGAAAAAAGCCGGAAGTGGTGCTGTGGCTCAAGTGGTAGAGTGCTAGCCTTGAGTTGAAGAGCTGAGGGACAGCGCCCAGGCCCAGAGTTCAAGCCCCACGACCGCCCCCCCCCAAAAAAAAATATGTCTGAGCTATAGTCATTATTAAGAACTTTCTTTTAACTTGTTGCAACTGTTCTCTTTTATGGACCACTGCTTCAGCCTCCTTGGCAGCCAGAGTCAGCTGAGATTCTAGGATTAGGACCAGCCCCCTTACAGTCTCTTCCAGCCTAGAACCTGGATGCAATGCTTAGAAACATGGATACCACCCTGTACCCATGAGGAAAATAATAGTGATGAGAACCAGAGAAGCTGGCCAAAAACCTAATAGAGCTGCTGAATGCATACATTGCATTTCTGAATCTTTAAGGTGTATATGAAAATACAAGAGATTTTCTTAAAATGTACATTTCACTCAGAAGTCTAAAGTAAGTTTTTATGGTCATTTTAGCACACTCCCAAATAAGTATTTAAAACTGTCCATTTCTTTTTTTGTGCCAGTCCCGGAGCTTGAACTCAGTGCCTGAGCACTGTCCCTGAGCTTCCTTTGCTCAAGGCTAGCACTCTACCACTTGAGCCACAGCTCTACTTCAGGCTTGTTAATAGTTAATTTGAGATGAGAGCCTCACAGATTTTCCTGCTTGGGCTGGCTTTGAACCAAGAAACTCAGATCTCAACCTCCTGAGTAGTTAAAATTACAGGTGTGAGCCACCAGCACCTGGCTTTCATCATTTTCTTTTTAACCACTGATGTTAAACACTCAGAAGACTATTGGATCTAGCGTTGATTCTATTTCTTCTTCCTAATAACTTTATTAATTTTCCTTGAAACAACCAACAGACAAAACAATATGGGTGAAAATTATTTACAAATAAAGGGCAGCCAATTATGCTAGAACTTGAGAATGGTATTTTGAAAACAATGAGCTAGCCTACTATGTATGATGGACAGGACGTTACAACTATTCCAAGAGCAAGTCTTGGTTTTAAACTTAGCATGACGTCGTCCTTTAGTGCCAGCCTGTTTAATAACCCATCATCTAGGGTCCTGGAGTGGAATTTGGCCAATGTGCCCTTCCCAGCATATAATTTGGTTTCAACATCAAGTTCACCATGAGAGCACACAAACACCACATGTGTAATTTACGATTCCCAAATAGAAAACACTGCCCAGTTGTTTTTAGAACACATCACCCCTGGGGAACTTATATAGAATGAAAACGGCACCAAGGTGCACAGCTAAATGGTTTTCTGCCATCTTAAAACTGACACCCTGTTCTTTCTTTATAGAAGGTAAATGGGATGCATGGGCTTCCTTTTAGACAATGTGGTAAGAAAATGGGAAGATTTCAATTTGCCTTTCCCAACATTGTCAAGGAGTTTTTAAAGAGAAAAAAAAAAAAGGAGCCAGGCACCAGTGGCTCACGCCTGTAATCCTAGCTACTCAGGAGGCTGAGATCTGAGGATTGCAGTTCAAAGCTAGCCCAGGCAGGAAAGTCCGTGAGACTCTTATCTCCAATAAACCACTAGAAAACCAGAAGTAGTGCTATGGCTCAAGCAGTAGAGTACTTGCCTTGAGCTGAAGAGTGCAGGGAGAATGCCCAAGCCCAGAGTTCAAGCCCCACGACTGACCAAAGAAAAAAAAGAAAAAAAAAGGAAAAGAAAAGAAAAAAGGAGAAACTCTGTAAATAGAGATCTACCCAAAAAAGAAACAGGAGGCATTTCACTTTTCTGT
Source organism: Dipodomys merriami (assembly GCF_024711535.1). Lineage (NCBI taxonomy): Eukaryota > Metazoa > Chordata > Mammalia > Rodentia > Heteromyidae > Dipodomys > Dipodomys merriami. The sequence goes on from NW_027204492.1 coordinate 107,815,320, forward strand.
ACTTTTTTGTTGGTGGTGGTGGTGATCGTGGGGCCTGAACTCTGGGCCTGGGCGCTGTCCCTCAGCTCTTCAGCTCAAGGCTAGTGCTCTACCACTTGAGCCACAGCACCACTTCCAGCTTTTTCTGCTTATGTGGTGCTGAGGAATCGAACCCAGGGCCTCATGCATGCAAGGCAAGCACTCTACCACTGAGACACCTTCCAAACCCCCCCACACTTTTTTTTGGTCAGTCGTGGGTCTTCAACTCTAGACTTGGGCGCTGTCCCTCAACTCTTCAGCTCAAGGCGAGCACTCTACTACCACTTGGGCCACAGCACCAATTTGGTTTTTTCTGTTTATGTGGTGCTGAGGAATCGAACCCAGGGACTCATGCATGCAAGGCAAGCACTCTACCACTGAGCCACCTTCTCAGACCGAATCTGGGAATCTTATCTCAAATTAACTACCAAAAAGCCAGAAGTGGAGTAGTGGCTCATGTGGTAGAGTGCTAGCCTTGAGCAACGGAGCTCAGGGACTGTGCCTAAACCCAAAGTTCAGGCCCCAGTACCACCCCGCCCACTCAGGAAATAAATGTGAAAGAATCAATGCTACAGGTATGCTCTGCTTACAGAATACCCAATTGTCAAAAAAGCTCAACTCCCTGGACCAAGGCTGCTTTTAGAATTAAGAAGCCTTTGAACAGGCTTCACCATAGATCTAGTATAAACCACAGGTCAGCAAACTTCCTCTGTAAGGGCCAGACAGGAAATACTTTAGGCTAGGTAGACCATACAGTTTCCCCCATTAATGTCCACTGCCCATGTGGCAGGAAAGCAGCCACAGACACTACGTAATGAATGAGCTTGGCTGCATGCCCAGCAAGCTACAAAAAAACAACAGGATGCCACATTTGGATTGTAGTTTGTAGACCCCTACTTCAGATAGAATCAAGTCTCAATTGTGCTAAAAAAATAATCACAGAGGCTGGGAATGTAGCGTAGTGGTAGAGTGCTTGCACAGCATGTATGAAGCCCTGGGTTCTATTCCTCAGTACCACATACACAGAAAAAGCCAGAAGTGGAGCTGTGTCTCAAATGGTAGAGTGCTAGAGCAAAAGAAGCTCAGGGACAGTGTCCAGGCCTTGAGTTCAAGCCCCAGGACTGGGGGAAAAAATCACATCTAAATATCAGAGGGAAAAGAACAGCCACTTGCAGACATCTATTTACTCCTCTAAGTTCTTTCACCAAGTTCAAAGTCCAGATTGAATCTCTACCAGCCTGCAGGTTTTGTAGGCTGGAGGAAGAGGAAGAAACAGGAGGGTTAGAGCCTAAGTCAAGGTTATCTTGCAACTGCTAAATTATTTTCAGACTTATTCATCTCAAAACCCCAAAAGTCTAGGATAGCATAGAGTTTAAGGTTAAACCAAGTAGTTCATGCCTGTAATCATAGTGATTCAGGAAGGTGAGATCTGAGGATCTCAGTTCAAAGCTAGCATGGGCAGGAAATTCTACGAGATTCTTACTTTTGATTAAACACTAAAGAGCCAGAAGTGGACATATGGCTCAAATGGAAGAATGCTAGCCTTAAGCACCAAAGCTCAGAAACAGCATCCAACGTTGGTTTCAAGCCCCAGGACCAGCACACACACACACACACACACACACACACACACACACACACACACACACACACACACACACACACACACACACACAAAGAAGAGGTTCAAATACAGGACTGTAACTGCAGTGTGCTGACTTACAGGTAAGTTATGTACAAAAAAGCTAAAACTACAAGTAAGGAATTACTAATGCTTTCGTCACAAATGTAAATGACTGAGGAGATTAAATGTTTTCACCTTACACATTACACAAAATACACACATGCATTTGAACATCACATCAATTTGTGCAGTTTTATACATCACCCAAAAGTAACTTAAAAAGTAGCATTTTTTGCTTAGCAAAGAAATATTTTATGAAGTTATTTATATCATATATAGTTTCTTAGGGAATGAGGATTATAGAAGCACTGTAGAGTATGAAATATTGCTTATGATTTAATAAACCTTTTATGCCAGCCCAAGAAAGAAATTTGGGGTAGTGGGTATAATATCTATGTACTCACTCAGAATGCAGAGAAAAGAATGCAATACTTCCTAAGCACTGTAATTTTTGTGCTGAGTAAATAGACTCAGTTATCAACTAGCTGCCTTTGCTTTCATTTTCAGAATTTTATTAATGTTTGGATTTGTATATATTTTGTATAGATATCAAGAAAAAAGCCAGGCACTGGTGGTTCACGCCTAAAAGCCTAACTAATTAAGAGGGTTAGATCTGAGGTTTACGGTTCAAAGCCAGCCCCAGCAGTAAAGTCCATAAGACTCTTATCTCCAATTTACCACCAAAAAGCTGAAGTGGAACTGTGGCTCAAGTGGTAGAGGGCTATCCTTGAGCTTAAAAAGCTCAGGGACAGCAGGGTGCCAGTGGCTCATATCTGTAATCCTAGCTACTCAGGAGGCTGAGATCTGAGGATCATGTTTCAAAGCCAACTTGAACAAGAAAGTTCATGAGACTCTTATCTCCAATTAATCACTCAAAAACTGGAAGGGGCACTGTGGCCCAAGTGGAAGAGTATTAGCTGTGAGCAAAAGAAGCTTATGGACAGTGCCCAAGCTCAGCATTCAAGCCCCAGGACCAGCCAAAAAAAAATAAATATAGCTCAGGAACAACACCCAGGCCTTGATTTCAAGGCCCAGGAACAACATACACACACGTCCAAAAAAAAAAACTCAAAAAACAAAATCCCCAAAACCAACCAAACAAAACACCTTCACATTTTCAATGGGGCTGGGAAGAGGGCGGGGGAGAGCTACAATTTACTTCCATCTGGTGGCAGAAAGTATTACTACAGGGTAAAGCTGTTTATCAAGTGTATCTCACTAAATGAGGTTTGCAATGAAGACTGCTCCGAGATGAGGAGAGAGGAAAAAAGAAAAAAGCATGGTCTTTGTTGCCATCTTGTGGCCAAATTTCAAAATACAGCCAAAGACCAGACTACAAATCAGATTATTGAGGGTCTTGCTGCAAACTCAAGACAGGCCAACTAATGAGAAAGTTACTAGTTGCGATAATATAATCTAATGAAGCTGTTCTGTCCTTATCATACATAAATTTTAATTTTGAATTTGAACTTCAAATTATTTATTCTTCTTCAAAGGTGGGGACTTGAATAGCCTACCTGTGTAAAGTACTTCCCATCTTGTTTCAGTACTCGCATCGAGAGGTCAAGAATCAGTCTGAGAAACTCCCATGTGGAATCTGAGTATTAAAAAATTAAGTTTTACAAATAAGTTTGTATGCATCAAAAATATGCAGCAAATATTCACTCCAGTACTCAAATGTCTCTTTCTCCCCCCCTCACGCACACGCATGCACGCACGCACACACACACACACACACACACACACACACACACACACACACACACACACAAGATCTATGAGCTTGAGACTCAATACTGGAGTGTGTTCATGAACAATACTAGTGTCCCCCACACACAAACACCTAGGTCAAAATACAACAGCAACCAAACAGCCCTGCTCTCACACCAGCATAACAACTCACACTGGGGTCTGGGGATGTAAAACTCAGTGCTGTAGCATGCTTGCCCTGCTTTGTACCCCAGTACCTGCCCCAGAGAAATATTCAAACCAAAGGCAGTACTTGCAACCAGAAAGAAAACTGCTTGAGAGGGAAGGAATAGACCTAGAGAGAAACCACAATGCTCATAAGATTGGGACCCATTTTGTAAACTCAGCAAGAAGTTAAGTTTATAGTAGAAACATTAACAGAGAAACCATGAACCAGCAGGTGTGGGGCATGTGGTTTAAGAAGGGGAATAATCTATGTTGTTGGTTAGAAACATCCCCAGTATGTCTTGCTACAGGTAAAAAATAAAATAAAATAAAAAAGAAAGAAATTATCAATTAGTCTTAATGATGTGATTATGAGCCCTTTTGAATGACAGTTTCAAATAAGTGAGCTAATCTACTCATTAAATGGCACAATAGGATTTAAAGCCAAAGCCAAAGCCAGCCATTTTTCTACCATGGGCCTCAGTGTAACATCTTTTTTAAAAATGAAAGAATTGTCTACTTCTCATGGCTCACGCCTGTAATCCTAGCTAATGAGGAGGCTGAGATCTGAAGATCATGGTTTCAAGCCAGTCCAGAGAAGTCTGTGAGACTCATCTCCAATTCACCACCAAAAATAAGCTCAAAGTGGAGCTGTGGCTCAGGAGGTAAAAGCACTAGTCTCGAGCAAAAAAATCAGGAGCAGCATTTTGGTCCCAAGTTTAAGCCCCAGGACCCACACGAAAGAAAGAAAGAGAGAAAGAGAGAAAGAGAGAAAGAGAGAAAGAGAGAAAGAGAGAAAGAGAGAAAGAAAGAAAGAAAGAAAGAAAGAAAGAAAGAAAGAAAGAAAGAAAGAAAGAAAGAAAGAGAGAAAGAAAGAAAGAGAGAAAGAAAGAGAGAAAGAAAGAGAGAAAGAAAGAGAGAAAGAGAGAAAGAAAGAAAGAAAGAGAGAAAGAAAGAGAGAAAGAGAGAAAGAAAGAAAGAGAGAAAGAAAGAAAGAAAGAAAGAGAAAGAAAGAGAGAAAGAGAGAAAGAGAGAAAGAAAGAAAGAAAGAGAGAGAGAGAAGAAAGAAAGAGAGAGAGAGAAAGAGAGAAAGAGAGAAAGAGAGAGAGAGAGAGAGAGAGAAAGAGAGAGAAAGAGAGAGAGAAAGAGAGAAAGAGAGAGAGAGAGAAAGAGAGAGAGAGAGAAAGAGAGAAAGAGAGAGAGAGAGAGAGAGAAAGAGAGAGAGAGAGAGAGAAAGAGAGAGAGAAAGAAAGAGAAAGAGAAAGAAAGAGAGAAAGAAAGAGAAAGAGAAAGAAAGAGAGAAAGAAAGAGAAAGAAAAAGAAAGAGAGAAAGAAAGAGAGAAAGAGAGAGAGAAAGAGAGAAAGAAAGAGAAAGAAAAAGAAAGAAAGAAAGAAAGAAAGAGAGAAAGAAAGAGAGAAAGAAAGAAAGAAAGAGAAAGAAAGAGAGAAAGAAAGAAAGAAAGAAAGAAAGAAAGAAAGAAAGAAAGAGAGAGAGAAAGAGAGAGAGAAAGAGAGAAAAAGAAAGAGAGAGAGAAAGAAAGAAAGAAAGAAAGAAAGAAAGAAAGAAAGAAAGAAAGAAAGAAAGAAAGAAAGAAAGAAAGAAAGAAAGAAAAAAAGAAAAAGAAAAGAAAGAAAGAAAAGAGAGAGAAAGGGAGAAAGAGAGGAAGGGAAAGGAAAGGAAAGGAAAGGAAAGGAAAGGAAGGAAGGAAGGAAGGAAGGAAGGAAGGAAGGAAGGAAGGAAGGAAGGAAGGAAGGAAGGAAGGAAGGGAGAGAAAGACAGACAGACAGAACTAGTGTGGGGGAGGGTGGGAGGTGTGGGTGTGTGCATGCGTGCACACACGTGCACACACACGTGTGCACACACATGCACACACACAGAAAAAAAGGGAAAAAATGGATCATTCGAGATCTTAATTAATACAGATGCACTAACGAAACATTTTCATGAGTAAGTATCTAGACTAAAAATATGATACAGAATTGGTAGAGTGTGAGAGGAGGGGGTGACATTGTCCAAAGAGAAATATATACTTTACCTGACTTATGTAGCTGTAACCCATCTGTATATCACCTCTATGATAACAATAAAAAAAAACTTTGAAAAAATATGACACAGAATCTACCTTCTTCTGGAGATGTGGAGATCGGAACCGCTGTCAAGTCATTAATCACATAATCAAACTCTCTCCCTTCTTTGGCGTACCTCTTCAGTACTGGAATACAGTCCTCTATTAGAACCTGTCACCAGAGAACATGAGCCAACACATTACGCACATGAGCCAACACATATGGATGTAATTATTAACAACAGTTACCGTAGAAAGTGACAATGCCAGCTGGGGCCAAGCTCCATAGCATCTGCCACACTATCGACTAATAGAAAAAAGCAGCACTTGGCATAAGCCTCACAGGCACGCACACCTCATCTAAACAACAACCCTACCGGTATTGTTATTGCCCCCATTTTATCCACAGAGAAACACAATCACTTAAGACGGATTCCACAGCTTGCCCAAAGGCACTCAACAAGAAGTGTACCAGAACTATCTGAAAGCAAAGTTCAAAAGCTAACTTTGCTTCAGACTGCCTCTTCTAACACTGACTATATTTTCTGTTCCTTTTTGTTGTGCCAGTCCTAGGGCTTGAACTCAGGTCCAGGGCAGTCTTTGAGCTTTTGGAAGTGAGAATTTGCCAGATTTTCTTCTCAGGCTGGCTTTGAACCACACTCTCAGGTCCCAGCCTCCTGATTACAAGTGTAAGCCACTGGTGCCCAGATTCTGCTCTGTTTTTATACTAAACACTACAGATCTTCATTATCTTTTGGTTTTTGTATCTATTACTATTAAACGATACTGTTTCATACATTCTGAATACTGCTGATAAAAAAAATCCATCATAAATACCAGCTTCTACTATAGAGGAGTGATCCAACAGTGGAGAATAGCCATTAAGGGCTACAATTCTCAAATAAAACCTACACAGTGTCCTTATTCAGGGACACTACCCATGGTCTTAGCTCCCAATTACCCAACCATAGATGTGTGTGAGAGTGTGTGTGTTTGTGTGTGTGTGTGTGTGTGTGTGTGTGTGTGTAACAGGAAATAATCCAAGTTGTAAATTATGTGCACTTAATTCTGAGCAGTATGATACACTTCCACACAGCATCACCCAGGACATGAGTAAATTCCATTGTCTGGAGTATCCACGCTATGTATACAACTAGTCTATTCGCTTCTGTCTTAGTTGTCAGATTATCCTGGTAACACAGTGCTTGGGTTCACTTAAGCACTGTTTTACTTAATAAGGGCTCTAACGCACAGGAGTGGTGATGCTGGGGGTGTAGCTTGGTAGTTGAATATGTGAATAGCATGAGCAATGCTTCGGTTCAAACCTAACTGTACACATATGCACAAGCATTTGCACATAAAGACACCACGAATTTTACTTCAGTAATTCATACTATTAGCAGTTATTATTATAAATCTCTTACTTGCTTAACTTGTAAATTCAACCTTATAGGAACACATGCAGAAAGCAAAACACGGTAAGGAAAACTAGTGTACAGGAAATAGCTGGGAGTTTTCCATATTTTTGAAGTATGGAAGCTATGTTTTGTAGACCATCTGGCTCCAGGCAAAACTCTGAATGAGGCTGGAGGGTTTTTTCTCCCAGCTTTTATTTTTTTAGTTAAAAAAAAATTCACAGTGGGTGCTGGTGGCTCACACCTGTAATCCTAGCTACTCAGGAGGCTGAAATCTGAGGATTGTGGTTTGAAGCCAGTCCGAGCAGAAAAGTCTGTTAAGACTCTTATCTCCAATTAATCACCAGAAAACAGGAAATGGAACTGTGGCTCAATGTGGTGGAGTACTAGCAGTAGAAAAAGACCTCTGGGACAGCACCCAGACCCAAAGTTCAAGGTCCACAACCACCACCAACAAGAACAACAAAGTCACATATTAAAACTTAGCAATCAAAGTCTGATAAACAGTTCCTTGTAACTTGTCCTGTTACTGAATTATTATTTAATAACCTGTTTCACTTAATGTTTAATTAGGTAGAGAGAAAAGTACTAATACCCCAACTACTATAACCCACATGTGAATCTCATCTTGGGGCCAGGGTGTGTGTCAGGGTTAAAGCACCTGCCAGCTGGGTGCCGGTGGCTCTTGTCATCCTAGCTACTCAGGAGGATGAGATCAGAGGATCATGGTTCAAAGTCAGTCCCCGGGCAGGAAAATCTGTGAGACTCTTATCTCCTATAAACCACTCAGAAAAGCAGAAATGGCGTTGTGGTAAAGGGCTAGCCTTGAGCTGAAGAGCTCAGGGACAGCACCCAGGCCCAGAGTTCAAGCCCTATGGCAAAAAAAAAAAAGCAACTCAGGGACAGAGCCCAGACCCTGAGTTTATACCCCAGGAAAACAAAACAAACAACAAAAAATTCTATTCTTATGGCCAAGCTTTGTCTTCTATAAGCACAGTCCTGGCACTGATAATTCTGCTTATGTGTTAAATGCACAAACTTTGGGTTAGGGAGTTAAAAAAAACAAACCATGTGTGGCTGGGTACTGGTTGCTCATGCCTGTAATCCTAGCTACTCATGAGGCTGAGATCTGAGACTTGCAGTTTGAAGCCAGCCCAGGCCAGAAAGTCCCTGAGACTCTCATCTCCAATAAACTACTCAGAATAGGAAGTGGCGCTGTGGCTCAAGTGGCAGAGTGCCAGCCTTGAGCATAAAGAGGCTCAGGGAAGCACCCAGGCCCTGAGTTCGAGCCCCAGGACTGGGAAAAAAAGACACATGTGTTCTAGTTTTCAGAATTTTTAATTCTTATTGTTGAGGGGGGAGGGAGTTCTGGAGCTTCAACTCAGGGCTTCATCTCTCCCTTAGCTTTTCCACTCAAGGCTTTACCACTTGAGCCATACTTCCACACCTGGCTTTTTGCTGGTTAACTAAAGGTAAGGGTCCCCTGGAATTGTCTGATAGAGGTAGCCTTGAATTGCAGTCTTCAGATCTCAGCAATCTGAGTAGCTAATGGCACCTGGCTGGTTTTCAGTTTTAATAGCAGTCCATGCCTCAACCAGCAATGCATGCCAAGCAGGTGGTTCCTCACATTGTCCCTAGTATACTTCAGACAAGTTCAGGTTCCCATAACTTGATTCTTATCTGTCTGCTATCTGCGTCTCATTTCCTATTTGTTTACTGTACCTTACAGTAACTTGACCAACAGGACAAGGCTCAAGACTGCCTCCAAAGTTTTCCTGGCTAGTCTCAGATATTTCTTTTTTTTTAAATAAATGAACAGCTAGGCTTAGAATGAGACTGGTTTTAAAGTTCATTTGTAATTCAAGTCAATCTCCTAATATTTTTTTTCAGTTTACGCTTACGTATTTAAGTTGACTTTTGACATGGAATGGGATTTCCTGTTTCCTCATTTCCTTTTATTCAGTGTTTAGCAAATTGTTTTTAGGCTTCACCAAATTTTCATGAATCCAACTAAAAGTTTAGACAAGTTTCTTACATTTTGTGAGCATAGATATCACATGCAATTATTTTAATATGTATGTTATTTTCATCTTCCACCCTTATATTTGCTATATATATATATATATCTATAGATATAGATATAGATATAGATATATCAGCTTAAAAACAAGGCCAGGTACCAGTGGCTCACGCTATAATCCTAGCTACTCAGAAGGCTGAAATCTGAGGATGGCTGAAGTTCAAAGCCAGCCCAGGCAGGAAAGGCCATGAGACTCTGATCTCCAATAAACTACTAAGAAAAAGCTAGAAGTGGCATTTGTGGCTTAAAGTGGTAGAGCACTAGCCTTGAGCAAAAGATGTTCAGGGAAAGCACTCAGGCCCTGAGTTCACACCCCAGGGCCAGAAGGGGTTTAGGGGGAGAGGAACCAATGTTGAGCATAGGTAATAACCATCCATCATTTGGTCCCTAATTTCTATGGTAATGGCTTTTGTCATTTATTCTATTTTGTACTATGTCATTAGCTATAACCTTAGAGGCAAGTTTCTAATAATATCTTCTATTATGTTTTAATATATTTCCCTCTATTACAAATTTATTTTACCTAACAAATTCATATTAAGCTATGGAGCAGGATGCCAGAGGCTCAGTCCTGTAATCCTAGTTCAATTCAGGATGCTGAGATCTGAGGATTAAGGTTCAAAGCCAGACCAAGCAGGAAAGTGTGAGACTTTTTCTCAACAACCACTGAAAAGCCTGAAGTGGAGCTACAGCTCAAGTGGCACAGTGGTAGCCTTGAGCAAAAAAAGGTCAGGAACATTGTCCAGGCCCCAGCGTAAGCTACAGAGAGGTGCACACTCATGCGTGTATGTGTTTGTGTGTATGTGCGTGCACACTCACAAAGTGATAATCTCAAACTGCTTCCTTGCTCTTTTTTTCCCTCCCTCCCTCTCCCTCACTCCCTTCTTCCTTCCTTTCCTTCCTTTCTGTTTCTTTCATGGGAGGCTGGCATGATATCCCAGTCCTCAGATCTCAGCTTCCTGAGTAGCCAGGATTACAGGCATGGACCACCAGTGACCAGCAATGAAACTTTTTTTTTGGGGGGGGGGGGGGAAGGGTCCGGTCGTGGGGCCTGAACTCTGGGCCTGGGCGCTGTCCCTCAGCTCTTCAGCTCAAGGCTAGTGCTCTACCACTTGAGCCACAGCGCCGCTTCCAGTTTTTTTCTTTTTGCTTATGGGGTGCTGAGGAATCAAACCTAGGGCCTCAGACATGCAAGGCAAGCACTCTACCACTGAGCCACCTTCCCAGCCCCCAATGAAACATTTTTTTTGTTTTATTTTGTTTTTGTTTTTTGGGTCCGGTCGTGGGCCTGAACTCTGAGCCTGGATACTGCCCTTCAGCTCTTCAGCTCAAGGCTAGCAATCTACCACTTGAGCCACAGCACCACTTCTGGCTTTAAAAAAAAAAAAAGGTTTTTTTTTCTTTTTTTTTTTTTGTGAAACATTTTTTAAACAAATGTTAATAATAACTGATTGTAAAAGATACAAAAAAGTCATTATTTTTTTAGGGGGTGCAGGTTCAAGGAGTTGAACTCAGGGCCTGGGCATGTCCCTTTTTTGCTCAAAGCCGATGATCTAGCACCTGAGCCACAGCTTCACTTGTAGCTTTTGTGCTGGGTAACTAGAGATTATAACTCTCATGGATTTTTCTGCCTGGGCTGACTTTGAACCTCAATGCTCAAATCTCAATCTCAGTACCTGCGCGCGCGCACGCACGCACGCACGCACGCACGCACGCACGCACGCACGCACGCACGCACGCACGCACGCACACACACACACACACACACACACACACACACACACACACACACACACACACACACACACACACACACGGCAGACTGTATACCTACGACATGCAAACCTGAGTTTGACATGAACACCAAAAATTAGTTAATTGTATTGACATAGATAATCTAGAATTTCTGATTTTTTAGCATCTACATTTATCTATCCTAAATATAAAAGTAAGTTAAAGCTGGGCGCTGGTGGCTCACGCCTGTAATCCTAGCTACTCAGGAGGCTGAGATCTGAGGATTGCAGTTCAAAGCCAGCCCCGGTAAGAAAGTCCTTGAAACTCTTATCTCCAATAAACCACCAGAAAGCCAGAAGTGACACTGTAGCTCAACTGGTAGAGCGCTAGCCTTGAACTGATGAGCTGAGGGACAGTGCTCAGGCCCAGAGTTCAAGCCCCACAACCGACAAAAACAAAAAGTAAGTTAAATGTTAAATACAAATGTGATTTAATTCACATAGACAATCGACCTACTTAACCAAATACACTAATACTAAGACGACATAGTCTAATCAATAACGTAATTATCAGTACTCAAAGACATTACCATGAAAACATAATTACCTGATAGCAGTCTCCTTTAAGATTGTCTAGGACGTCGCCACATGTTTTTCGCATAAATTTCTTACATCCATCAATCACCATTTGGTCAATGTTCAAAAAAGGTTAAGGAGAATTTCAGTATATCTAAGAATTCTGAAGAGTAACACTTAAGAAAAAGTTAAGACAAGCATAAAGGTTTTATGAAACTGAATTGTTTCAAAAATTACTATGATAGTAATTTTATTTTCACTCTAGGGATACTCAAAGGGAACTAAATTTTTGTTTCTTCCCATGAAATGGTTTACAGAAGCCATTTTGACAAATGCTATATAATCATAGAGTACCAAAGTTACTTGCTCTTTAATACTCAGCTACATTATCTCTATCTCTGCTTCTCTGTGAAAGGGTACTGGTCCTAAAGTGAAATGTTTGTTCAAGGCAGTCCATATAATGGATCTGCCTATAGTAATACTGACATAAATCTTTTGTGTTTGTGTGTATATCTGTGTGTGTGTCTATATGTGTATGTGTGTGTCCAACCTTAGGGCTTGAACTCAGGGCCTGGGTGCTATCCCTGAGTTTTTTTGCTCGAGGATAGCAATCTATCACTTGAGCCACAACTCCACTTCCAGCTTTTTGGTGGTAAATTGGTGATAAAGAGTTTCACAGACTTTCCTGCCAGGGCTGGCTTAGAACCATGATCCTCAGATCTCAGCCCCCTGAGTAGCTAGGATTACAGGCATGAGCCACTAGCACCAGGCTTGCTGACTGTAATCTTAAGATTAAAAAGGAAATAAAAAAAGGAAGCAAAAGCCCATGTAACGTGTTCCATTAAACAACAAAGGATATCTCTACCATAGTGACCATCTTTGGTTTCAATTTGACTATCTCACATAATATGCCTCCATCTCCACCTCCCAGAATCAGGACATCTTTGCCAGTGTAATCTTCTTTGCCACTTCCCATGATGGCCTGGGTATATGCAAAATCACTCTCTGCCAAATCTAGGGAAGAGAAAGAGATCCAAATGTTGACTCCACTCAGACATACACCACCACCCTGACATTACCACTCTAGCAGGTATTGGAATCTAATCTAAAATGTAAAATTGTTTCATCTTTAAAAACTTTTACCAGGTGCCAGTGGCTCATGCCTATAACCCCAGGTTCTCAGGAGGCTGAGATCTCAGTATCAAAATCTGAAGCCAGCCTAGGCAGAGAAATCCAATCATAAATTAACCAGCAAAAAGCCAGAAGTAGAGGTGTTATTCAAATGCCTGCCTTGAGCAAAAAAGCAAAAAAGTAAGAGGGCTAGACCCTGAGTTCGAGCCTCATTGCTACCTCCCCTTCATTACTGGCTTTCCCCAATATCTCCATAATGTGCAAGGTTATTTTGACTTTTACACTAAGGAATCTTCATCAATATTATTCATGTGATGTCTAGTAAAAAAGGACATCAGTCAATGGGAAGAAAATCCAGTCTGAACAATGTGCTGAAATGCTGAATAATCACAGATGAAATAATATGGCATCCAGAAGCAGCTTCAAAATGACATCGATGGAACTGAAGGCACTCAAGTGGTAGAGCACCAGCTTTGAGAAAAAACACTGATAGTGACAAGGTGACTTGGAGCTTAGCTGAAACAAGACTCACCACAATCAGACTGTTGATAGCTGATGGTGAATATATATAGATTCATCACACTCATTGGTTTATTATGGTTCTAAGTTTTTCTATAACAAAGTGTTTTTAAAAGGCAATTTCACTTTTTTTTTTCAATAAAACCTAGCGAGGGAGGAAGTGACACTGTCCAAAAAGAAATGTACTCTTGGGCTGGGAAGGTGGCTTAGTGGTAGAGTGCTTGCCTAGCATGCATGAAGCCCAGGGTTCAATTGCTTAGTACCACATAAACAGCAAAAGGCCGGAAGTGTTGCTGTGGCTCAAGTGGTAGAGTGCTATTCTTAAGCAAAAGCTCAGGGACAGTGATCAGGTCCTGAGTTCAAGCCCCAGGACTGACAAAAAAAATGTGCTCTTTACCTGAGTTATGCAACTATAACCCCTCTGAACATCACCTTTACAATAATAATTAAAAAAAAAAAACTTTAAAGAAATAAAATCCAGCCACTCATCACAAGAAAAAGGAAGTTCACATAAAAATTCAATCTGGGGGCTGGGAAGGTGGCTCAGTGGTTTGTTTTGAACCTCAATCCTCAGATGTCAGCCATCTGAATAGCAAGTAACAGACATGAGCCACAGGCTCCTGGTGAGTATGAATGATTAGAGACAGCAGTAAGAACCAAACTTGGAAGTCAGGCACCAGTGGCTCTCGCCTATAATCCTAGCTAATCGGGAGGCTGTGATCTGATTATCACAATTCAAAGCCAGACCGGGCAGGAAAATCTGTGAGACTCTCAGCTCCAATTAACCACCAGGAAACCAGAAGTGGAGCTGTGGCTCAAATGGTTCAGCACGCTCCTTGAGCTGAATTGCTTAGGGACAGCACCCAGGCCAAGAGTTCAAGCCCCACGACTGACAAAATATAAGAACCAAATTTGAAATCCACAGTGCTAACGTCCCCGTCCCCCACCCCCAAAAAACACCATTATCCTGGCACCTTGCCACAAGGTGTGATACTTACTAACATCTCCACTAAGAATGAGAATATTTCCAAACTGCTTTGAGTGCAGAATTTTAATGTTCTGATAAGGTGAATCTTCATCGTACACCACTTCATCTATGTCATACTCAACAAGGCGCCCATCAGCAGTGGGCCAGTATCTGTCGATGGCGCCTCCTCGAACTATAGGTGGCAATCTGGAAAAAGAAGAAACAGGAACGAACATTGTAAAAGGACTGCCTCAGTAGGGGATCTAGACTGGAGAATGTGCGAAAGAAAAATTATATTAAGTGAAGTAAGCCAGGCCTAAAGAAACATAGGTCCCATGGTTTCCCTTATTTGCAATATCTAGTATATATCTGAGACAAGCAGAAATGGTCAGATAAGTTGATGTTAAGCAAAATGAACCCCAAGATAAGGACTCAAATGTTTTTTTCTTTCTTGCTATTGTTTCTAACATATTTATATTTCTTTGTTGCTTTGTATGTCCCTCCCCCACGGTATAACCCCTGTTTTCACTGTATTTGATGTTGGTATAATTTGTGGAGGGGAAGGGAAAAAACAAATTGTTTTAATAGGGATACAGGTGGACCCATTGCAACAATGAGATGTACAAGTCATTATGTCGAAAATGAACTTTCCAACTTTTGTGGGGGTGGGGGGAGATGGACAGGGATAGGAAGGGGAAACAAAGGAGGAAGCTACAATGCTTGATAAGAAATGTACTCATTATCTTGCCCATGTAATTGTAACCCTTCTGTATGGTATTTTCACAATAAAAAAAAAGGACTTCAGCAAATACCTGTCACTGAAGACTTATGTAATTACCTGACCAGTACCACAGTCTCACCAGTTCATGTGGACAATACCACTATCTAGTACAAGAGCCATCATCTTCAAGTGTCCCCACGGCCCAATATGTCCTTTATTACTGTTTTGCTTTAGAATAAAGGAGCATATACTGCCATCTGCTATTTTTTTTTTATTTTTTATTGTGAAAATACTGCACAGAGAAGTTACAATTACATGGGCAAGATACTGAGTACATTTCTTATCAAGCATTGTAGCCTCCTCCTTTGCTTACCCTTCCCATCCCTTCCCAGCCTCTCCCCGCCCCCCATCTGCTATTTTTTAAACCCTCACTTCACTTGAGTATTTTTTTAGTGTGCTTCTCTAAAAGTTCAGATCAGATATTCCGCAGAATAAATAGTCCCTCCTCTGGATTGACCTGAATACTTTCTGATGGGAATCAGGTTGATATACACTATACAGACGTAAAGCAGGAATGTGCAAGTGCATTTCTGCTCTTACTATTATTTGTGCTATTATTATTTGTACTATCATTATTGTGATGGCAAGTGTGTGACCATTTGCATGACAGTGGTATTTGCCAGATGTCCCCATTTGCAAAGATATCTTTCAACCCTTTGAAATCAATGAAAAATCTGGTATGTGGTCCTCTCAAACTGGGTAATTTAACAACAAATCTTTACTAGTTTCTTTGGCCTCTGGAATGTTTTTGTCTATACCAAGTATTACTGGAGTGTATACTCAATGATGACTTTTTTTTCCTTTTATGCTTGTGTAAATACAGTGGGTTTTGATAGAATGAATATACTAGAAATTACCAGCAGAGGACACTACATGACAACAGCAAAGAGACTGAGGAGTTTGGAAAAATGTAACTCAAACCCGAAGAAAATGAAAAGGCACTACACCTAACAAAAGAACATAGGAGCCAGGCACAGGCGGTTCATACCTATTATCCTAGCTACTCAGGAGGCTGAAATTTGAGGACTGCAGTTCAAGCCAGCATGGGCAAGAAAGTCACAACACGCTTACCTCCAATTTAGCCACCAAAAAGCCTGAAGTGGAACTGTGACTCGATGGCAGAAGCTTGAGCAAAAGAAGCTCAGAGACAGTACTCAGGCTGAGTACAAGTCTTAGGACCGGCACAAAAAAAAAGGTGACACCACAATCAGAACTACCTTGAGAGAACAGGTAAACAGGACCTTAGAAGAAGCTTCTTCTACCTCAGGCAGATGGTAGCAAATGGGACCAGGTAAGAGAATAAGCCTGCCACCTGGCAATGGATATGAGAAATAGAAAGTCATGGGCTGGGAAGGTGGCTCAGTGGTAGGTAGAGTGCTTGCCTCGCATGCATGAGGCCCTGGGTTCGATTCCTCAGCACCACATAAACAGAAAAGGCCAGAAGTGGTGCTGTGGCTCAAGTGGTAGAGTGCTAGCCTTGAGCTGAAGAGCTGAGGGACAGCGCCCAGGCCCAGAGTTCAGGCCCCACAACGGAAGGAGGGAAGGAGGGAAGGAGGGAGGGAGGGAGGGAGGGAGGGAGGGAGGGAGAGAGGGAGAGAAGGAAGGAAGGAAGGAAGGAAGGAAGGAAGGGAAAGAGCCATGAATTCAGGGGAGGACATCTACCTGTGTTTGATAGCCAGTCTGCTATACAGCATATTGAGCTAGACATAAATCCATAGAATAAACATAGTCGTGCTGGTAGCTTTAGTGTGGTCTTGTTTGGGATCATTTGGGTAAATGCCGTAAAGTGGGATTGCTGGGTCATAGGGGAGCTCTATGTGGAGTCTTTTGAGGAACCTCCATACTGCTTTCCAAAGTGGTTAAACAAGTTTACACTCCAACCAACAATGCAGTAAGGTTCCCTTCTGTCCGCATCCCCTCCAGCATCTTATTTACCATAGCTAAGATATGGAACCAACCTAGATGCCCCTCAGTAGATGGATCAAGAAAATGTGGTATATATACACAATGGAATTCTATGCCTCCATCAGAAAGAAAGACATTGCTGTAAGGTCGGCTCCTGGATGGCGAGCAGACTCCACCCTCCTCCCAGCAAAGTCTCCACCCAGTACCTGTGTTACCTAGGCAACTGGCACACCTGGAAGAGGTCACATCTGCATGCGCTGAGGTCACATCTGAATTTGATGTGGCCACACCTTTCTCTGCCCATACCCTAGATAAGACCTAGCCCAGGCCCAGATGCTCTCTCTCTCTGCTCTTTTCTAGCTCTTTCTCAGCTCTTTCCTTCTCTTTCCTAGCTCTCTCTTTCCCACCTTTCCCAGACACTCTCTTTTCTAGCTCTTTTCTCTCTTTTCTAGCTCTTTTCTCTCTTTTCTAGCTCTTTTCTCTCTCTTTCCCAGCTCTCTCTCTTTCCCAGGCCTTTCCCCACCGCGTGGAGGACCAAGATGGCCTGGTGCCAGCTGGAACGATGAATAAACCTACCCCTTACCTGAATACCACGTGTGTGCTGCTGTTCTTACTCAGTTATCTCTTTTTAAAAACCTAACAATTGCCCCATTTGTTAGGAAATGGAAAGACTTGGAAAAAATTATAATAAGTGAAGTAAGCCAGGCCCAAAGAAACATAGGTCCCATGGTTTCCCTTATTTGCAATAACTAGTACAGGTCTGAGTCAAGCAGAAAAGGTCAGATAAGTTGATGTTAGGGAAATGAACCCTAAGATATGCATTCAAATGGTTTTTTCTTTCAGGTAATTGTTTCTAACACATTTATAAGATGATTTCTTTGTTGCTTTGTATTTCCCTCCCCCGTGGTATAACCCCTGCTTTCACTGTATTTGATGTTGGTATAATTTGTGGAGGGAAAGGGAAAAAACAAATCGTTTAAATAGAGATACAGGTGGATCCATTGCAACAATGAGATGTACAAGTTGTTACGTGGAAAAAACGAACTTTACAACTTTGGGGGGGGATGGGAAGGAATGGGAAGGGGTAACAAAGGAGGCTACAATGCTTGATAAGGAAATCTACTCATTATCTTGCCCATGTAATTGTAACCCCTCAGTACAGTATTTTCACAATTTAAAAAAAAAGGAAAAAAAATAAACCCATAGAAATGAACAATGCTTATTCTCAACTGTGTCAACAGTACTTTGGTTAACTTGAAGAGCTCTGTTCTTTGCAACACAATAGTTTCTAAAGACTAGCAAAGGAACAAGGATTTCTAACAGGATATGGAAGCCATTAACTTGATGAAGTTCTCAACCTAGCATAAACTCCATCTCCCTATAATGAGCTACCACTGTGGACTCTAGCCCAAAATAAACTCATTTCAACCTTTCCTGGTGAAAATAAAGAATGTATTGTAGAAAGTCAGGTGGAATATGTTCTGGGCCTCAGGTACACTATAAATAATGTTTTTTTTTAAACTGAAACTTACAAATGTTTCCTTATTCCTTTCCATTTGGAATTAAAATACAGAAATAAACTTTCAGATAAATCCCAGGGTGTCTCACTCTTAGCCTTATTTTATAGGGGGAAAATGTGGGGGGGGGGGGGAATTGTGACAAAAAAAGGATATTTTGGATAAACCAGACCCCACTATCGCTTAGAAAACTCCTTTACCAAAACTAAAAAATGAATCAAAGCAAAGCAATAGAACCAGACTTCTCATAAAAATCCTAGATAAAAATCAAGAGGAATTGTGGCTCATTATGGCTTGTAGGCCTAATTATTTGCTCAGGGTGAGAATCTCTTCAATTCAGATAACATCAGATAAGGAAAACTGCAAGCAGGCACAGATGAGATGTCCAGAAAGCAGTGCAATATAGATGTTTTTAAGAACCCGAAAGTAGAAGAGACGTGGCCGAGGACGTCTAAGCTGAGTTTGAGTGGATTAAAAAAAAAAGTCTTGACTGTTCAGATTTCACCTACTTTCTGGCATCCCTTTGGATTTCCTTTCTACCTACCAGAGGTTAAACAATTACCTAGCTATCTTACTATCTTACAGTTGCCCTGAGGAGGTTTCCTATGTGCTTGTCAAATTCAACAGGGTGAGTCACTAAGTATTTAAACATCCCAGCAGTTTGCCAACAAGGATTCCCTACTCTAGAAACTATTGTAAGACTGGAGAAACAGGTATCACAATCATTACCACAGTGATGAAATGACCTTGGGAAATACCCATCAAGTTTGTCTCTTATCTATATGATGACCTTTATACACAAGGGACAGACATGCCTCCTACACTTTGGAATCTAAGGAGGACCCTACAAGAGCAGACAGCTATGTGTTCTTAGTTCTCATGATCACCAGATCCTATCCCTTCCAACAAATATCCACACTACTACCCCTGTCAAAGTTCTCTAAAGTCTGACATGTCACTGGCAGACACTTGAGCCTCGTCCAACAGAACTTCCTGCAAAGGTGCAGTTCAACACAGTAGTACATGTGAACATATTGACATGAAACTAATGTAAATGAGGAGCTAATATTGTTACATGTGTGTGCACGCACATGTGCGTGTGCATATGCACGCACGTGCCAGTTCCTGGGACTTAAAACTCAGGATCTGGGCACTATCCCTGAGCTTTTGTGCCCACAGTTAGCACTCTACCACTTGAGCCACAGACACCACTTCTGGCTTTTTTTGTGTGGTTAACTGGAGCTAAGCATCTCATGGAGTTTCTTGCCTGGGCTGGCTTCAGATCTCAGCCTCCTGAGTAGCTAAGATTACAGGAAATGTTCCATTGGAGCCAGACTTTAAATGGCTCCTTTTTTTTTCTTGTTTCCATTTCCTGGAGTTCATTTCCATAAACATTATAGGATTAGAGGCACAGAGACATTGCCCTCCCCTAAGAGTATCCTCCTTTGGTCTGTGTGTGGATGTCCATGAAATGGTTACTTTTTTTTTTTTAACTTTAAGGAACTTCATGTAGTGCTGGAGGTATAGCTCAGTGGTAGAGCATTTGCCTAGCACGTGCTAGATCCTGAAATCAGCACCACAAATTAAAGTGAATAGTGAATAGCCCACAAGGCGACAGGGTAAGCTTCAGGATTTTTCATTAACCTCTGAAAAGAACCTACTTACAGCAGCTGACCCTGGGTATCCTCTCAACTCTTGGTACCTTGGAAGGTGTTCTAACTTGAGAGCCTTGAAAAAAAAAAAAAAACTTTCATCCCTTCACCCTGTTAGCAATCTCTTAAAATTGCTGTTGTTTTGCTTTTGGTTTTGCCCATTCTGGGGCTTG
Organism: Dipodomys merriami; assembly: GCF_024711535.1. Lineage (NCBI taxonomy): Eukaryota > Metazoa > Chordata > Mammalia > Rodentia > Heteromyidae > Dipodomys > Dipodomys merriami. The sequence goes on from NW_027204492.1 coordinate 107,835,451, forward strand.
AACTCCACGCCTATACACTGTCCCTGGGCCTCTTTGTACTCTACCACTTAAGACACAGTGCTACTTCTGGCCTTTTCTGAGTAGTTTACTGGAGGTAAGAGTCTCACGGACTTTCGGGCCTGGGATGGCTTTGAAACTGCAATCCTTAGCTCTGAGTCTCCCGAGTAGATAGGTTTATAGGCGTGAGCCGCCGGCACCCAGCTTCAAAATTGCTTTATTTCTACTCTAGAGCCCACAATCCTGAGCAGAGACACATGTCCTTTTCTCTTTGGGGTTTCCCTTTCACTGAAATCCCTCTACCTGGGTTTCTGCTTTGTTCAATGCCAGCTCCTTGCAATTGCTCCATTTCACCTTTCTGTTCCATTGCATACAGCCTCCCACTTCCCTTACCCCAGAGTGTGCTTGTTTTTGTACATTTTGTCTTGTTTCAGTGTGACAGATTTTGTGCTAGAAGATTTTGCTCTTTTCCACATTAAGCAGACACTAGTGGGAGCAACACTACCATTCTGATTATTTTACCAATTGAACAAATATAAAAGGACATTCAGGAGTGGGCTTACCGTTTCACCCGGCCAGAGCTGTTCTGGCTCAGTTCTTTCATTCTTTCTTCTACTTTGTTCAGAAGCTACAATTAAAAGAAATGAAATCAATGGGCTTATAGAATAAGCTGCATGGAACAGCTAATTACAGAGGTCCACTGAACTGTGATATTAGGCCCTACACCTGCTCCCTCCCATCCTTACAAGTCTCCAGGCCTGACCCATTTCTGAACTTCCCTGTCGACTATCCATCCTGGGAATGCCTAACCCTAGCTAAATGAGCACCAGAATTGAGAAGAGGAAGCCTAAAGGATATTGCAGGTACAAAATTGTAGCTAAAGGTACTACATTCCCTCCAGTGGAAAGTAAAATCATTATTCTATTCAGGAAAGTCGAAAGCCAGGTTCCTAATAATATATTTTTTGGGGGGTCCGGTCGTGGGGCCTGAACTCGGCCTGGGCGCTGTCCCTCAGCTCTTCAGCTCAAGGCTAGCACTCTACCACTTGAGCCACAGCACCACTTCTGGCTTTTATTCTTTTTGCTTATGTGGTGCTGGGGAATCGAACCCAGGGCCTCAGGCATGCAAGGCAAGCACTCTACCACTGAGCCACCTTCCCAGCCCCTGTGTTGTGATTCTTAAATAGATAAAGATTAAATTTTTTAAGGTAAATGAAAGTAAAAACCAACGCTGTCAATTTCATCTTTGCCCTGTGCATCGCTGTCGTAACTCTGAAGGTCCAGCAACACCAATCCATGCGGATAAATCCTCAAGTTGGCAAAGCTACAAAAGAATGCATAATTTTAGGGTTAGAAATTATATCACAGCTCTCCAAATGGGCGGGGGGGGGAATAAACTACGTCACACAGCTCTTTATTTCCCTGAATTAATCTAATTCTGGTCTTCTTTGCAGAGTCTCTTTTGAAAGAAAGTTCCAATCATTTATGGAAGACTTAGAGGGAAAAAAAAGACTTAGAGGGAAGTGCTGTATACTAAGGCATTCAGTACTGCTTCTTGATTGCTATAGGGTACACATCTGTAATTTCAGCCCTGGAAAAGCTGAGGTAGGAAGATCATGAGTTTGAGGCCAGACAGACAGAAAAGTCAATGAAAGCTAGGTGCTGGTGGCTCACAGCTATAATCCTAGCTAGTCATGAGGCTGAGATCTGAGAATCTCCAATTAACCACCAGAAAACTGGAAGTGTCACTGTGGCTCAACTGGTAGACTGTGGCTCAAGTGGCAGAGTACTAGCCTTGAGCTGAAGCGCTCAGGGACAGCGCCCAGGCCCAGAGTTCAAGTCTCACAACCAACCAAAAAAAAAAAAAAAGAGAAAAGAAAAGAAAAGAAGAGAAAAGTCAATGAAATTCTTATCTCCAATTATGTTTTTAGCAAAAAGCCAGAAATGGAAGTATGGCTCAGCCTTCAGCAAAAAAGCTAAGGGCAAGTTTAAGGCCAGGAGTTCAAGTCCCCATAATCACATAAAATAAAAAATAAAATAAAAACTGTGGAAGGGTCCTTTTGACTCTAGAACTGACCCACTTTGAAGTCTATATTTTCCTTATAAACATTCTTATCACTTTCACTATAAAAAAATAAATAAAACTGTGGCAGGCAGGACTTGGCTGTAATGACCTTTAGGAAATAGTAAAAGAGAACTTTTCATCTGGGAGAGAAGTCTGGTATCTTGGCAGAATTTCAATCTGCAGTGATCCTCAAAGGACTGACCACAGTGAAACCAGTGCAAAGTGACAGGCAGCAGCTGAGAGCAGGTCTACAAGAGGGAGCAGGCTGGAGGGCTGCTGGAGCCTCTCTGCTTCGAGCAGCTCCTCAGTTACTGGGCCAAGGCATGAAGCAATCATTCAGAAACATCTGATATAGCTTTTACACATACTCAGGGAGTTTGGCCACATAGTTAGAATACAAGTCTAGGCTTGGCATGTCTTGGAGAGGTATCAGAAAAGAGAAGAGCAATTAATCCCAAAGGACTTCAGAGACAGGACATTGGAAGTGCAGGAAGGCTGAGTTCTTTTTTTCTTTTTTCTTTTGGGTCCGGTCGTGGGGCCTGAACTCTGGGCCTGGGCGCTGTCCCTCAGCTCTTCAGTTCAAGGCTAGCGCTCTACCACTTGAGCCACAGCACCACTTCCGGCTTTTTTCTTTTTGCTTATGTGGTGCTGAGGAATCAAACCCAGGGCCTCAGTTATGCAAGGCAAGCGCTCTACCACTGAGCTACCTTCCCAGCCCCTATCAGTCATTTCTTAATTTAGGTTTTATTTCCTTCTCTCTAGAATACTTAATTTCAACTACATAAAGTCTATCTAGGGTGGCACTGATCAAGATATGTTGTACTCACTCATAAACTGGACTTTTGAATGAAAACTCTTTTGTATAATTTTTCAAGGTAATTGATTTTAAAAAAAGAAGAAAAAAAGCCAGAGACTAAATCCTTGATCTCCTGGATCATCTCATGGTCCTGTCAAACTACATGCACATGTTTCCTATGGTGTGTATTAATGACATATTACATGGTACACTCATTAACAATGCTCTGAGCAACAGTAGCAGCAGCACTGGTCAACTTGTCAGAATGCAATGTGGGAGGAGAGTCCTCCTGATCTACTGCAACAGAAACTCCTATGGAGGGACACAGGTCCTGGGGAAGGGGCCGAGGGATCTGTTTTAACCAATGTCAAATCATGTCCTGTGGTTCACATTGTTTATGCTGCTTTTGGTCTGGACCACACAGAATCATTAGGACTTTTGTCCAGGTCCAGTAATCTCAATCATTAGGAAAATGCCTAAGTAGAGCTATTTTGTGAAGCTCTTCCAGGAGATTCTGTTGTATGGCTAGAATTGAGAAGCATTAATCTAAGCCTCTCCTACAAGATGCTAAAAAAAAAAAAGAAGAAAAGAACTACTTGGCCACCACCCTTAACCCACACTTGGTCCCTAGCTCTGATCTTAAGAGCCCAAATCTGATGAAGAGTCCTCAAAGCCACCTTACCTGCCATTTTTGTTTGTGTAGGTTGCTAAATAGCCATGGTCCTGCCAGGTATGCACCGACTCTGCCATTCCTTGCTCCTGGAAAATGGACTGGAGGCCTTTTAGGATAGTCTCACCATCAGCTAGAAGACAGAAAAAAAGAAAAATGGTCAAGGAAGAAACATTTAGAAGGAAAGCAAATGGCTCTGGGTATAGCATGGTGATAATAAGAGTGCTTGCTTATCATCCACGAGGCCCTGGGAGCCATCCCTAAGCACCACAAAATTACAATTAAAAGAGAATGATAAAAATATAAGAAAGAAATAAAGAAAGAACCAAAGTGGCTCCATTGGTAGAAGGCTAGCAAATGAGGGAAAGCATCGGGTGCTGAGATCAGGTCCCAGGCAGGCAGGCAGGCAGGCAGGCAGGCAGGCAGGCAGACAGACAGACAGACAGACAGACAGACAGACAGACAGACAGACAGACAGACAGACAGACAGACAGACATAAATACAAGCAAATAAAGAAAGAATGAAAAGCTAGTTGCTAGTGGCTCATGTCTATAATCCTAGCTTCTTAGGATGCTCAGATCTGAGGGTTGCAGTTCAAAGCCTGCCAAGGCAAAAAAGTCCATGAGACTCATCTCTAATTAACCAGCAAAAAGTCAGAAATGGAGCTATGGTTCAAGTAGTAGAGCTCTTGGGAGAAAATGCCAAATGAGAGCTCAAGGCCCTAAGTTCAAGCCCCAATATAGGATGAGGCAGAGGGGGAAGGAGGAGCCGAAGGATGTAGACTCTTATCTCCAATTAACATCAAAAAACCAAGGTGGAGCGCCAGCTCAGTGGTAAAGTACTAGCCTTGCACAGAGAAGCTCAAGGACAGCACCCAGACCCTGAGTTCAAGTCCCAGGACTGGCACAAAAAAATATCCTGGCTCTGTAACTGGAAAAAATTTAAATTGTTATCATTCAAGTAATGGCTCTAAATAAAGGTAGAAGCATAACAATTCCAGATGGGACAACTGGGTTGTGGGTATTCCCTCCTCCCCATCTGGTCAGATCCACATATCCTGTACACCAAAGGGCTCAATGTTCCCAAACAAAACACTAACCTGGGGCAGGCCCACTTAGAAGCCAGAATCTTCAAGAACATCCAAGATGAAAACAAAAAACAAAAACCCACTTAGAATAAAGACAAACCATGATTTGTTCTTTCGCAGTTTCACCTGTAGTCACTCTTTGTTAGAGGTAAAATAAAGGACAAAAGCATAACAAGAGAAATTAGCCTTTAGTGTCCCCCACCACAGCTTCTGCAAGACAGTACCTCAGAATTTGGGACAGTGCACAGGCCCTGAATCAAGCCTCAAGACTGGCACCAAAAAAACTTCATCTGAGTCAGGTGCTACTCTGAAGGATCATGGTTCAAAGCCAGCCCAGGCAGGAAACTCCTCAAGACTGTGATCTCCAACTAACCACCAAAAAAGCCTGAAATTAAGAGAGTGCTAACCTTGAGCACAATAGCTCAAGGACAGTACCCAGGATTCAAGCACCAGAATCGATGAGTACATGTGCAGAAACTGTAAATCCACTGCTATATAAAAACTCTGCCTCTCCCACTGAAGTAGGTAGAATGGCAATGATGGTCCCTGAAAAGATATATATCCACACCTCCAGAGCCTGGGAACCACAACATGCCTTTATCTGGAAAGGATCTTTGCAAATGTAATTAAGGAACTCAAGAAATAGTATCTGGTTTACCTAGGTGGGCCCTACTTACTGTGGGAACACTATCCTGTTTTTACAGAGTATGTTTATTATCTTTAAGTAGCTATACAAAGGAAATGCCATTCAACAGTTTATGGATTAATACATAATGCATCAATGTGTCTTGATAAATAACAGCCCCAGTATCCTTATGAGACAGAAGAGAACACACAGGAAGAGAGTGAGTTAAATATACAAAAAGTAAAGAAGCAAGGTACTGGTGGCCCATGCATGTAACCCTAGCTACTCAGGAGGCTGAGCTCTGAGGATCAAGGTTCAAAGCCAACTAAGCAGTAAAGTCTATGAGACATCTACAATTAACTAGCAAAAAGCAGGACTTTGAGGTAGAACACCAGCCTTCAACAAAAAAAGGCAGAGAGAGACCTTGAGTTCAAGCCCTAGGACTGGCCAAAAAAAATGCAGTCTGGGCTGGGAAGTGGAGGCTGAGATCTGAGAATTGTGGTTCAAAGCCCGCACAGGCAGGAAAGTCCTTATGTCCAATTAACCACCAGAAAACTAGAAGTGGTGCTGTGGCTCAAGTGCTAGAATGCTTGCCTTGAGCTGATGAGCTCAGGTACAACGCCCAGGCCCAGCATTCAAGCCTCAGGCCTGCCAAGAAAGAGAGAGAGAGAGAGAGAGAGAGAGAGAGAGAGAGACAGAGAGACAGAGAGACAGAGACAGAGACAGAGACAGAGACAGAGAGACAGAGAGACAAAGAGACAGAGAGACAGAGAGACAGAGAGACAGAGAGAGACAGAGAGAGAGAGACACACACACACACACAGAGGCAGAGAGACAGACAGACAGACAGACAGAGAGAGAGAGAGAGGAAGAGGGAGGGAGGGAGGGAGGGAGGGAGGAAGGAAGGAAGGAAGGAAGGAAGGAAGGAAGGAAGGAAGGAAGGAAGGAAGGAAGGAAGGGAAGGAAGGGAAGGAAGGGAAGGAAAGGAAGAAAGAAAGAGCAAATGCAAATCTGGACAACTATGGGCAATCTGGAAGACACAAGGAGATCTTTTTTTTTTTTTTGGGTCCGGTCGTGGGGCCTGAACTCTGGGCCTGGGCACTGTCCCTCAGCTCTTCAGCTCAAGGCTAGCGCTCTACCACTTGAGCCACAGCGCCACTTCTGGCTTTTTTTCTTTTTGCTGAGGAATCGAACCCAGGGCCTCAGGCATGCAAGGCAAGCGCTCTACCACTGAGCCACCTTCCCAGCCCCCAGGAGATCTTTTTTTTGTACTGGTCCTGGGGCTGCAACGCAGGGACTGGGATGCTGTCCCTGAACTTCTTTTTGCTCAGAGCTAGTGCTCTACCACTTAAGCCACTTCTGGCTTTTTCTGAGGTTTTTTTTTTTTTTGGTCGGTCATGGGGCTTGAACTCCGGGCCTGAGTGCTGTCCCTGAGCTTTTCAGCTCAAGGCAAGCACTCTACCACTTGAGCCACATCGCCACTTCTGGTTTTATGAGTGGTTTATTGGAAATAAGAGTCTCACGGACTTTCCTACCTGGACTGGCTTCAAAGTTCAATCCTCAGATCTCAGCCTCCTGAGTAGCTAGGATTACAGGCGTGAGCCCCCGGCACCTGGCTGTTTTTCTGAGTGGTTTATTGGACATAATCTCGTGGACTGTCCTGGCTGGGCTGGAGATCTTTGGAGGTCCTCAGATCTCCGTCTGTTGAGGAACTAGGTTTATAGACATGAGCCACCAGCAACTAGCTAGACACAATGATTTTATGCAGGAGAAGCATGGACCTGCTATACCTTGAGCTCAGGTTTCTGGCCTCCAGAAGCATGGGAATAGATTAATGGGTTAAGCCATCCAATTTGCAATTTCTTTCTTCAGCTTACATCAGCAAATAGCAAGAGGAGTGGTAAAACGGCAGAAAAAAAAATCTTCTAAATTGCCAGACATCATGATTAGGGAGAATAGCAGAACCCTGATTCGTAATACTCACAAACTAGAGGATAGAGGATACCCCCAAAAAACATTAAAAGGGGACTAGGTTAAAAAATAATGACTGGGCCACAGTCCCAGAAATTATGTGAAAGGAACAAAGTAGTAGGGACTTTATACAGCACTGGGATGGAGAGGATGCCTTCAGAAAATTCATCTCCAGCTGTCCAGACCCAGGGAAAAGGTTCTTCTCCCTCAGAATTCTGTACCAGAGCTCAGGATAAAGCTGAAACCACAGACAGCGTGGTGGATGACTGAAGACTTGGGGAAAGATTAGGTGATATGATCGCCAAAAGGAAGGAACTGAGACCACTTCCAACAAAAAGCCCATCAGGGAAAAATTACTGCTGCAGAATCCACATCACACACACACACACACACACACACACACACACACACACACACACACACACACCCCTGCATAAGCTTAAGCGCGCACGCGCGCACGCACACGCGCGCGCACACACACACACACACACACACACACACACACACACACACACACACACACACACACACACACACAGCCCTGCATAAGCTTAAGCATCTACAAACACAAGCTACAGCCCAATGCATCACTGAATTCTCATTTGCTCCTAGCCAAACTGTGCCTTTGGGAAACTCATTTGGCAAAAAATAATCTAGCATGTTTTGTTCTTCTGAAACTGGTTTCAAGAAATTAAAAGAGAAGGCCTGAGTTATGATCCAGAATCATAGCATTTAATAAGCATCTAAGAATGCCTCTCCCCACCAGCCCCCCCCCAAAATTCTGATGTCCAACTTGGTTAAAATGAACTGTGTTTGCTTCCATTTGTGTTTTTCACTGAAGCCTGGTGGATCAGCCTACTGTGCAGGTGACTGAGCTGAGTGCAGGCCAGTAGGGAAAAGTACACCCAGCTTAGCAGAACCCTGAAAGTGAAAGCTACTAGGTCATTATACAATCCCTCCCTGGCTAGACCAGATGTTTTCTGTTTTGAAAGTGCATAAAACAAATCATCACTCCTGGTAAGTGGCCTCAAGACTGGGTTCTCTTGGCAGATTATGAAACAAAACTCAAGTCCTTCATGCTGATGAATGGGGCAATCCAGACAAGGTCACCCTGTGTGGAACTCAACAGGATATGTGGTAGACCAGTAGCCTGGCCCAGGGGCCTAAGCTAGGGGTACCTCTGTTGCTTGGGCCAGGGAAGTGAGATGCCTTTGATCCATGCAAAGGCCTTGACTGCCGGCCAAGCCCAGCATAGCAGTCAGCCCCTTTTTCTCATAGCTACAATTAGCAGAAAGGCACCATGTGTGCTAAAGGAAGCCCTCTGGCCAGGTTTCAAGTGACCAAACGATAAAAAAGAAATCCAATTTAAAGTATTACTTGTTTCCACACTATTGCATACCTCCCCCAGCCCCTGCTGCCCCATAAAAAATATAGGCCAACTCTGAATGTATTCCAGCAGCCAGATTAGACTGTTCATTTACTCACATGCCCAACGCATGTGTGCAGCTCCTGGTCCCTGTGGGCAATTGACAGTACCAGCCCTGCCAGGAAGGTATCTGTAGAGGGGCTATTAGGATCATGCCATTTTGTTCATGGTCCACTTCAGATTCACCTTTGACCTGGTGTACGTTTCCCCTTGTAATCCCTACTTGCTCCCTTTACAAAGGGAAGATAGGACTGAACTCCCTAGTATCTATTTTCCAGAATCCTTTTTTTTTTTTTTTTGCCAGTCCTTGAGCTTGAACTCAAGACCTGGGTGCTGACTCTAAGCTTTTTTTTTTTTTTCTTCAAAGCTAGCCTTTCTTCACTTGAGACACAGCTCCACTTTTAGGTTTTTGGTGGTTAATAGGAAGTAAGAGTCTCAGGGAAAATTGAACTAAATTGAGGATAGGGATAGGAGTGGGGGGAGAATGATGCAAAGGGTAGCATTGATCAAAATGCATTGTCTGGGAGCTGGGAAGGTGGCTCAGTGGTAGAGCGCTTGCCTTGCATGCCCGAGGCCCTGAGTTCGATTCCTCAGCACCACATAAGCAAAAAGAAAAAAGCCGGTGCTGTGGCTCAAGTGGTAGAGCGCTAGCCTTGAGCTGAAGAGCTGAGGGACAGCGCCCAGGCCCAGAGTTCAGGCCCCACGACCGGACCTCCCCCCAAAAAATGCATTGTCTGCACAACCTGACTTACAGAATTCTAACATCTTTATATAACTATTTAATAATATCTTTAAAAAAAAAAAAAAGACTTTCCTTTAGCTGGGTGCCAATGGCTCATGCCTGTAATTCTAGCTACTCAGGAAATTGAGATCTGAGGACTGCGGTTCAAATCCAGCCTGGACAGGAAATTCCATGAAACATCATTCTGCTAAGCCAAGTAGATATATTTATTAAGTCAACACACTATATCAAAGTTGGAACATTTTAATTTTTTTAAAAGAACATTCAATGTCTTTAAAAATTAGACTACATTGCTGGGAGCTGGCGGCTCATGCCTGTAATCCTAGCTACTCAGAAGGCTTGAGACATGAGGACCACAGTTCAAAGCCAGGCTGGGCAGGAAGGATTCCGATCTCAAACTATCAGTAAATTAACTGAAAGTGGAGCTGAGTCTCAAGTGGTAGAACACTAGTCCTAAGCAGAAAAGCTCAGTGAGTGCCCAGGCCCTGAGTTCAACAACAAAAATAAAATGCGAATACATGAGGGATGCAGAAAGGAAGGGAGGGAAGAAAGGTGAACAAATGCAATCATTCTATGTGGAAAATGAACTACCTTGTGGGCAGGTATAGGAGGGAGACAAGGGATGATAGTGGCCAAAGAAAGAAATGTGCTGGGGTCTCAGTGGCCACTCCTGTAATCCTAGCTACTCAGGAGGCTGAGGACTGCAGTTCAAAGCAGCCAGGGCAGAAAAGTCCCAATGAGACTCTTTTTCTCCACCTAACCACTCAAAAACTGGAAGTGATGCTGTGGCTCAAGTGGTAGAGTGCTAGCCTTGACCACAAAGTAGTGCAAGGACAGTGCCCAGGCCCTGAGTTCAAGTCCTACAACCAACAAAAAAAAAAGGAAAAAAAAGATTTTCCTGCGCAGGCTTTCTTTGAACCATGATCCTCAGAGCTCAGCCTCCTGAGTTTGCTGGATTACAGACTGAGCCACAAGTGTCTGGCTCAGAATTGGGGCTTTAGGATAAAAACTGAAAGCTAAAATTCTGAGCCACATTAAGCTCTAAGTGGTAACTTTGCTGAGTCATCCTGGTATGAGGTGCTCAGTAAGTATTTCATGGGTAAATGAAAAACAATACTTCATTTGGCTCAACTAATCCCTTTTAATTTGCTGGATCTCTTCAAAGTATCTAGAATATCTTTACCAGTAATTTGCAAATCCAAGCTGCACATTATAAATCACCTGAGGAATAATTCCAATGCCATGTATCAGATCAATTAAATAAAAATCTGGGACTGGTGCTGGTGGCACATGCTTGTAATCTTAGCTACTCAGGAGGCTGAGATCTAAGGATCAAAGCTTGAAGCCAGCTCAGACAGAAAAGTCACTGTGAGATTCTGATCTCCAATTAACCACTCCAAAACTGAAGTGAACCTGTGACTCAAAATGGTAGAGCACTAGCTTTGAGCAAAAGAGCTCAGGGACAGCGCCCAGGTCCTGAGTTCAAGCCCCACAACTGCAAAAAACAAAAACAAAAACAAAAAAAATCTAGGGAGGGACCCAGATATCAGTATTTTTTAAAATCTCTATGAAATTGCAATGTGTAGTTATAGTTGAGAGCCACTGATCTAAACCACACTAAATGGAAAATCAAAAAGAGCTGGAAATGTAACATAGTGATAGAATGTGGGCTTAGCATGAGTTGAACACCCTGGACAAGAAAATAGAAAAGAAAAAAAATATCTCCTTACTATCTCCATACTGCATACTGTCAAGTCCCAAAAGTTAGTGAAAACATTCAATAAAATGGACCGGAATTGAAGCCCCAGATTAACTTATGAGGTGCCCCAGAAAAGCACTTTGCAATTATATTGACTTTTTCAACCTTATGTGCCTGTTTAGTACAAAACATGTAACAAGACTAAACAAATGGAAATTGTTCTATCAGTTGAGAGATTGACAATGTTGTATGAGAGACTATTCCTCACAGGACTTTGTCCACTCACTAAATGTCAATGATGCCCAAGTCAAAAATTGCATGCCTAGTTGTCTCAAAGACAGGAGGGAAATCCAATTGCCTGAGAACTACAGGGTGTTCTACACCTAATGAGAGAGCCTGGAATCAGAGCATGCCCAAATTTGGGAAACACAAGATAGGATAGCAACAGCACACATCTTCAACAAATGAGAAGAAAATGTGAAAGCAGATCTTAACAGTAAGAGATAAATGAACTGCTTTCAAGTAGACATGATAATCCAAACTCAAGTAAGGAAAATGTTGTTTGGCAAAAGTTCTTAGAAACTGGCTTCAATGGCTAAGCAAGATTGATGTATTATAAGCAAAGTGCTCTGAAGTACAGTGACCTCTCCCAGAGAAAAATGTGTCCTTTATCTACTGAAGTTTCCAGACCACTGCTTGCTCTGTTTGTTTGACAATAACTTCCAATGAGTGAATCAACTTGTTCAAATTAAATACATTACTACCAAAAGGGGGAAAAGATTCAAAGCCCAAATTTCATCTCCCTGCCTCATTTTCTCCCAAGGATCCATGTAGAGGCCTTACTTCAAGAATCTCATTCTAGGGCTGGGAATGTGGCTTAGTGGTAGAGTGCTTGCCTAGCATGCATGAAGCCCTGGGTTTGAATCAGCAGTACCATATACACAGAAAAAGCCAGAAGTTGCACTGTGCCTCAAGTGGTGGAGCGCTAGCCTTGAGCACAGAAAGGCTCAGGGACAGTGCCCAGGCCCTGAGTTCAAGCCCTAGGACTGGCAAAAAAAAAAAAAAAATCTCGTTCCTCAGACCATAACCATCAACCATCAAGTCCCAAAGGGCCTAAGCCCAAATCTGTAATGTACTGCTGGACCCTGCCTCCAGTACACCTGTGTATGCATTGTTCCAATCCCAAGTGAGAAATCACAATCAGGCTCATGACTTCTCTACTCCACTGTCCATTGGATATGGAATGTGGCTCCCTAGCCTGAAAGCCTGAAATGTGAAACTTTTTGAGCACTGATATGATACCACAAGCAGAAAATTTCACACCTGAACTCATGTGACAGGTCACAGCCAATACACAGGTGCATTAAACATGCAGTATAAGGTTAAAATTTACCTTTGGCATATGTATAAAGGTACATATGGAACATAAATCAATTTTCTGTTTAAACTTTAAACTTGGGATTCTATCTCCAAGTTTAATTGTGTTTATGCACATATCCAAAGGTCTCAAAGAAAAAGTGTCATCTGAATCACTTCAGTTCTCAAGCATTTCAGATAAGAGACACATCACACAAGTCACTTAAAAGTATACCCAAAAAGGCCAGGCACCAGTGGCTCATGCCTATAATCTTAGCTACTCAGGAGTCAGGGATTTGAGGATCACGGTCAAAGCCAGCCCAGGTAGTAAAGGCCATGAGACTTATCTTCAATTAATCACCAAAAACCCAGAAGTAGAGCTGTGGCTCAAGTGGCAATATGCTAGCCTTGAGCAAAAAAAAAAAAAAAAAAAAAAAAAAGCTAAAGGACGGTGCCCAAGACCTGAGTTCAAGCCCCATGACAGAAAAAAAAAAAAAAACACCAAGAGTTCAAATTTCTGGAAGAGATCCAGGAAAGGGGTGACATTGTTTAAAATAAGGATACAGGTTGACCCATTGTAACAATGAGATGTACAAGACACTATATTGACAATGAAACTTACAACTTGGGAGGGGAAGTGGGGAGTAGTTGGGGAGGTTGGGAGGGAAGGGATGGTAGGGAACAAACAAAGGAAGAGGCATGAATGCTCAATAGGAAATGTACTCATTACCTTACTCATCATGTAACTGTAACCCCTCTGCAGAATATTTTTACAATAAGAAATGTAAAAGAGGGCTGGGAAGGTGGCTCAGTGGTAGAGTACTTGCCTTGCATGCATGAGGCCCTGGGTTTGATTCTTCAGCACCACATAAGCAGAAAAGGCCAGAAGTGGCGCTGTGGCTCAAGTGGTAGAGCGCTAGCCTTGAGTTGAAGAGCTGAGGGCCAACACTCAGGCCAGAGTTCAAACCCCATGACCGACCAAAAAAAAAAAAAAGGCCCCAGGGGCTGGGGTAGAGAGCTAGTCTAGCATGTGTGAAAGCCCTGGGTTTGATTCCTCAATACCACAGAAAAGGCCAGAAGTGGCACTGTGGCTCAAGTGGCAGACTGCTAACTTTGAGTTGAAGAGCTGAGGGACAGCGCCCAGGCCCTGAGTTCAAGCCCCAGGACTGGCCAAAAGAGTTCAAATTTATCCCTTAACTTCAGAAACCACAAGTTGCTTCAACATGAGAGCTGAAAGGAATGCAGACATTTTCCTCAATAATAAAATAGAAACCCTGTTCTTAAGGATTTCTGTATAGACCCCAGTACCAATGTTATTTCTTGCCATCTTTCTTGATCTTATACTGCTTTAAATGGGTGGTCCATATAATGGACAGCCCTGCATGCATGTCTAGATTAGCTATAGGGTCCCAATGTTATATCCCCAGGGAATCCACAAAGACATCCTACCACAAACCCAAGACCCCAGGCACCCTGATAGAAGACAGAAAAAAAAATGCTTCTCTTGTATAGACCTGGTCCATTTTCACCTTCACAAAGCTGAAATATTCCCTACCAAGCTCAAATACACTAGGGGCTGTCCTAAGGAAATAAGCAATTGTAACATATCAGGAAAAAGAGGGTATCACCTCTTGTTACTTGGTGTATAGTTTTAAGCTTTTTAAACCTGCGACCTTGGTGTATTGTTTTAAGCTATTTTTTTACCTGCTTCCTGGGCCAGTTCACCCCTCTTTAGACAACCTGGTGTTCCCCTGTTCCCGGGAGGTCACCATATTGATGCCAAACGTAGTGTGGCCTAATCAGCATAGCACATTGTAAGCCCAACTTCATGGACTCAAGCGATCCCCCAGGCTCAGCCTTCTAAGTAGCTGGGATTACAGATGCTGGCCACTGTGCCTGGTTTTAAGCTTTTTTAACCTCAAGAACTTCAGCTAACTGGGCACTGGTGGCTCGTACCTGTAATCCTAGCTACTCAGGAGGCTGAAATCTGAAGATCCCAGTTAGAAGCCAGCTGGCCAGGTCAGAAAACTCCTTCTGAGTCATACCTCCAATTAACCACCAAAATGCCAGAAGTGGAGTTGTGACTGAAGTGGCAGAGTGCTAGCCTTGTGCACAAAAGCTCAGGGACAGCACCCAGGCCCTGAGTTCAAGCCCCAGGACTGACACAAAATCAGAATAGAAATGAAAGAAAAAAAGGTTTGTAACCAAAAATTGTCTGAATTCCTTTCCTATCTTACCTTGAAGCAGCACCTGACTTCTGAAATTAAAGGATAAATTTATATTCTGCACAAGGGTATTTTTAACTGGGAAGGGTGGAAATCCCATACTTCACCATCAAACCCCCACACCCATTGCTTTGCCCATTACATCTCTCTTCCACATCAGGGTGGCTTAATCAGTGCATCATTTGTCCTGCAGAAGTGATTGGGCCAAAGGCAGAAGCGGATTCCAGCCCACACTTTCAGCAGCTTGCAGGTCCAACCACTCCACAGTCCACCCACTCCGCCGACACGCAGATGCTCTACAGCTCCGTGCAAGGGGAAGCACAAAATGTAGTCATCCTTTGTCCAAACCCCAGCTTCCAATGTCAGAGAACCAAAGCCTGGCTTTGGCTGTACAAGAGTTTCCACTTCACAGACAAACCAGTGTTTTGGGTTGCCTAGATGGAGCCATAAACTGAAAAGAGGCAAAAAGAGACATTAGACCACAATCCACATTGAAATCATTCACATAGCTGCTTTAAAAATCCATTTGGCTGGGCACCAGCGGCTCATGCATGTAACCCTAGCTTCTCAGGCTGCTAAAAATCTGAGGATCACAGTTCAAAGCCAATCCAGGCAGAAAAGTCTGGGAGACTCTTATCTCCAATTAACCAGCAAAAAGCTGAGAATGAAGCTGTGGCTCAAGTGATAGAGCATTCGCCTTGAGCAAAAAAGACCAGGGATAGTATATAGGCCCTGCGTTCAAGTCCTAAGATCAGCACAAAAATAAAATAAAAATCCATTTGGTCTTAATTTGATGGTGGTGTGATCATAAACTGCAGGCATTGATCTAAAATCAGAACTGCACTCTAACATTCATTCTTTGTAAATTATATCTCAAAGAAATAGGTGATCAGGAGGTATCAACATCATCAGCATAATCCCTCTGCAAAGAATAAGATGAAAACATCCTCAATACAGACATAAACTTCAGAAACATTCAGAAAACTAATGAACTTCCAGAGATAATGTGATGGTCAAGCAGGTGGTTTCTGGGTATGCCTTAGTTGGACAGCTTGGTTTCATATCCCCAAATCCAGTCCTTTTTACAACAGTGGGGGGATGATTAATTTATCACACCAAACCAAGCTGGCATGAATGTGCAGAGCAGCATGAATACTAATAGCCAAGAAGTAGAAGCAATATAAGCAAAGAGGTAGTATGTACACACCATGTGGTTATTTGGCCATAAAAGAATCGGTGTCCAGGGGCTGGGAAGGTGGCTCAGTGGCAGAGTGCTTGCCATACATGCCTGAGGCCCTGGGTTTGATTCCTCAGCACCACATAAAAAAAAAGCCGGAAGTGGCTCTGTGGCTCAAGTGGTAGAGCGTTAACCTTGAGCTGAAGAGCTGAGGGACAGCACCCAGGCCCAGAGTTCAGGCCCCACAACCGGACCCAAAAAAAAAAAAAAAAAGAATTGGTGTCCAGTGCTGATGGCTGACGCCTGTAATCCTAACTACTCAGGAGGCTGAGCTCTGAGGATTGTGGTTCAAAGCCAGCTCATGCAGGAAAGTCCCTGTGAGATTCTTATCTCCAATTACCCACTCAAAAACTGGAAGTGGCACTGTGGCTCAAGTGGTAGAATGTTAGCCTTGAACAAAGAGGCTCAGGAAAAAAATCTAGGTCCTAAATTCATGCCAGACAACTGACAAAAAAACATTTAAGGGGCATGGAAGTGTCACTGTGGCTCAAGAAGTAAAGCACTAGCCTTGAACACAAAGAGGCACAGTAACAGCAGCCAGGCTCTGAGTTCAAGCCTCACAACTGAAATAAATCAATCGATCAATCAATTATCAACTGGGCTGCGAATGTGGCTTAGTGGTAGAGTGCTTGCCTACTACACATAAAACCCTGGGTTTGATTCCTCAGTACTACATACACAGAAAAGGCTGGAAGTGGTGCTGTGGCTCAAGGTAGAGTGCTAGCCTTGAGCAAAAAGGCTCAGGGACAGTACCCTGGGCCTGAGATCAAGCCCCACAACTGGCAAACAAAAACAAAAACAAAAAACCCCTACAATCTAAGCCTTCAGATTCCTGCTTACTCTAGGGTAACCAGAACTTCCCCCTGTCAATCACAATCCTTCCCAGGCTCAGAGACAGGTGGAACCCAGACCAGATGAGGTGCTAGAAGGTGGTGAGATGCTCCTTACCATCCCTGTCCATCATCACTAGTAGCTGTGATAGTACAGAGGCTTGCTCCCAGGGACTAGAGAAGAGCCAGTTACAGGCTGCCACTCAGCTTTCTCGCCACCAAGTACCTGAAGTCCTTCAATCACAGCAGTGAGGTGCGGCTGTTAAATGCTGAAAGGGACAACTAAGAAAATGATTTGGAAAGCTTATTGTTAGAGCATCAACTGTCAGGTTCATAAAGAGGAGGAACCAAACCAGGAAAAACTGCAGAAAGAAAGACTGACTGAAATTAAATTAACAGCCAGGCAACATCAACATAGAAATAACACCCAAGTTCTATTCAAGCAAATATGCATTAAGACAAGCCAAATGGGAATATTTATTGAGTACAACCACAATGATTATGTCTTAAAACTCACAATGCAAAGTTATAGCAACATGGGAATGCGTTGCTAATTATGGCATGGCTCTGCCTTCCCACTGCCAACACAAGGGAAAGCAATTAAAGTGACATTTCCCAAGGACATGGTAGGGCCAGCCTCCAGTCACCCTCCTTTAACCTCTACTGGAAGGCGGACAGGAGGAGCCCACAGCGTCACTTTAACAATGATCGAGTGACTCCAAGAGCCAATCCTCTTATAAATTTTAAGTAAGGCTCATAAAAAAATAATTCATGACTCACAATTCTAAACCCTCTTTGTTTTGGAATCAAAATGATTGTTCCCACTCCTTCCCAGAAGGATAGCTTTCTCTGTAAGATTAGTCTCAAAAGGAGAGACAAGGGCTGGGAAGGTGGCTCAGTGGTAGAACGCTTGCCTTGCATGCCTGAGGCCCTGGGTTCCATTCCTCAGCACCACATAAGCAAAAAGAAAAAAGCCAGAAGTGGCGCTGTGGCTCAAGTGGTAGAGCGCTAGCCTTGAGCTGAAGAGCTGAGGGACAGCGCCCAGGCCCAGAGTTCAGGCCCTATGACTGACCAAAAAAAAAAGAAGGCATCTGGACAAGGTGAAATGTCCAGCCTTTCCCTTCAGGTTATCACGGTGCCCACAGTTCTCTCTGAGGTGCAGAAAGGGTCCCCAGCCACCACCTCCCCTCACACCCTCACCTCAGAGAGACCGGTCTCAAGCCAGCCCACAGACAGACAGAAAGTACTAATTCCCTTCAGCTACATCAGAAGGGAGTGAAATGTCTCCCCCCCCCCCAAGTAGAATGTGTGAGATGGCCACTTTGGTTATCCAGGAGAAGGACTTTGTTGACATTATGACTTATCTAGCTTTCTTCCCAATGACTTTAGGTTGACGGAACACTTGCACACCAGCCCCTTCCCTCCATACTGCTATTTGTGTTTCCATAAACAATTGAAGAGTGCGTCTGAGCGTGTGTGCCTGACTGTGAATCCACAATGAAAAAGTGTTTACAACAGTTGGGCCTTTACAAACTTTGGGATAGCAAGAGGCACACGGACATCAAAGCTGTCTCTGAAGAGCCCCTCCCTCAGCATTCCCATTGTCTGCCGTGGCCACAGCACTATCAGTGAAGCACACATTTGGGTCCCTCAGAACCGACCTCCAAGGGGATTGATTACTCCCAGGCTAGGGGGCATATGCAAGCAGAAATAAATGCCACGGGACAATAGCACAAAGATAAAAGACAAAGGACACAAGTCAAACCTATCCAAACACAGAGGGCCATGTGCTGTGATAGACTCCAGATGACAAAAGGCCAAGTGGGAAGCATGAGAATCTGTACTTGAAATTTTTTCCAGATGGCTCAGAACAAAACAACCACTATCACTGGGTTTTTAAAGGTCGAATGGTAAACTCATTCTGTAAAATGCTACAAAGGCTGGGCACTGGTGGCTCAGGCCTATAATCCTAGCTACACAGGAGGCTGAGATCTGAGAATATCATGGTTCAAAGGCAGCCCAGACAGGAAAGTAGGTGAGACTCTTATCTCCACTAACCTACAAAAAAATAAAACACAAAACTCTAAGTGGAGCTGTGGCTCAGGTGGTAGAATGCTTGAGCACAAAAGCTCAGGGACAGCACCCAGGACTTGAGTTCAAGCCTCAGGACTGGCATAAAAAAAGCCAGAAGTACAGTTATGGCTTAAGTAGTAGAACATCAGCCTTGAGCCAAAAGCCTAAGCCAGAGCTTGAGGCTCTTAGTTCACAATCGAGTACCAGTGCACTCACACACAAAAATAGTATTTAGCCAGGTGCTGGTGGCTCATGCCTATAATCCTAGCTACTCAGAAGGCTGAAATCTGAGGGTCACAGTTCAAAGCCAGCCTGAGCAGGAAAATCTATGAGATTCTTTTTTTTTTTTTATTGTGAAAATACTGTACAGAGGGGTTACAATTACATGGGCAAGATAATGAGTAAGTACATTTCTTACCAAGCATTGTTGCCTCCTCCTTTGTTTCCCCTTCCCATCCCTTCCCATCCTCCCCCCGCCCCCCCACCCAACCCCCCCCACCAAAGTTGTAAAGTTCATTTTGGACATAACAACTTGTACATCTCATTGTTGCAATGGGTCCACCTGTATCCCTATTTAAACGATTTGGTTTTTTCTCTTCCCCTCCACAAATTATCCAACATCAAATACAGTGTTGTACCGTGGGGGAGGGACATACAAAGCAACAAAGAAATCATCTTATAAATTTGTTAGAAACAATCGCATGAAAGAAAAGAACATTTGAATACATATCTTAGGGTTCATTTCCCTAACATCAACTTATCTAACCTTTTCTGCTTGACTCAGACATATACTAGTTATTGCAAATAAGGGAAACCATGGGACCTAAGTTTCTTTGGGCCTGGCTTACTCCATTTAATGTAATTTTTTTCCAAGTCTTTTGCCCCTCAGTAGATTAATGGATCAAGAAAATGTGGTATATATACACAATGGAATTCTATGAGACTCTTATCTTGGATTAAACACCGACAAGGGTGAACCACTAGTGCCCAGCTGGGATTTCTACTTTTTTTTTGTCAGTCATGGGCTTTGAACTCAGGGCCTGGGCACTGTCCCTGAGCTTCCTTTTTGCTCAAGGCTAACAACACTACCACTTGAACCACAGTGCCACTTCCAACTTTTTCTGTTTATGTGGTACTGAGGAATCAAAAACCCAGGGTTCATGCATGCAAGGCAAGTACTCTACCACTAAGCCACATTCCCAGCCCCGGATTTCTACTTTTTAAGGCATATACGGAAGTCACAACACTGGCAACAAACGAAAACAGATCCACATTAGAAAATGGGAGTATATTTAAGAGTGCCAGTCTCCATTTCAAAGTTTCAAATCATTCATCTGAACTTCCAGTCTGGGAACCAATAAAAAGTACAGAAAAATAAACTCAAGTAAATGTAGGAAAAGTACAAAATCAATGAAACTGAAAACATATCAATTATTTTTTTTAAAGCAAACAGCTAGATTTTTTTAAAAGACCAATAAGGGGCTGGAGGCCTGACTCAGTTGGTAAAGTGCTGTGAAAGCAGCAGGTATCAAGTTCAAGTTCTAGTCATGTACCTAAAAAGAAAAAAAAACAATAAAATAATAAACTAACAAGACTGGGAGAGGGGAAGACACATTGGCAATCTTTGAAAAAACAAGAGCTATCATTACAGACTCTATAGACCCCAAGAGGATATGAGAATACCACAAATGGCAACTTACAAATGAAATGGGCCAATTCCTATAACATCACCAATAACCACAACTCAGCTAATGTACCCCTACAAACAAGGAAATTAATTTTGCAATTTAAAATTCAAAAAAATCTTTTTTTATTGTGAAAATACTGTACAGAGGAGTTACAATTACATGGGCAAGATAATGAGTACATTTCCTGGTGAGTTCTACCAAACATCTAAAGAATTAACAGAGGCCTCCCAGTTTATGAAACAACATTATCATAAACCAAAACCAAGCAAAGACAGGCAAAAAGAAGAAAGTTACAGTTCAAAATCCCTTATGAATACATACACAAACACCTTATTAATACTTAACAAAATGCTTAACAAAAAAAATAGGATCCAATAATACAGAAAATTCCATATCATGACCAATTGAAATTTACTTCAGGTACACAAGGCTAGTTCAAAAAAAATCTGATCCACGTTATTACAAGGCTAAGGAAAAAATCATGATTATATTAAATGAAGCAAAAAAAAAAGTATCTGCTGAAATTCAATACCTATTCAAGATAAAGACACAGGCCAGGTCCTGGTGGCACACACCTGTAATCCTAGCTACTCAAGAGGCTAAGATTTGAGGTTCACGGTTCAAAGCCAGCAGGGGCAGAAGTTCTTGAGATTCTTCTACTACCCACACACATACACACATACACACATGCACACATACACACATACAAGCTAGAAGCTGAGCTGTGGCTCAAGTGGTAGAGTGCTAGCCTTGAGTACAAAAGCTCAGAGACAGCACCCAGGACCAGAGTTCAAGCCCCAAGACCAGGAATATGTGTATGTATGTATATATATACATATATAATATATATTATTAATTAAATTTAAAAATAGGAATAAAATTCTACTTTAATAAAGCCTTCAAATCACAAGTTTGCCCATTATTTTCCACTTCTTTTGCCAGCCAAACTTTCCAAAGTTTCCAAACTTTCAGGAAGTTAAATTCATACTTATTTATAACTGATGCTTCTTTAGCCACTGGCACAATTTCAAAGTATTCAGTCTTAAGTATTACATTTAGCATTAAGCATTTTATGTATCATTTGACACTCTTCCAAACATAGTACTGGCCATCCCATCCAACAACACAGTGTGTGGGATTTTTTTTTTTCTATCATTAGCACCTTCCAGGGGAGACAGAAATAAAGGTGAATGTTAAACTTCACAGAATCAAGTCAGCTCAGGAATCTGGAACATGCAACTCCTTTCTTTGAGCTCCTTTTGGTATGAAGCTTAGGACTCAATATACTTGATAGCAGTACTGACACTAACTCAGTGGCTCTACTGGATACAGACTAAGATATCATCAGTACAATGAAATTCAGGCCCAGCACACCTTAAGGCAGTAGAGTTGTTTTGGTTGGGGTCTGGAAAAGTGCCGTGTTGTTAAGGGCTTAAAAGAGCATTTGTGCATAGTTTACATCGTTGGTTTATAGATCCAATTGAGGAGGTTTCCTTGCTTTTCAAAAGCACTGAGCCTGTAATTAAACTACCATGAAATGGTGGTTGGAGCCACAAGGCACACCAGCAGGCTACGGTTACAATTACAGTAAAACGGTGGATTAAAAACGCGTGGAATAAGTAGTGACTCCGCAAAACTAAACTCAATAATAGCCTTATTGAACATATTTTTATATAGACAACCACAATGCAGTAATTCTTCACATATTTTTTTGGACACAAGATCTTACTACACAGCCTAGGCTAGCCTCAAACTCTCCATCCTCCTGACCCAGCCTCTGGAAGGGCTCAAATGAGAAGTGTTGTCACCCCACAACACTCTGGCAATTTTTATTACCTACCCCTACCTCCAAAGAATTCTTAAAATTGAGTTAAGACTGTTGCAATTTAATGATAAAGCCCAGTAATTTCAAATCTTCCAGATACTCAGTTCAAAGCCTAAAGCTCTTTCAAAGCTCCTTAATGCCACAGCACTTGAATCTCCATCTCCTAAGAAAGTAGCTAAGGCTTTTGCAGCTGCCAATTCAAATACAATTTAATGGTATACAGAGGATAAGAAGTTTCCTCCAATGCAAAACCAAACCAGCTTTCTCACCTCAAGAAAACAAAACAAAAGAACACAAGACTAATTGTCTACCAGTTATTCAACTGGCATAGTCCTCCTGAATGTTTCACACAAGCCTTCAAGCGTCCCTGGAAAAGCATCACTTCACTATTAAACACGTCTCTCTCTCTCTCTCCCCTTAGTGAGGGTAGAGGTCACTGGCTGAGCCTTGCTTAACCCAGTCAATTTCTTCAACAGCCAGTTTCCTTCCCACACCATTTAAATCAAGAATTACCCAGTGAGAACTAGAAGAAGCTGTTTGTACAAGGTACTTTTACATAGGTTATCGCTACTGGCTTAACGCAAAGGACACACTCTAAGTACCATACTTTATATAGTTATTTATAAAGTTGTGGGGTGTTTTTTTTTTGTTTTTTTCTTTTTGTAGGTCGTGGGGCTTGAACTCTGGGCCTGGGAGCTGTCCCTCAGCTCTTCAGCTCAAGGCGAGCGCTCTACCACTTGAGCTACAGCGCCACTTCCGGTTTTCTGGTGGTTTATTGGAGATAGGAGTCTCACGGTCTCTCCTGCCCGGGCTGGCTTTGAACCGCGATCCTCAGATCTCAGCCTCCTGAGTAGCTAGGATTACAGGCGTGAGCCACCAGCGCCCGGCGTGTTTTTTTTTTTTTAATGGTAAGCTCACAGAACAAATTCCAGAACAAATTATCCTGTCTGGAGAAAATCGCAATCAGTGCAATTACCATGATCAGGCCTGGCTCATGCCTCTCATACTAGCTATGCAGGAGGCTGAGACCTGAGGATCCCAGTTCAAAGCCAGCCTAGGCAGGAAAGTCTGTGAGACTCTTATCTCCAATTAGCCACCAAAAAAAAAGCTGCAAGAGGAACTCTACCTCAAATGGTAGAATGTTAACCTTGAGCAAAAGAAGCTCAGGGACAACTCCAGGCTCTGAGTTCAAGCCCCAAGAGCAACACTTGCATGGAAGCATGAGTGTGCACACGTGCATATTCAAACACAATTAACACGGGAGAGAAAACTTATGCGAAGAGGGGGGAAAAAAAGAATCTTCTTCCAAAGCAGTCAATTGTGGCCACTAGAAAAGCAAGGAGCAGAAGTAAAAAACTCACTCAGATATAGGTTGCCAAAAGAGGAAGAAGTGGGTAGAAATAGATCTAGTGCATATTTATCTGGAATTTAGACTTCACTCACAAGGTAATGGGAGGCCTTGGGAAGCTTTTAAAATGAGATGGGGGGGGCTGGGAATGTGGCTTAGTGGTAGAGCGCTTGCCTATAATGCATGATTCCTCAGTACCACATAAAAATAATAATTTTTAATATTAAAAAATAAATGAGGTTAGGGGATACTGGGATTCTGTTGAATCTAATGATCCAGCTCTTCCTTCCCAAAATGGAGTTATATATATAGTGAGTCTCTGGACAAGAAATGAAGCCAAAAAAACAGATGAACAATCTGAAAAACAAAACTGACTGGTAGTTGGGATGAAGTTGGTATTCCAAAGATTTAAGATGTTCTGAGGCTTGTTTTTGTGTATCAGTCCTGGGGCTTGAACTGAGGGCCTGGGCACTGTCCTTAAGCTTCTTTTGCTAGTGTTCTACCACTTGAGAAACAGCACCACTTCCAGCATTTTGGCAGTTATTAGAGCTAAGAGTCTCAGACTTTCGGGCGTGGACTGGCTTTAATCTGGGAGCCTCCTATCTCAACCTCCTGAGTAGCTAGGATTACAGGTGTGAGCCACCTAGTGTCTGTCAATTTTGTGGTTAGTTGGTTTTGTTTTTAATGAAGAATCAATTAGAGTGGACCCTCAGGGGTTCAACAGCATCAGAATGGGTAAGAAAGACAATCTAAAATGCTAATTTCAGAAACTCAAACTCCTCCCAGACAGATTCAATCTAGATTGAATGCAGATTGCCCTAGTTTGCATTGAATCCCACACCCAAAGAGCGCCAGTAGGCTCCATAGTCAAAGCCAAGGAAGGGGCTAGAGCACACATTAGTAGAACAAAGGGGAATGGAGTTTAATAGAAGAGGGGATGAGAATGCTGGAGAAGCCCTCTTCCTACTCTCTGACAAGAAAAGTGCTAAATGCAATCGAAATTGGCTTTTGAAACTGCCAGGCACCGGTGGCTTATGCCTGTAATCCTAGCTATTCAGGAGATTGAGAGCTGGAGAATAGCAGTGAAAAGCTAGCCCAGGCAGAATAACTAGCAAAAAGACTAGGCTGGAGGTGTCACTCAACTGTGAGGAGTGTCGGGCAAAGCCATCTTGTCTTCAGGGTGGAGAAAGGTGAAGTCCCACCTCCCAGGTGATAGGCGTGCCTGAATTCCTAGAGGCAGGGGTGGGGACTTGGACAATTGGTTACTGGACCTGTCAGTCCAGTGCCTTGAACTTGGGAGAATCCCGCATTTCCTGCATCCCAGGGGCTCCCTGAGGCTGACACTATTTAGAAGCAGACCAGCTCAGGCAACATCACAACATGCTTCATGTCTGTGTCTCCTGGCTCTCCTCCAGTCGCCATGGCGTTCCACTTCAGCTGTCCATTGGTGTTCATCTGGTTTGTTAGCATTTTTTCTGCTCTCTCAGTTTTCTAGTAGTGCTAAGTGTATTGGAGGGGCTGCACAACTCTGAGACAGGAGGCCACCTACAGACACCAGCTTGTTAATAAAGACTCCCAATTCAACCTCTCAAAAAAAAATGTTAGCCATAAGCAAGCAAGCCTAGCAAGCATGATGTCCTGATAATAAGACATTACTGAGGGGCTGGGAAGGTGGCTCAGTGGTAGAGTGCTTGCCTTGCATGCATGAGGCCCTGGGTTTGATTCCTCAGCACTACATAAGCAGAAAAAGCCGGAAGTGGCACTGTGGCTCAAGTGGTAGAGCGCTAGCCTTGAGCTGAAGGGCTGAGGGACAGCCTCCAGACCTAGAGTTCAAGCCCCATGACCAACAAAAAGAAAAAAAAAGGTACTCATTACCTGACTTATGTTAACTTTAACCCCTCTCTATATGACCTTTATAATAATAAAAAAATAAAATTAAAAAACCAAAATGAGAAGGTACTCTTGATATAAAAAAATAAAATACAAGTGATAGAGGGAGTAAAGCTGATTAAAACACCCCAAGCATTTCTGAAAATGTGCCAATGAATCTCCTCTGTATAACTAATATTTACAATGTATAACTAAAAAAAAAAAAAGAGAAATTGGATTGCTGAGGTTAAATCATACAAAGACAGTATGCCTCCATGAGAAAGCAATTAACCGAACAGCAAAAAACAAAGCAGCTCAACAAAAATGGGCACTTGCCTGTCATCCTAGCAACTCAAGAGGCTGAGATCTGATGATTAAGGTTCAAAGCCAGTCTAGGCAGGAAACCTGCTAGCAAAAAGCCAGTAGTGTAATTGTCGCTCAAGTGCTACAGTATACCAGCCTTGAGCTGGGGGGGGGGAGTTAAGGGACAGTGCCTAGGCCCTGAGTTCAAACCCCAGTGTTCAGTTTGATATTAAGTGCTGGTCTAGCCCTGGGCTTCTAATACCTGGGAGCATGGTCCATCTTCTTCCTCACACACAGAAGAAGGTAAACGTATCATGAGACTTCCAAAAAGGACCAGAGACATTTTGATAATGATTTATCTCTGGATTGCTGAAATGCCTAGTCAGAGCTCCAAGCAGAATGTAGATTGTCACTCTACTTGGGCACTATTAACATTTTGAGCTGCCAATGCACGGACTGTCGTGGGCATTAACAGATAGGGTCCTTGTCCTCTACCTCCTGGCCATGAGCAGCACCTCTCCAAGTTGTAACAACCAAAAATGCCCCAGATATTGCCAAATGTCCCTCAGTATGGTGGTGATGAAGCACCCAAATAAGAATCATTAAACTAAGAGGTTTCACAATTATAGAAGCAGCAACGGTCTTGTAATCAAGTACACACGGCCTTAAACTCCGGCAGACTTAGAAGTGGAAACCCTCAAGCCTGGTGTGGCAGCACCTGCAATCTCAGCATTTGGGAGGATGGGGGAGAAAGAGCTGCCGTTTTGCGGCCACCCTGGGATGTACATATTAAGAACCTCTCACTTACCAGTAGCAGAAAATCTTGAATTTTCTAGGAAGTTTAGAATGTCTTGAAACTTGGGAGGTATTTTAGACAGACGTTTAAAAATGTACATGCTAATTTTAAAAGTAAAATTATTCTAGCTGAGCACAGGTGACTCACTCCTGTAATACTAGCTACTCAAGAAGCTGAGATCTGAGGACTGCAGCTCAAAGCCAGTCCAGGAAAGAAAAGTCCCTAAGACCCTTAGCTCCGATTAACTATCACCCAAAGAAAAGCAACCCAGAAATAGAGTTAGCCTTCAATGGAAATGGCTACATGACAGTGACCAGGCCCTGAGTTCAAGCTCCAATACTCCCAATAAACTCACACACGTGTGTAGAGGAATAAGAAATAAATTATTCTACAAGAGTAAAGCATAAGCCAGATGCCAGCAGCTCACTCCTGTAATCCTAGCTGCTCAGAAGGCTGAAATCTGAGGATCAAGGTTCAAAGCCAACCATGGCAGGAAAGTCCATGAGACTCTTATCTCCAATTAACCAAAAAGCCTGAAGTGGAGCTGTGGTTCAAGTGGTACAGTGCCAGCCTTGAACAAAAAAAAAAAAAAAAAAAAAGCTCAAGGACAGCATTCAGGTCTTGAGTTCAAGACTCAGAACCCACACCAAAAAAAAAAAAAAAAAAGAGTAAAGCACAGGGCTGGGAATGTGGGTTAGTGAGTGCTTGATTAGCATGCACAAAGCCCTGGGTTTGATTCCTCAGCACTACATACACAGAAAAGGCTGGAATTGGTGCTGTGGTTCAAGTGGTAGAGTGCTAAGCCAGAGCAAGAAGCTCAAGGACAGTACACAGGCTCTGAGGTCAAGCACTAGGACTGGCAAAAAAAACAAAAACTAAAACTAAAAGAGTAAAGCCTAATAGTCTTACCTTGGATGATTGAAGACTTACTGGCTGTATGTCATTGTTATGACACAAAGTTGCTCCAGAACCAGACTCTAAGACACAATGCTGATTAGCATTTGTATTTGTATCAATTGTCAGGTTAGTAGGTTAGAATAGTGATAAAGTCTATTGAGTGCTTCATCTGTGGATTATCTGTTTATCCAGAGGCATTATACTCATTCTTTCCCCCCACCCCACCCCTTGTGGGGCTTGAACTCAAGGCCTGGGGGCTATCCCTGCCTCTTTGTGCTCAAGGCTAGCGCTCTACCACTAGAACCACACAGCCATTTCCAGTTTTTGAGTAGTTCAGTGGAGTAAAGAATCCCACAGATTTCCTGCCCAGCTTGGCTTTGAACAGGAATCCTCAGACACCAGTGCCCGGCTAAACTCATTTATAAGGAATCCCTGAGCTAAACTTCCAAGCCTAAACTTTTTTTCAGTGAAACAAAAAGTTGAAAAAAAAACTCACTGAGCCTATTTATTAATCTTTAACATAAACGCAACAAGACCTACCACAGAGCCAGTAGCAATTAATAAGTAGCCCTTTTGAATTGTAGCCAGTTGTATGTTTTCAATGACAGACAGGGTTCAGGGAGATTTGCATAGAAATTTACTCCTAGATAAGAGAAACTAATAAACACAATGGAAAGTCCCAGCTCTTTCCTTCCAGACTAGGGTCCAAATTTGGAATTCAAGGGCTCTCAAGGGACCAATAGATCCAATTCAAAGGGCTTATGAACTTGGGGGGGGGGGGATAGCTATATATTACCAACTATTCCTAGGTCATTATCACCAGTGAAATCACAATTTCTATTCATCTGAGTCCAGAACTAGAACTCAGTACCTGATGGTTTTGCTCATTGGCTAGTGCTCTACCAACAGAGCCAAGCTTCTAACCTCCAAATCACGGATTTTCATATTATACACTAGGATTGAAATATTGATTTTGGTCAATTCTCCCTTAAAATTATGTAAGTTAGGCCAGGCATGGTAGCTCACGCCTGCAATCCTAGCTACTCAGGAGGCTGAGATCTGTTCAAAGCCAGCCCAGGCAGGAAAGTCCATGAGACTCTTATCTCCAATAAACCACTCAGAAAACCGGAGGTGATGCTGTGGCTCAAGTGGTAGAGCGCTAGCCTTGAGCTGAGGGGGCAGTGTCCAGGCCCAAAGTTAAGCCCCACGACCGACCTAAAAAAAAAAAAAAAAGTAAGTTATTAGCACCACTGCTACTTCTTATTATTTCATGTGTTAATGAAGAAGAAATGCATTTTAATTAACTGTGTAACTTTATGAATTTCAAATACTAATTGTCAGCTAGGCACCAGTGGCCCTAGCCTCTAATCCCAGCTACTCACGAGTCTGACGCTGAGGATCTTCAGCCAGCCAGAGTAGGAAAGCCCTTAAGACTTTTTATCCCCAATTAATCACCAAAAAGCCAGAAGTGGACCTGTAACAAGTGGTAGAGTGCTAGCCTTGAGCAAAAATGCTCAAGGACAGCATCCAGGCCCTGAATTCAAGCTCAGGAAAGAAAGCAAGCTTAGGGTGGGGTGGGGTGGAAGGGAGGGAGGAAGGGAGGGAGAGAGGATTTAAAAAAAAAAAAAAAACCACATCGTAAGGGGCTGGGAATGTGGTTTAGTGGTAGAATGCTTGCCTAGCATGCATGAAGCCCTTGGTTCGATTCCTCAATACAACATAAACAGAAAATGTCAGAAGTAGCTCTATGGCTCAAGTGGTAGAGTGCTAGGCTTCAGCAAAAGAAACTCAGGGACAGTGCCCAGGCCCTGGGTTCAAGCCCCAGGACTGGCAAAAAGAAAATCACATCACAGAACTGCAGTATTAGGAAAAATTACTGACAATAGGGGAAAACATTTGAATCCAGGCTTCACAAGGCATTTGACTCACCCTTGAGTCACTTCCAACACACACATGCCAAGAGTAATGCCTTTCGACTCATTATCACCAATTAAAATAAATGTTTTCAGAGACCTCACACATAGATTTCTCCCTAAGTATCCCTTTTATTGAAAAGACATTTAAAAGATTCCAATCTAGACAGATCTCTTATTTCCAACTATGAATTTACAAGAGAATGGCTGTTTTGCCTCAAATGAAGTGACAAGAGTAGTAATGAAACATCAGTTCTTCCAGAACATTTTGTAAGGACTCTAGAAACCATACATCCCTACATGTTTTTTTTTTCCTACATTGCTCATCCTTTTGCCAAAGCTTTATCTTCAGTTAATACACTAGAAATTAAAATGTCAATTAAAATATTAATTAAAATATTAAAAATTAATGTTATTTTCCCTCTTAAGATTGTCTATCCTGCTTTACGTGTGCACTCTAACATATTCATTTACCCTCAATCTTTTTTTTTTTTTTTGGGGGGGGTGAGGTGGCTTGAAGTCCAGGCCTTCCTGGGTGTTGTCCCAGAGCTCTTTTGCTTAAGGCTAGTGCTTTACAATTTGGAGCTACAGCTCTACTTCCGGTTTCCTGGTGGTTTACTGGAGATAAGCATCTCACACACTTTCCTGCCTGGGCTGGCTTTGAACTGCAGTCCTCTAGATCTCAGCCACCTTGGTAGTTAGGATTATAGGTGTGAGCCACCAGTTCCAGGCATCCTCAACCTTTTTTTTTTAACTTTACTTTGTTTGCACGAGTACAGTTAGATGCCTGATTGCCATCTTGCCAACAGAGAACCTACCAGTTTCTCTTCCTGTCCTCCAAATTGAGCATCCCTGGATTCTCTTCTTAGAGCAGTGTCAGCTCCAAAGGGTGAAATTTATCTTCCATGTTAAATCTTTCTAGCATGTTAAGTGAAGGCTCCCCCCCCTTCTTGCAGAATAGCACCCCAGAAGCAGCTCACTGCAGCCACCACAGCAAGAGGCAACACCTAAGTTAAGCAGGTTTATGGCTTCTAGGTAAGGAGAAAAGGAAGTATTGCTAGAATCTTCCCCGCCCATGCTGAGATCACTCTCCCTAAAGTCTAGAATAGAGCTGAATGTTCCCATGGTGCTTACCCCAGGGACACTTCCCAGGCTCACCCCTATCAGCTGGGTAACATTTCTCCACCAAGCCTCACTCTCCTCACCATTAAATGGAACATGCTAGAGCCATAAAGTTGGCAAGGCAATTCTCAGCAAAGCACTAGCAATCTTACCAATTCCACCACCCAAACACTGTTTTATCTCCACATTCTTCCCAGCAGGCTCCTTTCACCCTCACCTAAGAATTGTGGAAAGTGGATGGGTATTGGTAGCTCATGGTTACAATCCTAGTTATTCAAGGATTCTGAGATCTGTGGGTCTCCGTTAGAAATTAGCCTGGGCTCTTCAATTAAACAGCAAAAAGCCAGGAAAGAGGGTATGACTCATGCGGTAAAATATCAGGCTGGATTGAAAACGCTAAAAGAGACTGGGGCACCAGTGACTCACGCCTATAATCCTAGCTACTCAGGAGACTGAGATCTGAGGATCATGGTTTGAAGCCAGGCGGAGCAGAGAAGAGAAGTCCTCGAGAAACTCTTATCTCCAATTAACCACTCAAAAACCAGAAATGGAGCTGTGGCTTAAATGGTAGAGCACTAGCCTTGAGAATAAAGATGCTCAGGGACAGTGCTGAGGCCCTGAGTTCAAGCACCAGGACCAATGGAAAAAAAAGCTAAGGGACAGTGTCCAAGCCCTCCTTTAGTTCAAGTCCCAGTACCAGAAAGGAAAAAAAAAATGTAGAAACTAAGGCAGGCACTGGTGGCTCATGCCTGTAATCCTAGCTAGTCAGGAGACTGAGATTTCAGGATTGTGGCTGAAAGCCAGCCTGGAAGGCATCCCTGAGACTATCTCGAAATCAGGAGAATGCTAAATTGAAGGCAGAGTTCAAGTGGTATAGCACCAGGAATGCAAGGAAAAAGCATAGGCAAAGGTAACAAAAGGGACAGAGTTCAAGTCCCGTACCACCGCCACCACCCCCAAAAAGTGGGAACTAACTACAGGACACTTTTTTCTCCAAGTTACTTTTTTTGTGTCAGGATTGCGACTTGAATTCAGGGTCTTAGCTTTTTCCCTGAAGACTGGCAATCTGCCATAA
This sequence comes from Dipodomys merriami, assembly GCF_024711535.1. NCBI lineage: Eukaryota > Metazoa > Chordata > Mammalia > Rodentia > Heteromyidae > Dipodomys > Dipodomys merriami. The sequence continues at coordinate 107,867,086 of NW_027204492.1, forward strand.
GAGCCACACCTCCACTTCCGGTTCTTTGCTACTTAGCTGGAAATAGGAGTCTCTTGGACTTCCCTGCCTTGAGCTGGCTACCATGATCCTCAGATCTCAGCCTCCTCCTAAGTAGCTAGGGCATCAAGTCACTCCTAACTAGTCAAATACACTTGGGTTGCTTAACAGTTCTCATAGCTTGCAGTTCCTGTCCCTATGGCTGATGAGCGTGCACTTTTTCCCTTTTTATTTTTTTTCAGATGGAAAAGATGCTCAGAAAAGCCTCAATACTGGTCACAGTCATTGCTAATAAGGAAAGGACTGAAACCTACGTTTTGCTTATAATTCTGGATCTTTTTATTAATCTTGTGCCCTCAAAGATTCTTTAGATTTTGGAGGAGAAAATGCAGAGTCGTCAAGCTTAGAAATAAAGTCAATGTTAAACACAGTAACAGAAAAGGGTGGTTCAAGTAACTGGCGAAAACACTGAAAATGCGAGGTACGGGTGATGGACCGACTGTCTGTGGGGCGGGAATTGCAGACCCGAGTCTGCAACCGACCCAGGTTTAAAGGCCACTAGAAAAACAACTGGCAATCCTATCCCTCCCGCCCCCAGCGCCCGCCCAGGCTAGAGGCGCCCCAAGAACAGAAGCCTGCAAAGCACCTCTCGGCTTCCAAATTCCTGCGCACACTTTCCACTTGCCCCAGCTTTCTCTGGTGTGGCCGGCTGCCTTCCAAGCCTCCCCGATTGTGGGACTCATAATTCCCGCGCCCAGATCTCATCCCACCCTAGCCCTAGTAATAATAATCGTTTCCTTTTTCCGCCCGCCCCCCCCCCGGCCTCAGTCCCTTTCCGGGGTCTCCAGCTCCTAAGCAGTGGGCTAAGAAGCTTCTCAGGCGCTGCAGCACGGTGCTTCTTCTCCAGCTCGAGCACCCCACGAGGGAAAACCCCCGCCCCCCCAAAAGGGAAATTTACCCGCCTGTAAGCACAGGAAAAGGTGGCGCGGGCAACCCCGCTGCGCGCCGCGCACACCCCCCAGCTCGGGGCCGCTTTGCGGGTCACACCTCGCTCTCCGCACTGCACCCCTGCTCTATGGGGGGAGGGGCGGGAAGAGGTCCATCCTTGCCCAGCGGGCCTCAAAGAGATCCCACTCCCCGTCCCACCCCACCCCCTCCACCGCGATCAGTGTCGGGGCAGCAGGGAGGGCGCGGGAACAGCAAGTCCGCGTGCACCGACAGTCCAGGCCCAGAAGGGCGGTGCGGCTGGCGAACCCCGACGCGGCCCCTCCAGGGCCCGCATTGCGGCTAGGACCGAGCACCCGGGCGAAGCCAGGCGCGGCATGAGCAGCCGGGCCTCCGCCCGTGGCCGGTGCACGAGGCGCCGCAGCATGCCCGGCGCAGCAGCAGCAGCCCGGGAGACGCAGGCGCCGCGCGGTCGCCCGCATTGTTTCGCCCGCCGCGCGCGCCCCGCCTGTCCCTGGCCCCAACCCTGGCCCCAAACCCAGCCTCAGCCTGCCGATCAGCGGGGGTAGGCAGGCAGGTGGTGGCCAGCACCCTTTACCTTTGGCGCTGAGCATGAAGTCGAGCGTGCTGTGCCGTGCTGCTGCCATAGTGAGGAGAGGCCCTGTGCCATGCCTGGGGGAGGCGGCCGCGGGAGACTGGGGGGCCGCACGGCGTGTCAGGCTGCGGCCGGCGGGGAGTGCTCGGCGCCGGGGGAGGCCAGGAGTAGGAGATGGGCGGGGCCGCGGGAGCGACCCGGACAGCAGGGGGCGGGGCCAGCGCGCCTCGGGGGAGGGAGCCAGAAGCGGAGACGCCTCCAGCCCCGAACTTGGAGCGCTTGGGTGTGAGGCCTCTGCTAATGGTGGAAACGTGGGCGCTGTGCTCCCCAGTATGCGTCACCAAAGGCCGCGCCCTGCTGCTGAGGCTCCCGGCGGGCTCTCCCGCCATCCCTTCGGTCACCTTAGGTTTAAACAGCGCAACGCGGACTTCCGGGGATCCCACCTCTTATATTTCCCCATCTACCTTCCCCATCACCCCCAGACTCCTCTTTTATTTTTTTAAGAAAATAAAATATTAGTAAATCGAGAATAGCTGTAAAGTCAAAAAGTAAAACTGGGCGTTTTCTTCTGTCCTGGACGTGCTACAGAGAAATCCATTAGGATTTCTTATTGCCACTATGATTAGGAAACGGCTTGTTTTGCATTTGTGGACAGAACGGAATTCTTGCACGCTTAAGTAATCTGCCTTTGCCCACAAAATAGGAAGCGAGGCAAACAACAACCAAAAAAAGGGTAGCATTGTCATTAACTTTGAGAATTTGCAATTGTGCAAGCTCCTCTAGAGCCCCTTGTCCATCTCGGCTGGTGTTTCCTCTTGCTTTGGATCTGTGGCTGGTCCTCCACCAGAGCAGGGCCAACACAGCCCAAGTATCTCCGGGCTAGAACCCTCGTTTATGGCGCGAACGCAATCCTTGGGCAGGGCTGGGAAGGTGGCCTCGTGCTTTGAGGGCTTGCCTGGCATGCATGAAGCCCTGGGTTTGATTCCTCCATACCACACAAATTTGAAAGAGCTGGAAGTGGTGCTGTGGCTCAAGTGGTAGAGCGCTAGCCTTGAGCAAAAGAAGCTCAGGGACAGTGCCCAGGCCCTGAGTTCAAGCCCCAGGACTGGCCAAAAAATAAGTAAATAAAAATCCCTGGGCAAACGTTTCCTAATATTATAGACTGTTGTATCTCCCTCCACAAGAACTGCTGCAATACACATTTAGATCAGTGAATGCCCAAGCCACTACAACAGTAGAGAGGACCTGGATATTAACCTCAGCCCATACACCTTCCCCCTCCTCCCCAGTGGCAGCTTGGCTGAGTCTTTTTTTTTTGCCAGTCCTGGGGCTTGAACTCGGGGTCTGGGCACTGCCCCCTGCACTTCTTTTGCTGAAGGCTTGCAATCTACCACTTGAGCCACAGTACCACTTCCAATTTTTTCTATTATGTGGTACTGAGGAATCGAACCCAGGGCTTCATGCATGTGAAGCAAGTACTCTACCACTGAGCCCTTGGCTCAGTCTTTAACTGTCCTACAAGAACCCAACACTATTGCATACAAACCAAGAAATACTAACCAGTGCTAGGAACCACCAAAAAGGAGGCAAAGAAGGATTCTTGCCTGGGGCCTTCAGAGGGGAGGAAGGATGGCCCTTTTGATTCCTGGACTTTTATTTCTACTCTTAAACAGCTTGAGAGAATCCATTCTATTTTTAGCTGCCAAGTTTGTGGAAATCTGTTGTGGTGGGTGTCACCTGTATGTGCAGGATTGGATTGCTTTCTCCTCTTTCTTTGCAGTAACAAATATGGAGGCTTCCTAGTGAAATGGCAGAGTGAGAAGGAAGTAGCCAGTGAGTCACAGAATAGAGAACCATGAGTCTGAGTGAAGTGTTGAACACAGCAGCAATGAGATTGCTATGAGTGAGGAAATGAAGCTTTTTAATGTTAAACAAACAAAAAGAGAACCCAACCCACTGCAGCTGGGTCATATGGCTCTCAGCTCTAACTCTGGCTACTGCTCTACTTCTTCCTGCCATCTTTTCCAGTTCTTGTCATTCCTCTAGACTCAGGTCACTAGAATGTAGTGGCCCTTGGCTTGTATGTGGCCAGGGATCCACAGTCTGAACGTGTGCCTCTCCATACTCTGCACCACCACGAGTCACATACCTGCACTTACTTCCCTTATGTTTGAGTTTTTAAAGATTTTTTAAAATTATTTCTTTATTTATGTGGCACTGAGGAATGGAACCCAGGGCCTCATGCATGCAAGGCAAGCACTCCACCACTGAGCCACCTTCCCAGCCCCAGTTTTTTTTTCACATTGAGCTCATTGTGTTTACTTTGCAGCAGACCTGAGAATTATGTAACTGAGCTGGAACTGGCAGCTCACACTTGTAATCCTAATGGCTCAAGAGGTTGAGATCTGAGAACCATGGTTTCAAACCAGGCAGGATAGGAAAAGTCCATGACTCTGGCTCCAGTGATAGAGCACTATTGTTGAGCACAAAAGCTCAGGGACATCATCCAGGCCCTGAGTTTAAGCACCAAGACCAGCACACACACACACACACACACACACACACACACACACACACACACACACACACACACACAAATGTAGACTTTAACAAGAATGCTTCATAAATGTTACCATAATAATAGAGATAAATGAGCATAATATGGAATCAGTGTTGTTGGGTTAATGTTAAGAATTACTGCAAGAATTCCTCAATGCTTTGCCAGTGACACAATCTTGGCAAGCTTATAAGTAAGACATGGACAGAAACCAAAGGCTCAAGGTCTCTTTTAACACCTCCAGCTGGGCTATAAGTACCTATTTGGATTTGGATTCTGAAACATGTTCTAATAGCCTGGATTTTACAATTGAGGCTCCTTGCTTCCAGGGTTATTTCAAGACCAATAATCATTCCAGTTGTAGCAATTAGTTGTGTTACATTGCCATGGTAAATGTTATTACACAGCTGTTTTCACATCACAGAATTCAACTCATCCTGCAACAAAAGACACAGGAGGTCCCTGATCCAATTGATCTGCTTTGGATATGAAACGGCCCCGTAGGTTCATGCTTTGAAGGCCTTGTCCTCAGTGCTGCTGATACTATTTGGAAGGTAGCGGAAACTTAAGTGGTGGTGCCTGAGCTGGTCAAAGTAGTCTACCAGAGATGTGCTTTTGAAGAGCTTACTGCTAGCCCAGTATCAGTGTTTCATGCCTATAATCCTAGCTAAAACTAATCAGCAAAAAGCCAACTGTGGCTCAAGTAGTAGAGTGCTAGCCTTAGAACAACAACAATAAAAAAAAAGGGCTGGGAAGGTGGCTCAGTGGTAGAGCGCTTGCCTTGCATGCATGAGACCCTGGGTTCGATTCCTCAGCACCACATAAGCAAAAAGAAAAAAAGCCGGAAGTGGCCCCTGTGGCTCAAGTGGTAGAGCGCTAACCTTGAGCTGAAGAGCTGAGGGACAGCACCCAGGCCCAGAGTTCAGTCCCCATGACCAGAACCCCCCCCCAAAAAATAATTAAAAAATACAATAAAAAAAAAACCACTCAGGACAGCAGCCAGGTCTTGAGTTCAAGCCCCAGGACTGGCACAAAAATAAAAGAGAAAGCAATGTGTATCTGATCATTTAAAATAATATTTATTGAAATGAACTCCAGGAAGTGGAAACAAGGGCTTTTTTTTTTTTTTGCTGCTGTTTGTCTTGTTTGTTCATCTGTCTTTGGGATGGGGGCGGTGCTCAGAAATGGAAGGACAAAGGGTGAACAAATGCAGCAGTAGTACTCACTAGACACTATGTGGAAATGAACTATACACCGTATGGATGGGGATGGGAGGGAAAAACTTGGAGAGTGAAAGGGAAGGGGGTGACATTGTCCAAAAAGAAATGCACTCAATACCTGTATGTATGTAACTGCAATCGCTCTATATATCACCTTTACAATAACAATTGTAAAAAAAATAAAAAAGAATATATAGATCCTGGCCCCTTCTTATCACTCTGCTTCCTGGCTACTATGAGCTGAACAACTTTGAACTGCCATGCCTTTCCACCAGAATGTTCAGAGACAGTGCTCAGGCCCTGAGTTCAAGCTCCAGGATTGGCAAAAAAGAAAAAAAGAAATGAACTCAGTACCTGACTTATGTAACTGTAACACCTCTATACATTACCTTTAAAATAACATTGTTTAGCAAAACAATTACTTGCAGAAGTCTTCCAGCTGAATTAAAATGTAATCAAAGTATCACTCTCCAGTCACAGCATTAATGAAGTAGAAGGTTCAGAACATTGAGGAAGACCAAGAATATTATAAGTTAATTTAAGGATAAAAGTATCATTAGGGAGGTGGGAGGGAAGGGATGGTAGGGAAAAACAAAGGAGGAGGTAACAAAATGATAGGAAATATATTCATTACCTTACTCTTGTAACTGTAACCTTTTGTACACTATTTTTACAATGAAAAATGTAATTTTTAAAAAGTATCATTATTCTTTAATCCTAGATATTATCTTCTTCTGTGTTGTAATATACCTGTTGTAGGAAGCTATATCATATATGTGTGTCTTCCCACAATGTCAAAAATTAATAAAGATACATTTGCAAGTAAAAAAAATTAACAGTTGGGGCTGGGAAGGTGGCTCAGTGGTAGAGCGCTTGCCTTGCATGCATGAGGACCTGGGTTCAATTCCTCAGCACCACATAAGCAAAAAGAAAAAAAGCCAGAAGTGGCGCTGTGGTTCAAGTGGTAGAGCGCTCACCTTGAGCTGAAGAGCTGAGAGAGGCCCCACGACTGAGAAAAAAAATTGTTTAAAGCCAGAAGAGGTGGTATGGTTCAAGTGGTAAAGCATCATCTGGCTTCCTTGAACCAGTCAGCCTCCCTCCCACTCGCTCAGATGGTGTGAGCTCTTCCTGCAAGGAAAAGAGCTTGTACGGGCTGGGAAGGTGGCTCAGTGGTAGAGTGCTTGCTTTGTATGCACAAGGACCTGGGTTTGATTCCTCAGCACCACATAAGCAGAAAAAGCCGGAAGTGGTGCTATGGCTCAAGTGGTAGAGCCCTAGCCTTGAGCTGAAGAGCTGAGGGACAGCGTCCAGGCCCAGAGTTCAGGCCCCACAAAACAAAACCAAAAAAAAAAAACAAAACAAAACAAAAAGAGCTCGTAGCTTCCTAGGCGTGTTGGAGAGGGTACCAGGTTAGAGGGCAGTAACAACCTGGATAATAAGATAATGTCAAAGCTTAGAGTGAAAAACCCTAGGTGACCGGATTAAGAAAATGCTTCTTAGTGTGCTACAGAACAAATGGGTGCGCTTGCTTATTAGCCTTTAGGCCAAGGTGGACATTAGCTATGGAGTTTTTATCCAGCTAAGCAAAGAAGAGCCTCACAGCCCTGTATAGCTAGCAACAGTAACTACCTACAGAGTAGGAGGAAGTCAAAAGCAAAAAAAATAAATAAATGTGCCTTTCGTTTAAAAGAAGGAGGTGCTGGTGGTTGCAGAGGATCTAGGGCACTTACTGAAACATCCACAGGCTGTAACAAGCACAAGCACAAGGAGGTTGACTATATATATGCATATATATATGTATATATATTATATATCTATATATAATATATATACATCCACACACACACACACACACACACACACACACACACACACACACACACACACACACACACACACACATATATTGGTCCCAGACCTTCCTTGAGAAGGTCAGAGAGAGCTGGCTGCCCATAGCAGCTACCCTGGCCACCAAAGCCTTGTTGTTGTACTTTTATTTATTTATTTTCGCTTTTTCACCATCTCATTTGGGGCCCTTGAAATCATTCTGCCTCCCTGTCTCCTGTGTGCAGCTGTGGTGAAATCATTTCCTCTTTTAAAAACTTGGCTTAGCTATTAGGGTTAGCATGGCTGTCAAAAATCTGGATCACTCCCTGGCCTATTTTCGACATGAATGTGGGACTCGCCCAGCCATTTGAATACTACAGGCTTTAAAAGTTTGATTTAAAAAAGAACTCGTCTCAGGCGCTAGTGGCTCACGCCTGTAATCCTAGCTACTCAGGAGGCTGAGATCTGAGACTCTTTCTGTGTGTGTGTGGGGGGGGGGTGTCGTTCAGTCGTGGGACTTGAACTCTAGGCTTGGGCGCTGTCCCTCAGATCTTCAGCTCAAGGCGAGTGCTGTACCACTTGGGCCACCGCGCCATTTCCGGCTTTCTGAGTGATTTATTGGAGAGAAGAGTCTCACGGACTTTCCTGCTGGGTCTAGCTTTGAACTGCGATCCTTAGATCTCAGTCTCCTGAATAGGTAGGATTACAGGCGTGAGCCTCGGATGCCCAGCTCGGTGAGATTCTTATCTCCAATAAACCCCAAAAAAAACGGAAGTGGCGCTGTGACTCAAATGTTAAAAAAAGCACTGGCCTTAAGCTGAAGAGCTCAGGGACAATACTGTGGCTGCTTGGGCTCTGGTGTGAGCATTTCATGGAATTGGCCTTAGGTACGCTGGGGACATGGCGATTGCTAATTATTTCCAATTAAACACCAGCAAAGCAGGAAATGGAGCTGTAGCACAAGTGGTAGATTGCTACCTTTGAGCACAAAAGCTCCGGGATGGCACCCACACAAAATTCATTAAATAAGTAAAAAATGCTTAAAAAGGTGGAAACAACTCAAAATGTGTATCAAGAGATGAATGCATAGACAAAAATGTAGTATATTGCATTTATACCAGGGGGCATAATTTGACCATAGAAAGAAATAAAGTCCTGACCTGGTGCTGGTAGCTCATGCCTATGCGCATAGCAAGTCAGGAGGCTGAGATCGGAGAAGCTTTGTTTGAAGCCAGGTGGAAAAAAATCCATGCGGCTGTTATCTCCAATTAACCAGCAAAAGCCAGAAGTAGAACTGGGGATCAAGTGGGAGAACACCAGCCTTGAGTTTTAAAAAGAAAAAAAGCTAAGGGACACATCCCAGGTCCTGAGTTCAAGCCTCAGTACCATCACACACAGGGAAAAAGAAAGGAAGAATAAAAGAAAAGAAGGGGGAAGGGGAGGAGGGAAGGGAAGGAGAGAAAAAGGCCTTGATACATGCTACAACATGAGTCAACCTCAAAAACAGGCACCCCTGGCTCACGCCTATAATCCCAGCTACAAAGGAAGCTGAGTTCTGAGGTTTGAAGCCAGCCTGGGAAGAAACGTCTGTGAGACTCTTAGCTCTAATAAATTATTCAGAAAAAGCTGGAGGTGGAGCTGTGGTTTATGTGGTAGAGCACTAGCCTTGTGTACAAGAGTCACAGGGACAGCGCCCAGGCCCTGAGTTCAAGCCCCAGGACTAGACAAAAATAGTCAGTGAGGGAGTTTGGGAGGGAGGGATGAGAATGTTAAGAAGAGTGACAATGACTAACACTCATTAAATTCATAAACTGCTTTGTTGAGGCAACTCTTTTGTACAATTACTTAATAATATAAATGGTATATGTATAACAGAGGCTAGTTCTAAAACACTACCTGCATGTGATTATATAGATTAAAACACCTAAAGTTAAAGAGACAGAGATGTTAGGATAGGAAATTTGCTATCTTATGGGTACAACTTTCCTTTTAGGGGTGATATCTTGAAACTGAATAGATGAAGGTGATTTCATAACATTGTTAATGCAGTATGTGCCACTGAATTTCTCTCTTAATTGAAATTATTTTGTGCTGCTCTCGGGGCTTGAAGTCAGGGCTTGGGTGCTTGTACCTTAGCTTCTACCACTCAAGGCTGGTGCTCTACCACTTGAACCACAGCTCTACTTCCTGCTTTTTGATGGTTACCTGAAAATAAGCCTTGCCTGCATGGACTGGCTTAGAACCTTGATCCTCAAATCTCAGCTTCCTAAATTAACTATATAACTTTTGGGTTGGGACAGGAGGAAAAACCTGGGAAGGAGCAAGCACTGTCCAGAAAGAAATGTACTCTTTACCTGACTTATGCAACTGTAACCCCTATGTACATCACCTTTATAATGACAATAAAAAATAGAAGTCTCAGCCTCCTGAGTAGCAGGATTACAGGCATGAGCCACCAGCGCCCAGAGCACACAGCTCCAAGTCATTTTTTATTTATTTATTTATTTATATTTTTATTTTTGCCAGTCCTTGGGCTTGACCTCAGGACCTGGGCATTCTCTCTGAGCTTCTTTTGCTCAAGGCTAGTGCTCTACCACTTGAGCCACAGCACCACTTCCCAGCTTTTTCTGCTTATGTGGTACTGAGGAATTGAACCCAGGGCTTCATGCATGCTAGGCAAGTACTCTACCACTAAGCCACATTCCCAGCTTCCAGGTCATTTTGCATTAACTTTTCATTATATTGTCTGTAAACTACCTTCCATCACTGAATGACGAGCATGGGCCATGGAATTGTCAAAGAACTATGTGTTCTTTCAATGGATTATTTCCAATCTTTCCAATCGAACAAAGTTTATTCACTCATTTAAATGTATAAACAGGGCTGGGAAGGTGGCTCGGTGGTAGAGTGCTTGCCTTGCATGCCTGAGGCCCTGGGTTCGATTCCTCAGCACCACATAAGCAAAAAGAAAGAAGCTGGAAGTGGCGCTGTGGCTCAAGTGGTAGAGCGCTAGCCTTGAGCTGAAGAGCTGAGGGACAGTGCCCAGGCCCACAGTTCAGGCCCCATGACTGGACCCCCCCCCCAAAAAAAATGTATAAACAGTAAGACTGAGTAATGTATTCAAGGCCATACATTTTGTAGCAGAACAAAGCATGGCTTGTGGGTCAGTCTTAATTCCAAGTCTATAGAATTTCTAATGCTATTGCTGCACAGTACTGGAAATAAGTGCAGAAAAGCAAACCAACAAGGCTCAATGGCTCTTTTAAACCCCACTCATTCACCATGCAGACAATTGTTATTTTAAGAAAAGGCTAGAAGAAAAAGAGAGATTTTATTTTGGCATACAAAGTCAAAAGAATAAATATTCGTTTTCCTGTACTTGGATCTTCTTGGAGCTTCTTCAAAGCAAGGAAATTTATACGTGTTGACAAACCCTTATTTAAAAATCTTTGGCTCCCTTTGCAACTTCTTCTTTTTAAAGCTGGTCTCATGACTTCCGTCTGTCAGGTCCTGAGGGTCTACCTAAACCCCTGCCTCAGCAGTTACTGCAGGATTCCCACCACAAACGAAGAGTCCCTCCCCTCTATACCGCCACATATTTTGTCTGTTTATCTTGTGTATCGCCTGGCATATAACAATGCTCCTCAGCAAAGTCCTGCACTTTAAGGATATGGTTAAAGATACTATTAAAATATGTATATTCCTAGTTACTCAGGAGGGTGAAATTTGAGGATCAGGGTTCAAAGCCAGTGCAAGCAAGAAAGTTTGTGAACCTCTTATCTCTAATTAAGCACCAAAAAAACTCAGGAGTTGGGCTGGGAAGGTGGCTCAGTGGTAGAATGCTTGCCTTGCATGCATGAGACCGACCCTGGGTTTGATTCCTCAGCACCACATAAACAGAAAAAGTGGTGCTGTGGCTCAAGTGGTAGAGTGATAGCCTTGAGCTGAAGAGCTGAGGGACAGTGCCCAGGCCCAGAGTTCAGGCCCCATTACTGACCCCCCCCCCAAAAAAAAGTCAGGAGTGGAGCTGTAGCTCAAGTGGTAGAGCGCTAGCTTTGAACAAAAGAAAGTTCAGGCCCTGATTTCAAGTCCCAGGACCGACAGAAAAAGGAAAATATGTATATTCATCATGCCAAGAACTTTGGCCTTTAATAATCTAAAAGTCAAATTTTGGGGGCTAGAAAGGTGGCTCAGTGGTAGAGTGCTTGCCTTGCATGCATGAGGCCCTGGGTTCGATTCCTCAGCACCACATAAGCAGAAAAAGCCAGAAGTGGTGCTGTGGCTCAAGTGGTAGAGCGCTAGCCTTGAGCTGAAGAGCTGAGGGACAGCGCAGAGGCCCAGAGTTCAGGCCCCATGAAAGACCAAAAAAAAAAAAATCACATTTTCAAACTTCTATTTTGTGCCAATATGAAGCCTTGAACTGAGAGCCTGGATATTATTCTTTAGGATTTTTTTTTTTTGGTCAAGACTGGCTCTCTACCATTTTAGCCATAGCTCCACTTCCAGCTTTTTGCTAGTTAATTTGAGAGAAAATTCTTAAGGACTTTCCTACTTAAGCAGGCTTCCCACATCCATCCTGAGAGCTTAGCCTTGTGAATAGTTAGGATTACAGGCTATGAGCCATATAATATGTGTGTGTGTGTGTGTGTGTGTGTGTGTGTGTGTGTGTATATAATATATATATATATATGTTATATAACAGATTTATATAGTCCCTCCTACATCTCAAAGGAGAAGGCAGATTTAGATAGCCTCTTCATTAATCTTCTAATCTTGTAAATCAACATTAAAAGGTTTGTGTGAGGAAGTTATGTGCTTTTTTAAAGTTTACTACTTGGTTTTAATTTTGAGTCTAGCCCTTTTCAATACTTGCTGAAAAATAATTTACTTTATCTCCTCATCTATCCATCCTGCTTCATAATGACATACAGATATATCATTGTGCTAGCAGAATTTATTGTGGGTTTCTTTTGCCAGTCCCAGGGCTTGAACTCAGGGCCTGGGCACTGTCCCTTAGCTTCTTTTTTTTTTTTTGTCAGTCATGGGGCCTGAACTCTGGGGCTGGGCGCTGTCTCTCAGCTCTTCAGCTCAAGGCTAGCGCTCTACCACTTGAACCACAGCGCCACTTTCCGGCTTTTTCTTTTTGCTTATGTGGTGCTGAGGAATCAAACCCAGGGCCTCATGCATGCAAGGCAAGCACTCTACCACTGAGCCACCTTCCCAGCCCTCCTTAGCTTCTTTTGCTCAAGGCTAGCACTCTACAACTTGAGCCACAGCACCACTTCTGGCTTTTTCTATTTATGTAGTATTGAGGAATCGAACCCAGGGCTTCATGAATGCTAGTAATCTACCACTGAGCCATATTCCCAGTCCAGAATTTGCTTTTAAAGGACTTTTTAAAAGAAGTTAAGAAGATAAAGATGCAGGGTTTTTTTCTCAGATCATGTGCTATATCTCCAATTAACTACCAAAAAGTCAGAACTAGAGCTGTAGCTCAAATGGTAGAGTGCTAGCCCTGAGCAAAAACCTCAGGGACAGTGTCCAGGCCCTGGGTTCAAGCCCAAGGACTGCCCCCCCCCACAATAACAGTACTAAGAAGAAGAATCAGGTTTTATCATGCTTGTGCCATGCTTGTCTGGCAAATGGGAAAACATAAATCCAGAACTTTACTATGACAAAGCAATGCTAGGACCAAATCAGCATCAGAGGCCTCTGGATTAAGAGGAACCTAATATTTCTTTGGTTTACTTGACAAAAACGCACTAATTGAATGTAATAATGACGAAGCATCAGAAAAATGCAAACTAAGAGGCCTTCCACAAAATGAATGGCCTATATTCTTCATTAAAAAAAAAAGTCAGGCTCGAGAAAGTTTAAGGAAATATTCCAGATGAAAGATTAAAGAGAGATGACAAATACATCCATTAGTATTTCATTCTGAATTGGATCCTGAACCAAGAAAAAATAATGAGCCATCAAAGACATTATTAGGACAATTGACCAAAGTAGAACAAAGACAGACTGAGAATAAAACAATAGCACTGTTCACTATTAAATTTCCTAACTTTAATCAATGTACAGTGATTATATATAAAATGTACTTGCTCCTAGGAATGACACTGAAGCATTTTCAGTAAAGGGACATAATATCCCTGATGTATTCTTACATGGTTCAGAGAAAAATAATGTATATGTGAAAAAACAGAAACACTGATTAAACAAATGGAACAAAATGTCAATACTTGTGGATTCTAAGTAAAGGGTATACAATAAGCTCATGGTACTATTTTTGCAAACCTGTGCATGTGTTTAAAACAGTATGTGTCAAAATTAAAGGTTATTAAAATAGTGAAAATATAGAAAAATGTAAGGGCAATTTTTAGAAAGTAATGATTCTAAAATATATATGACATAACTGAGGTTAAGACACATTGAAAGCTATAATACTAGCAGCTCAGGAGCCTGAGAGCTGAGGATTGTAGTTTGAAGCTAGCCTGGGCAGGAAAGTCTATGAGATTCTTATCCTCAATTAATCATTTAAAAAGCCTGAAATGAAGCTGTGGTTTAAGTAGTAGTTAGCCTTGAGCAAAAAAGGTAAGGGATATTGCCCAGGCCCTGAGTTTAAAATCAAGTACCAGCATAAAAGAAGGGGGAGGAGGAGAAGGGGGGGAAGAAAAGGAAGAGGAAGAAGAAGAAGAAGAAGGAGGAGGAGGAGGAGGAGGAGGAGGAGGAGGAGGAGGAGGAGGAGGAGGAGGAGGAGAGGGGGGGAAGAAAAGGAAGAGGAAGAAGAAGAAGGAGGAGGAGGAGGAGGAGGAGGAGGAGGAGGAGGAGGAGGAGGAGGAGGAGGAGGAGGAGGAGGAGGAGGAGGAGGAGGAGGAGGAGAAGGAGGAGCTCCCCACTGTGCTAAAAATCTTGAATTAAAGTTGAGTAAAACTTTGGAAAACTCTTTGTGGCTCAACTAATGAGCATTGGTAATAAAACCAAAGATTAAATTTAATTGTCTAAAGCCAGGCACTGGTGGCTCAGGCCTATAATCCTAGAAACTCAGGATGCTGAGATCTGGGGATCACATTGTGAGAAACTTTTTTTCCAGTTCTGGAGCTTGAACTCAGGGCCTGGGCACTGTCCTTGAGCCTCTCTGCACTCAAGGGTAGCACTCTACCACTTGAGCCATAGTGCCACTTCTGGCTTTTTCTGTTTATGTGGCACTGAGGAATCGAACCCAGGGCTTCATGCATGCTAGGCAAGCACTCTACCACTAAGCCACATTTCCAGCGCCATACTATGAGAATCTTATCTTCAATTAACCGCCAAAAAGCCAGAAGTGGAGCTATAAGAGTGCTAGCCTTAGCCGGGCGCTGGTGGCTCACGCCTGTAATCCTAGCTACTCAGGAGGCTGAGATCTGAGGATCGCGGTTCAAAGCCAGCCCAGGCAGTTCGTGAGACTCTTATCTCCAATAAACCGCTAGAAATCCGGAAGTGGCACTGTGGCTCAAGCAGTGGAGCACTCGCTTTGAGCTGAAGAGCACAAGAACAGTGCCCAAGCCCAGAGTTCAAGCCCTACCACCACCACCAAAAAAAAAAGAGTGCTAGCCTTGAGCAAAAAGGTTCAGGGACAGAGCCCAGGCCCTGAGTTCAAGCCCTAGCACCAGCACATATACAAACACACACTTTCCACAGCTCCTTTAACTGGGAATGAATCACATCATTTGAATATATATGGTAAGCAATTTTAACAAGAGTATCCATGTTTCAGAGAACAGAAGATGGATATTTTGGGTATGACTCATACAGTGACATGAAGTCACCAGAAAAGGATTACTCTCTTGTTTTAAAATTCCAGTGAAATTGGAGTTTTGACCTAACATCATGGGAACATCATGCATTGTGGTATGTTGCTATCATAGCCAACCATAATTCTTGTTTGACAAATGTAAAAGATTTTAGAATATATATGTTATAGGATTTTTATGGTAAATACGTGAGTTCTTTTGAGCCAAAACATACCCAAAGTATGAAGTAATGTCACATATCACATGAATCATCTATAGCTGAAGAAAAGTATTTGAAAGTCTTTAACTCCCTTGGGGAACAGGAAATGCTTTTCTCTTTTTTCTATTTCTCCTTACTCTAACGCTGTTCAACTAAAATAGCATGCTAAAACTGCCTTTGTGAGAGTCTCCTTTTTGTGAGACACCCTGAAATGCTTTTCATGAATGCATCTCAAGAACTTGTGGGTTTATTTCCCCCATGTAACCAGGAAAACTGAAGGGACTCAATGTTCACTCTCCAGTGACAGAAGTGTGGGGTTGGAGGCATGGCTCAGTAAGTAGAGTCCTAGCCAATGAGCAAAAGCATCAGGTACCGAATTAGAATCTTGATCTCAGATCAAAAAAAAAAAAATTAAAAAATGGTAGCTAGCTACTGGTGGCTTACACCTGTAATCCTAGCTACTCAAGAGGCTGAGATCTGGGGATTGGGGTTCAAAGCCAGCCTGGGCAGGAAAGTCCATGAGACTCCTTTTTTTTTTTTTTGGGTCCGGTCGTGGGGCCTGAACTCTGGGCCTGGGCGCTGTCCCTCAGCTCTTCAGCTCAAGGCTAGCGCTCTACCACTTGAGCCACAGCACCACTTCTGGCTTTTTCTGCTTATGTGGTGCTGAGGGATCAAACCCAGGGCCTCATGCAAGAGCTCTACCACTGAGCCACCTACCCAGCCCCTACATGAGACTCTTATCTTTAATAATCTACTCAGAAAAAGCTGGAAGTAGCACTGTAGCTTAAGTGGTATGGCACTAGCCATGAGCAAAAAAAGCTTAAGGGACATCCCCTAGACCCTGAGTTCAGGCCCAGGACTGGGGGGGAAAAAAGGATTTGTTAAACCTGAGTCAGGAGTTGAATATCACAAAGTTATGGGAAAGCATTTCGTTTTGGAATTTTCTTTCTTTAAATCTGTTAACCGTGGTGGAACAGCTTTCTGTCTCCTTTCCCAGACTGGCGATGAAGGACAGTAGAAGCAGAGATGGGCAAGGAGAAAAGGGGAAGGAAGAGAAGTACTTCTTCAGTCACTCCTAGGACCAGCTGTATTTCTCAGCCTTCCAAGTAACTCAGATAGGGTCCTGAGACTGAAAGCATTGTCAATTGGTACTTTGAGTGGCATGTGGATAGGTATTGGAATTGCTTTACTGTGCCAACTCCCTGGATTTTCTGTACCTAAGGCTAACCTCCAGTTGGGGTGTGTGTGTGTGTGTGTGTGTGTGTGTGTGTGTGTGTGTGTGTGTGTGTGTGTGTGTGTGTGTGTGTGTGTGTGTGTGTGTGTGTGTGTGTGTGTGTGTGTGTGTGTGTGTGTGTGCTGGTCCTAGGGCTTGAACTCAGGACCAGGGCTCTGTCTCGAGCTTCTTTTGCTTAAGGTTAGTCCTCTACCACTTAACCTACAGTTCTATCTCCAGCTTTTTGGTGGTTAATTGCAGATAAGAGTCTGAAGAACTTTCCTGCCCAGGCTGGCTTTGAACCGAGATCCTTAGATCTCAGTCTCCTAAGTAGCTAAGATTATAGGCATGAGCCACTGGTACCTGGCTCTCAGGCTAATCTCTTACATTTACTTAAACTTTCTTTTTTTATTGTGAAAATACTGTACAGAGGGGTTACAATTACATGGGCAAGATAATGAGTACATTTCTTATCAAGCATTGTTGCCTCCTCCTTTGTTTCCCCTTCCCATCCCTTCCCATCTCCCCCCCCCAGTCCCCCCCAGCCAAAGTTGTAAAGTTCATTTTTCGACATAAGGACTTGTACATCTCATTGTTGCAATGGGTCCTAACAATTCTCCTCAATAAGACTTGCTTTGGAGATAACCAGATCATGTCTTAATGAGTGTAAGCAGAGGCCAAGGACCAGTCTCGTCTCTTCTCAGGGCCAAGGAATTGTGGCAGATTAACTTATGGTCAAATCAGTTACAAATGTTGTTACAACTCCTCTCTATCCAGACACTGGGGGCTCACAGCTGAAATTGGAGGATTGCAGTTTCAAAGCCAGCCCAGGCAGGAAAGTACGTGAGACTCTTATCTCCAATTAGCCACCAGAAAACTGCAATTGGAGCTGTGGCTCCAAGTGGTAGAACACTAGCCTTGAGCAAAAAAGCTCAGAGACAGAACCCAGGCTCCTAGACCAATAAAAATAAGTACAAACAAGCAAACAAAAACCCCTCCTCTCTAGGGGTAAAACACTTTGGGTCAGCTCTAACTAGATAAAGAGACACATGCCCAGTGGAGACAGGCTTTCCTGTACCAGGAGTGGCCTGATGACATCCAAGACTCTAGCAGCTGGGGTATCTACCCACTAAATCTCCTTCAGTGGGATATAGACTCTGGAGAACAAAGGGGTCCTCAAAGTTTAATCCTCTGGCCCCCCAGATCAAGGTTGATTAAACAGGCTTCCAACTCACTTCCTGAAGTTGCTCTTTTTATCCTTCTCTTAGACAACAAAGGAGGAATCCAGTTCAGCCACATTTTTTGTGTAGGTGCTGGCACTGGAACTTGAACTCTGGCTTGGGTGCTGTCCCTTAGCCTTTTTGCTCAAGGCTGATGCTCTTCCACTTGTGTCACGTCTCCACTTCCAGAATGATGAGGGGGTTGTTTACTGGAGATAAGAGTCTCGTGGACTTTCCTGTCTGTGCTGGTTTCAAACTGTGATCCTTAGATCTCAGCCTCCAGAGGAGGTGGATGACAAGTATGAACCATCCAGTGGCAGCCCAGCTGAAGTTCAGCTACATTTGAAGGAAAGGCAACTGCTTTGATCTTAGTAGCCTGGCCCCAATATCAGCTGGAGGAGCAAGAAATATGCCCCAGAGATGGGTATCTAAATTTTAACACCATCCTACAATTAGAACAATTGGACTGAAGAGAAATGTCCTTGCTATCTTCAGCTAAAACACTGGAGGGCATACTCTTGTGAGTTTTGGGAGGCATTTGGGCTTTTGTGATTAGGGTACTCTCTGTTCCCTATAATTAACCTTTGTCTATCTTTTGTATGATTTGTAAGATAGCCAGTTACCAGTATCCGCAGAGATGCAATGCATTTCACAACAGTTTTGCTCTGTCCTTTCCTGCCCGATTTGCAGGTTCAAATGTCAGAAATCAGGTTCTTCAAAGTAATTACTGAAAGCTAACCTAAGTAGATAGTGTGAACTCACGTAGCACCTGAGTTTACACACTAAACTCAAAAAGGTGTGGCCAAAACTCAGAAAGACAAGTGGCCCATGTGTTCTCTCATATATGGAAATTAGATCTAAAATATAACTGGACATGATAACAGGACTCTAGGCATTCACAGACAAGACAGATGCTGGTGGCTCGTACTTATAATCCTGCCTAGGCTGGCTTTGAACTGTGATCCTCAGATCTCAGCCTCCTGACTAGCTAGGATGTTAGGCTTGAGCCAGTAGCACTCAGCTCCACTCAGTGCTTATTGATTCTTATTCCTTAAAGGAAACATCGAGCCTTAAGGTACTGGATTAAGAAATTCATTGGAACTCAGAAGGGAGGACTTTCTCCACTCCTCAAATGATTATGGCAGCTATGTGCTTTTCTACTTCTTGGGAAATGAAGATGGGAATGCCTATTTGCCATTAAAGGGGAGTGAAAACATAGTTGGGACTAAAAAAAAAAAAAAAAGGATTAAAGAGAAAATATTCTACTACTACGGACCTCGATACAAATTAAATAATGGAAAATCTTGGTCTATAAACAAGACCTTTGATTTTAATACTATTCTCCAGCTAGATTTATTTTGTAACAAGTAGGAAAAATGGTGTTAAATACTCTATGTCTATGTTTTTTTTTCTGATGACAGACATGTCCTATCACAAAACAAGGAAAAACTCAGATTTAGCTCAGTGCCAATGGTTCACACCTGTAATCCTAGCTGCTCAGGAGGCTGAGATCTGAGGATCATCGTTTGAAGCCAGCCTGGGCAGGAAAGCCTGTGAGACTCTTGTCTCTAATTAACCATCAGAAACCAGAAGTGGAGCTGTGGCTCAAAGTGGTGGAGCACTTGCCTTGAGTGAAAAAGCTCAGGGACTTTGCCAGGCCTTGAATTCAAATCCCAACTCAGATGCTCCTCCAAGGACCCTGAACAATTCTTAGATTTAAAGTTATCATTACAACTTTGGATTTGATCTAGCAGGACTTAGGTTTTATTATTGTATGCATTTATTTATTTTTTGTGCTTGAGCTCAGAGCCTCTCTGTCTCACTTGTTTTGTTTTTTTGCTTGTTTGTTGTTGTTGTTTTTCTCAAGACTGGAATTCTACCACTTGAGCCAAAGCTCCATATCTAGTTTCTTTCTGGTTAAATGGAGATAGATCTCATGGGACTTTTCTGCCCAGGCTGGCTTTGAACTGTAATCTTAGATCTCAGCCTCCTGAATAGCAAAGATTACTGATGTAAACCCTAGGGGCCTTGCAAGGATGTTTTTCATTAAGAACAACTTGATATCTTTCTGATCCTGATCATCTTCTGCTTCTGACCACTGCAGCCTGCCAACTGAATTTCCAATGTCACCTCCTAAATTGGATAGGAAAATAACTTTGGGGTTTCCTTTTATCCAAGGATAAAAGCCTAAAGCAACTATAGCAGATGGACCAACAATGACTCTATTGCAAGTCTTTTAAGATGAAAAGTGCTCGGCCAAGTGCCAGTGGCTCATGCCTGTAATCCTACCAGCTCAGAAGGCTAAGATATGAAGATCATGACTCAAAGCCACCCTGGGCAGGAAAGTCTATAAAACTATAATTTCCAATTAACCACCAAAAAGCCAGAAGTGGGAGTTGTAGCTGAAGTGGTAGAGCACTAAACTTGAGTAGAAAAGCTGAGGGACAGTGCCCAGATTCTGAACTCAAGCCTCAGGACCAGAATACAAACACATAATCGCGTGCACCAGTACTCAGGGCCTTGCACCCAAATGGGCCTTTGCTGAAGGCTAGCATTCTAGTTCTTAAAAGGCACCTCCACTTAAAGCTTTTTGTTGTTGTTGTTGTTAGTCACAGGGCCTGAACTCTGGGCCTGGGTGCTGTCCCTCAGCTCCTCAAATCCAGGATAGCACTCTACCACTTGAGCCACAGTGCCATTTCCAGCTTATGTGGTGCTGAGGAATTGAACTCAGATCCTCATGCATGCAAGGCAAGCACTCTACCACTGAGCCATCCCACTTAAAGCTTTTTACTAGTTGTTTTTGCTAGCTAAGATTATAATTGTGGGGCTGGGAAGGTGGCTCAGTGGTAGAGTGTTTGCCTTGCATGCATGAGGCCCTGGGTTCGATTCCTCAGCACCACATAAGCAAAACGAAAAAAGCCGGAAGTGGCGCTGTGGCTCAAGTGGTAGAGCGCTAGCCTTGAGCTGAAGAGTTGAGGGACAGCACCCAGGCCCAGAGTTCAGGCCCTACAACCGGACCCCTCCCCCCCAAAAAAGATTATAATTGTGAACCACCTGCATCTGGCTTTATTTTGTTTTAGTAATCATTTTGTATACTATTGGTTTTCTTCATGTTAGTACATATGATTTATTTTTGCTCTTAAAACAATTTTTCTGAGAAATCATATTGCCTAGGAGCTAGAAGTTTGAAAAACAATGTTTAAAATCCTTGAATTAGCCAGCTGGTGGCTATGCCTGTAATCCTAGCTACTCAGGAAGCTGAGATCTGATTATCCTAGTTCAAAGCCAGCCTGAGCAGAAAAGTCCATGAGATTCTCTCTTTTTTTGCCAGTACTGGGGCTTGAACTAAGGGCCTGGGTACTGTCCCTGAGCTTTTATGGCTCAAGGCTAGCACTCTTCCACTTGAGCCACAGTGCCACTTCTGGCTTGTTCTGTTTATGTGGTACTGAGTAATCAAACCCGGGGCTTCATGCATGTTAGGCAAGTACTACCACTAAACCACATTCCCTCCCCTCCATGAGATTTTTTTTTATTGTGAAAATACTGTACAGAGGGGTTACAATTACATGGGCAAGATAATGAGTACATTTCTTATCAAACATTGTAGCCTCCTCCTTTGTTTCCCCTTCCCATCCCTTCCCATCCTTCACCCCACCCCCCCAGTCCTCCATGAGATTTTTATTTTCAATTAAATTCTCAGAAAATGTCAGAAGTGGAGCTGCGGCTAAAGTGGTAGAGTGCTAGCAATCCTTAGATTTCAGCTTTCTAAGTAACTAGGATTACAGGCATGAGTCACTAGCACCTGGCTCATATCTTACTTTAAATTTTGCTCCTTGATCCTGGGACAGTAATTTCATATTTGATTCTCATCTATAAACATATTCAGCTCCCCTTCTAGTTGGTACTGGACCTTGCATTCTTGCTTGGTGTTTTTGCTCAAGGCTGTTCTACCACTTGAACCATAGATCCACTTCTAGTTTTTTGCTGGAGATGAGTCAGACATGTGCCAGGCGCTGGTGGTTCACGCCTGTCATCCTAGCTACTCAGGCGGCTGAGATCTGAGGATTGCAGTTCAAAGCCAGCCCGGGCAGGAGAGTCCATGAGACTCATCTCCAATGAACCACCAGAAAACTGGAAGTGGTGCTGTGGCTCCAGTGATAGAGCATTGCCTTGAGCTGAAGAGCTCAGAGACAGCGCCCAGGCCCAGAGTCCAAGTCCCACAAAAGTCAGACATGTCTGTCTGGGCTGGCTTTGAGCAATGGTCCTCACATGGCAGGCTCCAGAGTAGCCAGGATTACAGATGGGAGCCACCAGTGCCAGGCATCCAGTTGTAAAATTCTATATTTTTCTGACTTTCTGCAGAATATCTGTGGGAATAACTAAGCAGATGTCAGAGAATGGTGGGAAGTGACTCCATCGAGTCATATTTAAGCTGGGTTTTGAAGGCTGAATAGGAGTCAGCTAAATTAATGAGAGGATGTTAGTTCTAGTGAGGACACTGACTGTATAAGGCTCTGTGTGCATAGGGAAATTGGCAGGCATACGAAAGGAATCAGATTTGTTCTGATTCTAGGTTCCTTATTGTAAAAGAGATCAGAGAGGGCTGGGAAGGTGGCTCAGTGGTAGAGTGCTTGCCTTGCATGCTTGAGGCCCTGGGTTCGATTCCTCAGCACCACATAAGCAGAAAAAAAAAGCCGGAAGTGGCGCTGTGGCTCAAGTGGTAGAGTGCTAGCCTTGAGCTGAAGAACTGAGGGATAGCGCCCAGGCCCAGAGTTCAAGGCCCATGACTGGCAAAAAAAAAAAAAAGAGATCAGAGAAAGTGTATAAATAGGGGAAGTAACATAGGTATCTGCATGTTTTCTTTTTGTGCTGGTCCTGGGGCTTGATTTCAGGGCCTGTACACTGTCCCTGAGCTTTCTTGCTCAAGACTAGTGCTCTATCACTTGAGCTACAATTCTACTTCCATTATTTTTTTGTGGCTAATTGGATTTAAGTGTCTCATGGACTTTCCTATCTGGGATGACTTCAAACTATGTCCCTCAGATTTCAGTCTCCTGAGTAGCTAGAATTACAGCACCCAGCTATGTTCATGTTTTGAAGTGTCAAGACTATTATTAGGCGTCACAAGAGATTGCAATGGTGAGTTTAGTCACGAATACTGTAGCATTGAGGTAAGAAGAGAAAGACCCAAATCAAGGCAGTGGCCCCCTAAATTCAGGGCAAAGCACAGCAGTGGGCTATGTTTATGAAAAACTCCATGGTGAGAAGAGAGGACTCCAGGGTGGTTATAGTTTCTGCCAACAGCTGGATGAAGGGTGATATTGAAGAATGTAATCATTAATCTGAATAGGGAAAACAGGAAGAAGAAATGGCTCTTTGAGAAAGAGAGCTAAGCTTTGAAATGTTGAATTTGAGGAGCCTATTTGGCCTCCAGTGAGAAATTCTATCTAGCCTTAGGAAATCAGGGCCTGGAATTATGAACAGAAGTATACTCAGAATCCTAAGATTATACACCTCCCACAGAAGGAAGCTAAAGCCATTTCATCAGCATTCCCATGACCTGGCGATGTTACCATCATGTGATTGGTCCTCGGGGGTAAGGGTTCATGTTCCCAAGCCTGCCAAAGGTTTCAGAGAGAACTTACACAAAGTTATCTTGACCCCAAATCCTCTGGTGAAACCAATTACGAACAACAAACAATCCAAGTTAGACTCCTAGATGAGGGGTTCTGTGATAAGAATCTATAAAGTCCTATCTTTTATGACAATTATAAATAATGCTTTCCAGTTTGAGTCTGATAGCTCATGCCTGTCATCTCAGCCTCCTGAGGAGGCTGAGATCTGAAGATAGCAGTTCAAAACTGGTCCAGGAAGAGAGTCCATGAGATTCTTATTTCCAATTAATCACCAAAAAGCCAGAAATGGAACTGTGCCTCAAGTGGTAGAGTGCTAGCTTTGAGCAAAAAATAAAATAAAATAAAATAAAATAAAATTCTCAGGGACAGTGCTTAGGCCCTGAGTTCAAGCCCCAGGACTGGAACAATACCACCAACAAAGTCCATAAAGCTCGTATCTCCAATTACCTACCAACAAGCCAGAAGCAGCTGCATGACTCAACGGGTAGAGCCTCAATTTTTTTTAAAAGAAAACAATGTTATTGTGACTATTAACGTGTTGTATAGAGGGGCAACCATTGTATAAGTCAGGTAATGATTACATTCTGTTTTTGGACAGTATTACTCTTCCCTTTCCCCAAGTTTTCCCTCCCCATCTTTGCCAGCAAAGTTACACAGGCAATTTCCCACATAATGAATGTATACTGCAGAGCAGGGTGGTTGCGTACAAGGGTGATTGCATTCACCCTTCTTCCCTTCTTTCTGCACCCTCTTCTCCTCTCCCCCAGTAGAGCCTTATTCTTGAGTGAAAAAACCTAAGGAACAGAGTCCAGACTCTGAGTTCAAGCCCTGTGCTGGTAAAAAAGATACAGATAATGCCTTCCCCAACATTATTATTTATCAAAACATGACGTGGTTAACACCATGCTGGGCTTCGACAGCAGTTTGAAATTTTACAGGCCTGAGAAATCTGTAGATCTTTGAATTCCTGACTTACAGCTCCTCAAGTGACCCCAGACTGTACTATTCTACAAAGTACTCCGCCTGTCTGCTAAACTCTGCATTCCACGCTGTCAGGAACATGATTAATGATCTATTTGGAATAGAATTTATGTTCCTGTGTTTCCATGACATGGTTACAAGTTTTACTTTTGGTCATGCTGTTTTGAGTTACTGTGATTTTTGAGTTTGCCTTTGCTTTCAGGAAAAAACAAAGAAATAAAGAAACAAGGCTGGGCACTGGTGGCTCATGTCCATAATTCTAGCTACTCAGGAGGCTGAGATCTGATCTGAGGAACTCAGTTCAAAGACAGCCTGGGCAGAAAAGGCTATGAGACTCTTATCTCCAATTAACCACCAAACAACCAGAAGTGGAGGTGTGGCTCAAGTGGTAGAGCAACAGCCTTAGTGAACAATGCTAAAGGATAGTGCGTAAGCCCTGAATTCAAGCCCCAATACTGACTCATACACACAAAAACAAACACAGCAAAGCAGTCAGTCAACAAGCCTTAGGTTTGCCATTTTGGCACCAACATGCAGTGTCATAGATTTTATTGATTTTTTAAAGGAAACAGGAGTAACTTTCAAAAGGGAAAGCTTTGTGTGAGTTCTTGTGTTTTCCTCAGCTGAATAATCTTAATATGAATATGGGATCACATTACACACTGCAGCCATGAACACAGTCTCAGAGAATTGGAGCTTTTTAATCAGAGAATCTTGTTCTGCCTCAGAAAACAGAATTCCAGAGGGAACCCGCTCTTCAGAATAGGCTTTGTTCTATTATAATATTTGCTTTCTTTGATTTCTCTCTCACCAAGAGGATACTTTGTAAAAACCATCTGAGGAGGAAAGATGGTATTACAAATAAGCTTTTATGAGATTAAAAACAATCAGATCTATTTGGGAAATTTCTGTCAGTAGTTACGCCAAGTCTGAATATGCGGTATCTGTTGGTCATTTCAGTAACTTAATAGGTTAGCATTTAGTTCATGAGCTGTGGTAACCTAGGTAACCTATGAACCTATGATGATTGAGAAGTAATTATCACATGCCTAGGGGGTTCATTTAGCCAAATTAATCGTCTTTGGTAATGGAATCACTAGGCCTAGTTAAATGTATTTAGATAATTATTCTAAAGGCAAGGTACTCTAAATAGCCTAAAAATCTGTAGATACAGAATCAAAAGCACAAGGTTAGTGTTTTTTCTTTTTTCCTATGGCAGAAGCTTGAATGTGCTTTAAGTCCCTCCTCCTCCTCCTCCTTCTACTTCTTCTTTTCTTCTTCTCCTTCTTCTTCTTTTGGTCATGGTTCTTGAACTCTGGGCCTGGGCCCTGTCCCTCAGCTCTTCAGCTCAAGGCTAGCGCTCTACCACTTGAGCCACAGCGCCGCTTCGGGCTTTTTTCTTTTTGCTTATGTGGTGCTGAGGAATGGAACCCAGGGCCTCATGCATGCAAGGCAAGCACTCTACCACTGAGCCACCTTCCCAGCCCTAGTTTCTAAATATTTTCATGTCTCTTTATTACTTCAAGTCCTGACAGACTAGGTTTGTGTCTGTTAGGGTGGGTTGAATATTATATGTAATGTTTGACTAATGTTAAGAAAAATTACCTAATGCTTGGAAACAAAGCAAAAGATGATTGCTTGTCTTTTCAACACCCTGACTGAAGCTTCATTTAATGGCCTTTATTTACAGAGTGCACTCAAGGATTATTCAGTACTCCAGAGGAGTAAATTAACTGTTGCTTAAGGCCCAGACATGTTAACTTCCTGGATTTTATCCATTAGATGCACATGATCTCTGTGCAATAGATGTGATAACTTTAAGCATTTTATTTTTATTTATTTATTTATTTTTGGGTCCGGTCGTGGGGCCTGAATTCTGGGCCTGGGCACTGTCCCTCAGCTCTTCAGCTCAAGGCTAGCACTCTACCACTTGAGCCACAGCGCCACTTCCGGCTTTTTTCTTCTTGCTTATGTGGTGCTGAGGAATCGAACCCAGGGACTCAGGCATGCAAGGCAAGTGCTCTACCACTGAGCCACCTTCCAGCCCACTTTAAGCATTTTATATATTAAAACTTTTTTTGGTCGGTGATGGGGCCTGAAAGCTGTCCCTGAGCATTTTGGCTCAAGGCTAACACTCTACCACTTTGAGCCACAATGCTACTTCCAGTTTTCTGGTGGTTAATTGCCTGGGCTGGCTTTGAACCTGGACTTGAGGATCCCAGCCTCCTAACTAGCTAGGGTAACAGGTGTGAGCCACTCTCTCCGGGCTGTCTAAGTTTTTTTGCTCAAGGAACGCTCTACCATCTGAACCACAGCTTCACTTCCAGCTTTTTTTTTCTTTTTTTGGTGGTTAATTATGAGATTAGAGTCTCATGGACCTTTTTTTTACCTGGGCTTGCTTGAATTTTGATCCTCAGATCTTAGCCTCGTGAGTAACTAGGATTACAGTTGTGAGCTACTGACATCCAGATACTTCCTCCTGTTTTGTACCTGGAGTAAAGGGGCATGTAAAAAATAAAATAAAATAAATTGGAGTGGCCAGAAAGAAGAAAACTATGCTTTCTTTGCCCTCTGTGTATATATTTTGTGTTCTTTCATGTCTTTCTTTCTCTTTCTTTCTTTCTTTCTTTCTTTCTTTCTTTCTTTCTTTCTTTCTTTCTTTCTTTCTTTCTTTCTTTCTTTCTTTCTTTCTTTCTTTCTTCTCTCTCTCTCTTCCTTCCTTCCTTCCTTCATTTTTTTGTGTGGGTCCTGAGGCAAGAACTCAGGGCCTTGGGCACTCTTGCAGAGCTTTTTTTTTTTTTTTTTTTTTGTCGGTCGTGGGGCTTGAACTCTGGGCCTGGGCGCTGTCTCTCAGCTCTTCAGCTCAAGGCGAGCGCTCTACCACTTGAGCTACAGCGCCACTTCCAGTTTTCTGGTGGTTTTATTGGAGATAGGAGTCTCACGGTCTCTCCTGCCCGGGCTGGCTTTGAACCGCGATCCTCAGATCTCAGCCTCCTGAGTAGCTAGGATTACAGGCGTGAGCCACCAGCGCCCGGCTTGCAGAGCTTTTTTTGCTCAAGGCTAGCTCTCTACCATTGAAGCCACAGCTCTGTGTGTGTGTGTGTGTGTGTGTGTGTGTGTGTGTGTGTGTGTGTGTGTGTGTGTGTGTGTGTGTGTGTGTGTGTGTGTGTGTGTGTGTGTGTGTGTGTTGTGCTTAATTAGAGAAGACCCTTGTATGGACTTTCCTACCTGGGCTGGCTTCCAACCATGATCTTCAAATCCAAGCCTAAGTAGCTAGGATTACAGGCATGAGCCACTAGTGCCTGGATTCATGTTCTATTTTTTTCATCCACAAATAACAAATGTACTATTGCTTTTTTGCCAGTCCTGGGGCTTGAATTTGGGGTCTATGTACTGTCTCTGAGTTTCTTTTTTTCCCTTTTTTTCTTTTTTAGTTTGCTCAAGATTAGGGTTAAACTTCTTTTTTTTAATATATATTTTTTATTGTAAAGATACCTCTGAGTTTCTTTTACTTAAGGCCAGCACTCTAGAACTTGAGCCACAGCTCCACTTCCAAAATTGGGAGGTTCTTTTCTGTAACCACTTTTTTTTTAACTTTTGAAATACTATCTTCAAGTAGTTGTACAAAGGAGTTGCCATTCAAGAAAGCAGTTTATATTGCCAGGCACCAATGGCTCACACCTATAAGCAGGCAAGAAAGTCTGTGAGACTCTTATCTCCAATTAACCACCAGAAAACTGGAAGTGGTGCTATGGCTCAAGTGATAGAGTACTGGCCTTGAGCTGAAGAGCTCCAGGACAGCGCTCATGCCCAGAATTCAAGTCCCATGACGACGACGACGACGACGAAGAAGGAAGAAGAAGGAAGAAGAAGGAAGAAGAAGAAGAAGAAGAAGAAGAAGAAGAAGAAGAAGAAGAAGAAGAAGAAGAAGAAGAAGAAGAAGAAGAAGAAGAAGAAGAAGAAGAAGAAGAAGAAGAAGCAGCAGCAGCAGCAGCAGCAGCAGCAGCAGCAGGAGCAGCAGCAGCAGCAGCAGCTGGGCACCTGTCTCATATCTGTAATCCTGGTGACTTAAGAGGCTGAGATCTGAAGATCATAGTTCAAAGCCAGCCCAAGTAGGAATGTCTGTGAGACTTATCTCCAATGAGCCACCAGAAACCAGAAGTGGCTCACGTGGTAACGTGCTAGCTTTGAGGGAAAAAGCACTGGGACAGCACCCAGGCCCCATGACTAACAACAACAACAAAAGACAAAAAAAGATCTGCAATTCTAACTTTTTAGAAGTCTAATTTTTGTACCATTAATAGTATCACACCTTTTTTTCTTTTTTTTTTTTTGGTTGGTCATGGTGTTTGAATATGGGGCTTGGGTGCTGTCCCTGAGTTTTTTGCTCAAGGCTGGTGTTTTACCACTTTGAGCCACAGCACCACTTCCAATTTTCTGGTGGTTCATTGGAGATCAGTTTCACGTACTTTACTGCCCACACTAGCTTTAAATCTCAGGCCTCAGATCTCAGCCTCCTGAGTAGCTAGGATTACAGGTGTGAACCACCAATGCCTGGCTCTTTTTATTTTACTTTTGGTATGAGGCTCTGGGGCTTGAATTCAGGCTGGGCACTGTCCTTCAGATTTTGTGCTCAAGGCTAGTGCTTTGTGCACTCCCACTTAAACCACAGCTCCATTACTGGCATTTCTTATTTTTTAATTTTTTTTGGTCAGTCATGGGGCTTGAACTCTGGGCCTGGGCGCTGTCCTGGAGCTCGTTAGCTCAAGGCTAGTGCTCTACCACTTGATCCAACAACACCATTTCTGGTTTTCTAGTGGTAAACTGAAGATAATAGTCTCATGGACTTTCCTGCCTGGGCTGGCTTTTAATGGTGATCCTCAGATCTCAGCCTCCTGAGTAGCTAGGATTATAGACATGAGCCACCATCACCCAACTTCATTTTTTATCCTTAATTGGAGAAAAGAGTCTTACAGACTTTCCTGCCTGGGCTAGCTTTGAATCTCAATCTTCAAACCTCAGTTTCCTGAATAGCTAAGGTTACAGGAATGAGCCACTGGTGTCTGTCAGGAGTGTTATATATTTAAGAGAGGTAATGGTGGGCTGAAAATGTGGCTTAGTGATAGAGTGCTTGTCTAACATGCTTGAAGCCCTCTGTTCAATTCCTTAGTACCACATACACAGAAAAAGCCAAAAGTGGCGCTGTGGCTCAAGTGGTAGAGTGCTAGCCTTGAGCAAAAGAAGCTCAGGAACAGTGCCCAGGCCCTGAGTTCAAGCCTCAGGACCAGCAAAAAAGATAGACAGAATCCGGGCACTGGTGTTTCATGCCTGTAATCCTAGCTACTCAGGAGGCTGAGGTCTGAGAATCGCAGTTCAAAGCCAGCAAGGAAAGTCCATGAGACTCATATCCAATTAACCACCAGAAAACCAGAAGTGGCACTGGGACTCAAGTGCTAGAGTTCTGGCCTTGAGCTGAAGAGCTCAGAGACAGCACCCAAGCCCAGATTTCAAATCCCATGACTACCAAGAGAGAGAAGAGAGAAAGAAGAGAGGGGGGGGGGTGTAGCGGCTTTATAACATCTAATTAATACGATGCAAAACACACATTAAATCAGGGTAAAGTAATACTTTGTTTTATACCATGGAGAACCAATTGCAGAATTGGACTCTTAGATTCTTCTTAGTTTTCGAGTACTACAGTGTCAATAACACATCAGTAGAGAAGTTTGAAAAGCCTTTAGTGAATAAGGTGGGACAATTTATGACTACATATTAACTTTCAGCTAAATAAATTTAAGCAGTGTTGGCCAGGAGGCAGTGGCTTACACCTATACTCCTAGCTACTCAGGAGGCTGGGATTTGAGGAATATAGTTCAAAGCCAGCATGGGCAGGAAAGTCTGTGAGACTCTTTATCTCCAATTAACCACCAAAAATCCAGTAGTAGAGCTATGGCTCAAATGGAAGAGCATTAACCTTGAATAGAAATAGCTCAGGGGCAGTGCCTAGGTCATGAATTCAAGCCCAGGGACTGGCACAAGAAAACAAGGTGTATTATCCAATGGAAAATTAAACTATACAATATAACTTTTTTTATAATTAGAATTACCACTTCCTCTAGCCATTTTTGTTACTAGAATACCACTTCCTCTAGCCAGTTTTTCCACCTCCACCCTGATTGTAGCCTATTGTAGTATTATATTATGAAATATAGGTTTTCCTTTCATGAATTCATCTGCCAAGGTCGAATAGACAATGGATAATTCAATAAGTATGGCTTATAAACAGATGGATTAAAAAGGTTCATCTAAAAAAATTCATCTCAAAGGTATTATACCCATTTGTTTTAGACTAAAAGCAAATATGTTGCTGGACACTGGTGTCTCATGCCTGTAATCCTAGCTACTCAGGAGGTTGAGATCTGAGATAACGATTTGAAGCTGGCCTGCGCAGCCAAGTTCATGAGGCATTTATCTCCAATAAACTACTAAAAATGTCAGAAATTAAGGGGTACCAGTGGCTTATGCCTGTAATCCTAGCTACTCAATAGGCTGAGGTCTGAGGATTGTGGTTCAAAGGCAGCTTGAGCAGGAAAGAGAGATAAGACAATAAGACTGTGTGGCTCATCTCTAATAAACTACCAACAAAGCTAGAAGAAGAATTGTGGCTAAAGTGGTAGAGCACTAGTCTTGAGCAAAAATGGTAAGAGACAGAAAGGGACAGAGCCTAGGCCTTGAGTTCAAGCCTCAGGACTAGCACACACACACACACACACACACACACACACACACACACTCTCTCTCTCTCTCTCTCTCTCTGTCTCTCTCTAAAAATACAGGTGAACTTACAGAAAAATTCTGTCCAGCCTCAGGACTAGCACACACACACACACACACACACACACACACACACACACACACACACACACACACACACACACACACACACACACACACACACACTCTAAAAATACAGGTGAACTTACAGAAAAATTCTGTCCAGCACTCATGAAATACGATGGACTTTTTTCATTCATAAACAAACCATTTCCAAAATTGTACTGAGGATACACACACACACACACACACACACACACACACACACACACACACACACACACACACACACACTCTAAAAATACAGGTGAACTTACAGAAAAATTCTGTCCAGCACTCATGAAATACGATGGACTTTTTTCATTCATAAACAAACCATTTCCAAAATTGTACTGAGGATACACAAGAACTTCACTTGAGACTTTTTTTGCCAGGCACCAGTGACTCACCTGTAATCCTAGCTACTCAGGAAGCTGAGATCTGAGGATCGTGGTTCAAAGCCAGCCCAGGCTTAAAAGTCTCTGTGAGATTCTTATCTCAATTAACCACTCAAAAATGGGAAGTGGTGCCATGGCTCAAACTTGTAGACTTCAAGCCTTGAGCAGAACCCCACAACTGAAAAAAAAAACTTTTTTCCTTTCTGAGGCCAGCAAAAACATGTAGATTATATGAATAAAATGCAAGGCCACTTTTAGAATCAAGAATTTAAAAACAACAAAGATGTTATTCAATGTAAAGGGAAGAACTTTGAGAGAAAAAAAGTGCAGTTTTAAAAAAGACAAAAAACGAGAAACATAAAATGCTGGTATACATTTATTTTTTTATTACTAAACATCAAATGTGGGCAATCGTGACATTGTCAAATAAAAGCTTAAGAATGAATTTCAGCACAAAGATTTATAGAAAAAACTACCTGTGCACTACTGCCACATAACATTCAATAAATACCATAGGTCAGAATGATGACCAAGGACCAAACAACTATGAAGCACGTTTACAATTGGCTGTTAGAACAGTAACTACAAGAGAGATTATCAAAAGGTCATGTCTAATTGCATGTCTCTTCAAACTGAGATGCTGAAAAGAATATATACATTCTTTAAAGGTTGTAGGTGATTATTTAAAAACCCTCAAATATGTAAACAATGCAGAATAGGAACACTGGAATCAAGTTTTACTATTGAACAAAGTGACAATACAGAAAGAATACCTTTTCCAAATCCTCAAAAATGATCCAGTTTTCTAATTGCTCTATGGAAATCAAAATGGATTCTTTCCATAAAGATGATGATACACCAGGGACATAAAGACCTTCCAAGTTCTTTTTATGTTAACATTTATTTACAGTAAATATTCAATAACCCTTTTTACAGATCACTTAAATAGAAACATGCTTTGCTAATCCATAAATAACACTAATCACCATCCATTCAACCACATTAATTAAGTACTTATGATGTCTCATGCACTGTGTCAGGGACACAAAGCTGAATATGACATGGTCCTTGCTATAAAGAGCCCACAATCAAGCTCAACAGAGAAAACACATTTCCTTTCTTATGCAATAGGCCATTTCTATACAAATGTTACTCATCTGCTCAGACTTTCCTAGCAGGGTGATTCTCAAACCCTTATCCAACCTAACAGCAGACTAACAGCTAAAATAAAATGCCTTTTTTTTCTGTGACTCTGAAAAAGAAGTAGTTAATGGATAGGATTTCCTCTTACTATTTTCCCTCTTGGGAGAAGGGTGTGGCTTAGTGGTAGAATACTTGCCTCACAAGCATGAGGCCCTGGGTTCCATCCCTAGTACTGCAAAACATTTTTTTTTGTCAGTCATGGGGCTTGAACTCTGGGCCTGGGTGCTGTTCCTGAACTCTTCAGCTCAAGGCTAGCACTCTACCACTTGAGCCACAGCGCCACTTCCAGTTTTCTGGTGGTTAATTGGAAATAAGAATCTCATGGACTTTCCTGCCTGGGCTGGCTTTGAACAGAGATCCTCAGATCTCAGCCTCCTGAGTAGGTAGGATTACAGGCATGAGCCACTGGTGCCCGGCAAAACAAACTTTTTTTTTCAATTTTGAAAAACCAATGCGCACAATATATAACATTTTCATTAATAAGCCACTTAATACATGTAATCAAATTAATTACATGAATATTTCATGGCATTTCCCCAAGCTCAACTTCCAGAACAGGTCTAAGCATAACCATGCTTAATATACCTTGGTCCCCAATGACTGTTTACTGAACATGTATATGCCATATTTTCTGGAGAAACCAGCGATCTGTATGATTTTTAATTCTGAAAACCCAGGTCATTAATAAAATGCTAAAATGATGTCCAATATACATAATTTTTGTTTAAGAAGGAAGGCAAATTTGTAGTACAATCTAAAAAAGTTTCTAAAAATGATTTAAAAGTTCTAGTGCTTAAAGAGTAGCTAATAATCTGAAAAAGGTAACTCCATGGAACACCTCAATTTGTGAAGGCGGGTACCTGGCTACTAATGAATTATTGCTTTTGTCACCTCTCGAGTATAAGACAGAAGTGTGCATTGTGCATGAAGAAAATAGCTTGCTCCCATGTTTCTCAGAGCAACAACTTTGCACGGGGCCCATTGACTAGATACAAGACTAGGCCTGTCCGGTTTAAGAATCTAGTCCCAGGCTTTGGCAAATCCACCCTTATACTGTCTCATGTGCAAGCCATTTTCACCATATTACTGCTGTGGATCCACAGAGGTAGCTCAGGGGAGACACTGAAAGCAAGAGCTAGGTGACTGATCACCCAACAGAGAGAAACACGGGAGCTGCTGGTGAGGACAGAGTGCAGCTTGGGGTTTAATGCTTCAGGAACATAGGCCTTAGATGGCCTCAGCTGCAACAAGGGTCAGTATCTTCCCTGGAAGGCTCCCGAGCTTCAGAACTCTAGAGAATGGTGACCAGGTCTGCTAAAGATCCTATATTCTGTCTTGTGATCAGAGAACCTGGCATATTTCTGAGGTTCAATTCTAAGTGCCTGAGCTTACATGCTGCTGTGTGAGATACTTCCTGCAGCACACATTATCAAAGAGGCAATGCTTGTGGTATAAACTGTCTCATGAGATCATAGGCCCTCCTTCCTAATTTGTCTGTTAGTGTCATCTGACAACGATTTTCCGGTCATATAGGCAGATTCT
Source organism: Dipodomys merriami (assembly GCF_024711535.1). NCBI lineage: Eukaryota > Metazoa > Chordata > Mammalia > Rodentia > Heteromyidae > Dipodomys > Dipodomys merriami. The sequence goes on from NW_027204492.1 coordinate 107,901,285, forward strand.
CGTATAGAATTTTATTAAACTTAATTTTAATCAGACTTCTGTTTTCAGAGTATAAAATAATACACCATTCACGTTTAAAATACTTCTTAAATATGACAGAGGATAAGAAATATAGGCTATGAACACATTCACCTTTCTACTTGGCCAAAATTTGATTTCTTTTAAATCTTTAGAAATGATGGTGTGCTTTGTTTGTTTGGTTTGCTTTTGAGACAGGGTCTTGCTATATATGTAGGCAAGGCTAGCCTGGAACCTGCTATGGATCCCAGGCTGGCCTCAAACTTGCAATCTTCCTGCTTTAATCTTCTGAGTGCTGGAACTACAGGTGTGCACCACCACATCCACCTTAATGATGATATTTCAACTGGTTTTCCCTGGGGATGGGCCTGTAGTGTAGTGGTAGAGCACTTGCCTAGCATATGAGGCTATGGGTTTGATTCCCAGAGCCACACACACATTTTCCTAATTATTTCTATTCAATTCTGCTCTCCTTTGTACTACTTCAATATGCTATGTAATCACAGGACATGGTACTATATGAATGAATTTGTACTTGTTTAGAAATTGTTCCACAAACAGGTGAGATTTGTACATTCAGTCTTTTAAAACTAGAAATGGAGTTGGGGACTATGCCTTTCATTCCTTCTGCTCATCCTACACCACAGAGTTTGGGTACTCTAGATATAGGAGGAGCTCAATGATATTGGCCATGATGCAACTAAAAAGAAATACATTTCACACTAAATAAGGATGTTAATGGCAATGGATATTACCACACAGATATAGAAGGGAACTCGGAGATTCTGTCAGAAGAGAGCAAATATTACCGTGCTGTAACCATCCAGAGTCCCAGGGTCACATTGGCAGCTAAAAGTACACTGCCACCAAGTAAGATAAAAAATCCTATCAGATCTTTGACATCATTGTCTCCAATCACTGAGGTAAGGGTAGCATCCAGAAAAGAGTTTAAAATCCACTGACCATCCAAGGCAAAACAGGGGACAGCATTCACAATAGCCAGAGCTCCAGAGAGGGAAATCAGGTACCTGAGTTAAAATCAGTTAAGGAGCCAGCTGTGAGGTCCAACTGGAAACCACCTTTGGGGCAATCAGAATATACTGGACTGGGACTGAGTTTGAGATTACAATACAATTCTCTGCTTTCTTTAACTCTCTAACATTTCTTCTTAGTTCTCTACTATTTCAAAACACAACTTGTGGGCTGGGATGTAGCTCAGTGGCAAGTGCTTCCTTAGCAAATGCAACGCCCTGGGTTTGCTCCCCAGTACCAAAAAAGACAAGGCAAAAAAAAAATACCAAATGAAATTTGTGGCTCATGCCTATAATCTTGGCTAATCAGGAGGCTGAGATCTGGAATCCTGGTTCAAAGTGAGTCCCTGGCAGTTAAGTCCATAAAACTGTTACTTCCAATTAACCATCAAAAAGTAGGAAGCAGCACTGTGGCTCAAGTGCTAGCCTTGAGCATAGAGAGGCTCAGGGACAGTGCCCAGGCCCTGAGTTCAAGTCCCAGGACTGGCAAAAAAAAAGAAAAAGAAAGAGGGCTGGGAAGGTGGCTCAGTGGTAGAGTGCTTGCCTTGCATGCATGAGGTCCTGGGTTCGATTCCCTAGCACCACATAAGCAAAAAGAAAAAAGCCGGAAGTGGCACTGTGGCTCAAGTGGGAGAGCGCTAGCCTTGAGCTGAAGAGCTGAGGGACAGCGCCCAGGCCCAGAGTTCAGGCCCCACGACCGGACCCAAAAAAAAAAAGAAAAAAGAAAGAAAGGAAGGAAGGAAGGAAGGAAGGAAGGAAGGAAGGAAGGAAGGAAGGAAGGAAGGAAGGAAGGAAGGAAGGAAGGAAGGAAGGAAGGAAGGAAGGAAGGAAGGAAGGAATTTGCAGCAGGGTGCTGGCGGCTCAAACTTGCAATCCTAGCCCTCAGGAGGCTGAGGTCTGAGGATTGTGGTTCAAAGCCAATCTGTGGAAGGAAAGTCCTAAGATTCTTTCTTTCTTTCGTGGGGCTTGAACTCTGGGCCTGGGTGTGGTTTCCCTGTGCTCTTCAGCTCAAGGCCAGCGCTCTACCACTTGAGCCACAGCACCACTTCTGGTTTTCTAGTGGTTTATTGGAGATAACTGTCTCACAGACTTTCCTGCCTGGGCTGGCTTTGAACTATGATCCTCAGATCTCAGCCTCCTGAGCAGCTCAGATTACAGGCACTAGCCTCTAGTGCCCGGCTAGTACTAAAATTCTTATCTCCAATTGACTACCAAAAATCGAGAAGTGAAATTATGGCTCAAGTGTTAGAGCTCTAGTCTTGAGCAAAATTTCAGGGACAGTGGCCGAGTTCAAGTACTAGGACCGCCACATATATATAATCACATACAAGCACACATGGGCGCACACGCATGCCCATGTGCGCACGCACGCGCGCGTGCACACACACACACACACACACACACACACACACACACACGGAATATGTATTATTTTGAAGTTCAAAAGCCCTGACAAACAAAAAAAGGTAAACCACTTATAGACAGTCTATATAACCCCTAGGAAGACTTTATTCCTTGGGAATCTACTTTTTGTGTGTGCCAGAATCTTACTGACTTTCCTGCCCTGGCTGGACTTAAACAAGGATCCTCAGATTGCTCAGCCTCTGGAATAGCTAGGAGTACAGGCACGAGCCACCAGTGCCTGGAAGACTGTAGTCTTTTAACAATAAAATAAAGGAAAAGGAGGAAAGAAAGAGAAAAAAAGAAATATAGGTTTTTTTTTGGTGGTCCTGGGGCCTGAACTCACGGACTGGGCACTGCCCCTGAGCCTCTCTATGCTCAAGGCTAGCACTCTACCACTGGAGCCACAGTGCCACTTCTGGCTTTTTCTATGTATGTGCTACTGAGGAATCTAACCTAGGGCTTCATGCATACTAGGCAAGCACTCTACCACTGAGCTGTATTCACAGCCCTGAAATACAGATTTTGACTGTGAGCCCTGCCTTCTTTTGCTATCATCTATAAGGTTATAGCAAGTCTCTCTGTGACAAAGGTACAGAATGTACAAGGTACAGTCTTGGTTATACACAATTTTAGCAAGTGCTCGTTTGTATTCCATTTCTGTTTTTTTCCTTATTCTTTCATTTCTTTGTTTTTGTGGGGGGGGAGGGGTCTCCTGGGGTTTGAACTCTGGACCTGGGTGCTGTTCAAGGATAGCACTCTACCACTTGAGTCACAGCACCACTTCCAGCTTTTTCTCTGATTATATGGAGACAATAGTCTCTCGGCCAGGCGCTGGTAGCTCACTCCTAAAATCCTATCTACAGGCTGGGCAGGAAATTCCATGAGACTCTAATCTCCAATTAACTACCAGCAGCTGGAGTGGAGCTGTGGCTCAAGTGGTATAGTATCGGCCTTGAGAGAAAAAGTTCAAGGACAGTGTCTAAGCCCTGAGTTTGACTCCTAGTGCTGGCACAAAAAGTACTTCCAAAAATTTCCAATATTTCAATTCTATATAATAACTGATTTAAAAAGTCATCTGGTTTTTTTGGTTGGTTGTGGGGCCTGAACTCTGGGTCTGGGCACTGTCCCTCAGCTCTTCAGCTCAAGGCTAGCATAATACCACTTGAACTACAGTGCCACTTCTGGCTTTTTCTGATTATGTGGTGCTGAGGAATCGAACCCAGGGCCTCATGCATACAAGGCAAGCACCCTACCACTGAGCCGCCTTCCCAGCCCTAAAAGTCATCTTTTATACACATGGAAACATAACATACTAAAGACCACATAAAATTTTTGTCCTCTGAATTACTATTTCAGCAATAGAAACCAGTTTGATCTTCCTCAAGCATTCCTCCTTAAGACCAGGGTGCTGGATTTACATATCCCCACTAATGTTATAAAGGTCAGGACTAAGAAGACCAAATCTGGCAGAATCGATTACCTGGCTAATAACAAACTCATTTATCTGTTACAAACTTCCTGTTAATTCAATTCTCTTTTTATATTCTGAATCTCCACTTCCACATCTGAACATTATTCCCTTCCTCATCAATCTTTCTTCTCTGACTTCTGCCCTTCCATATAAACCTGGTCTCTTTCAACTTCAAAATCTTTTTTTAAATTAAGTGATACTTATAGTAAAATTCATATTTGTAATGTTTTATATAAGGCAAATGTGATCAAGCTCCAAAACACTTTCTTTTGCTTGTGTGGTACTGAGGAATCAAACCCAGGGCCTCATGCCTGCTAGGCAAACACTCTACGACTAAGCTGCATTCCCAATCCCCAAAACACACTTTTTAAATCTTTTTTTTTAACACCAAAAGGATACTTGACAAATGTCTCCACAATCACTGGCAGATCTATGCTTAGAAAATTGAAACGTGGAATAAAACTGGTGATGCTCACTAAAAAAGGAAACAAAAGAAATTATGAATATTTTTCATAACCGATAACCAGAAGTATTCTGAAATTTACCATATAGTACAATATTAGGCTAACCTATTAAATTGGCTGAGAACATCTTTTTAAAGCATATATAACTAGACTATATTCCTCATATATAAAACCAATGAACAAAGAACAATTGCATTAAATGACATGGGTGTCTCACACCTGTAATCTTAGCTACTTGGAAGGCTGTAATTTGAGGTTTGTGATTTGAAGCCAGGCCAAGTAGACAAATCCTAGACTCTTAACAAGAAAAAGCTGGAAGTGGAGGTGTGGCTCAAGTGGTAGAGTATCAATTTTGAGTGGAAATAGCTAAGAGATGGTACCTAGGCCTTGAGTTCAAGCCCCAGTACTGACAAATACACACAGATAAAATTTTAAAAAGGCAGGATAAAAAATTAATAGCCTAGTGTCATGGGGCTTGAACTCAGGGCCTGAGTGCTGTCCTTGAGCTCTTTTGCTAAAGGTTTGCACTCTACCACTTTGAGCCACAGCGCCACTTCCAGTTTTCTGGTGGTTAAATGGAGATAAAAGTCTCACAGACTTAGCTTCAAACCATGATCCTCCTATCTCAGCCTCCTGCATAGGTACGACTACAGGTGTGAGCTACCAGCACCCAGCTCTACGATGTTTTCAGGTGAGAGTGAAATAAAGCTATCCACCAATTAGTACTATCAACTACAGAGGCCTTAATATTGATTTTTGTCTAAAATAAATAAATACACATTTCTGTATTACTCAAAGTAGGTTCATTTCTTCATATGTCATGACTGTATTTAATATTCACAGTCTAGAGTCAGTTAGTGTCAAACCAGTAAGAAAAATGAGTCCAACTGTTTCTCGATAGATGACTACAAAGCAATGAGAAAGCTTTTTAGAGTAATATAAAACTCATATCCATTAACTAATGGATGAATCAAGAAAATATAATCTGTCAAAGATGCCTTGAAAACATTATGCTACATGAAATATGATAATCATAAAAGATTCCACTTATATGAAATGCCCCAGAGAAGCACATTTATACAAACAGAAATTACATTAGTGATAGCCAAGGGCTACAGGGATTGGGGAAGCAATAGAAATTTAAAAACCATTGAATTGTACACTTTGAATGAGTGAATTGTATGGTAAACTATTAACAGAAAAAGTACGATAAGGATTCCTTCCTTCCTTTCTTGCCAGTACTTAATAATTCTACTTCTGGCTTTTTGCTAGGCAATCGGAGACAAGAGTCATGCGCTTTTTCTGTCTAGGCTGGTTTCAAATTGCCATCCTCAGATCTCAGCCTGGTGAACAGCCACTATAATAGACGTAAGCCACTGGTGCCCAGCAACATGGGGAATGGAGAAGCTATTTATTTAGTTTAATCATACAAAATCCATGTGTTATGCATAAACTAGTCATGTCACTATGTATCCTGGTTTTCTTGAGGGGATGCAGCTACTGCCACTCAATTGGAGAGCCCAGATGAATTTATGAACTGAGAACATCTGAGAGATCATCTATTTGTTTTGGGCATAAATAGTGGAGAAGGAAAAATGCATCACTTTCTTCAGGTAAGTTCTCTATCTTGCTTCATAAATTCAGGTTATTGGATGCCTAAATTTCACTAAAGCTTAAGCATTTTAGGACTGGGATGTAGGCAAGTGGCAAAGTACTTGGTGCAATGTCCTGGGTTTGATACCCAGTACCAAAAAAAAAAAAAAAAAAAAAAAGGAAGCAAGGAAGCAAGCTAGCAAAGTTGGGCACTGGTGGCTCAGGCCTATAATCCTAGCTACTCAGGAGGCTGAGATCTGAGGATCACGGTTCTAAGCCAGCCTAGAAGGGAAAGTTCATGAAATTCTCATCTCCAACTAACCAGAAAACCAGAAGTGGGCTGTGGCTCATAGCCTTTTTGTAAAAAATGTTCAGGGACAAGTTCAAGCCCCATGACTCCCCCCCAAGAAGGAAAAAGAGAAGACAAAAAATACAGTTAAGGGGCTGGGAAGGTGGCTCAGTGGTAGAGTGCTTGCCTTGCATGCCTGAGGCCCTGGGTTCGATTCCTCAGCACCACATAAGCAAAAAGGAAAAAGCCGGAAGTGGCACTGTGGCTCAAGTGGTAGAGCGCTAGCCTTGAGCTGAAGAGCTGAGGGACAGCGCCCAGGCCCAGAGTTCAGGCCCCACGACCAGACCTCCTCCCCAAAAAGCTTAAGCCCTTTAACAAGTGACCAAACTTATAATTAAAAAAAAAATCAATGCAGGGATTTGTATTAAGTTTCTACCGAAGAAACTATGGTTTGTGTGTGTGTGTGGATTCTGAGGCTTGAAATTATGGCCTGAGCACTGTTCCTGAGCTCTTTTGCTCAAGGCTAGCATTCTACCACGTGAGCCGCAGTTTTAGAGTGGCTTTTTGGTGGTTGTTAATTGGAGATGAGAATTTCATGAACTTTCTCTTCTAGGCTGGCTTAGAAACTGTGATCCTCAGATCTCAGCCTCCTGGATAGCTAAGATCACAAGCGTGAGCCACAGGTGCCTGGCAATATACGTGATATTAATGTTTTTCTAAGGCTCTACCATACTATTTAATACTCACCAGTGTAGTGAAGATGTAATGGATGTCCTACATACAACATATCAATTTGGGGTGGGTGCTTCACTTTTATTAAGCGAGTATGAGTTTCTAAAGAAGGTATTATACAGAAACTTGAACTTGAACTTTTTTTACAATCTTTATTGCTTCTACAAACTTGGGTAGCTTCAACTGCTTTCCGGGCAGGTAGACATGTATGCTATAAATAAAAAAAAGTAGTCAATATTAAAAATGATTCATTTACTAACAAAAAACACAAGCTTCAATATGTTTTTTTGTTTTTTGTTTTTTTTGGGGGGTCTGGTCATGGGCCTGAACTCTGGGCCTGGGCGCTGTCCCTCAGCTCTTCAGCTCAAGGCTAGCGCTCTACCACTTGAGCCATAGTGCCACTTCTGGCTTTTTTTTCTGCTTATGTGGTGCTGAGCAATCGAACCCAGGGCCTCATGCATGCAAGGCAAGCGCTCTACCACTGAGCCACCTTCCCAGCCCCTCAATATGTTTTTCATGTCATCTAGATAGTAGGAATAAAGTTCATAAAAAGGAAGTGTCATTTATGTGTATAGACTTACCTTCAAATATCGTACTCTGGTCATAGAAGATATTAGACCATTATAAATTTTTAAAGAATCTCAGAAAAAATATAACATCTGGAATTCAGAGATGTATATAAAACGACCAAATTAAATAGAGCCAATAGGAAAAATTTTCATAGATAACACTTAAGATTTTTTTTTTTTGGTCGGTTGTGGGGCTTGAACTCTGGGCCTGGACCTTGTCCCTAAGCTCTTTATTTTATTATTTATTTATTTATTTTGCCAGTCATGGACTTGAACTCTGGGCCTGGGCGCTGTCCCTCAGCTCTTCAGCTCAAGGCGAGTGCTCTACCACTTGAGCCACAGCGCCACTTCCGGCTTTTTTCTTTTTGCTTATGTGGTGCTGAGGAATCGAACCCAGGGCCTCATGCATGCAAGGCAAGCACTCTACCACTGAGCCACCTTCCCAGCCCTCCCTGAGCTCTTTAGCTTAGGCTAGTGCTCTACCACATGAGCCACAGAGCCACTTCCGATTTTTTGTTGGTTAATTGGAGATAAGAATCTCAGGGACTTTCCTGACCAGGCTGGCTTTGAGCTATGATCCTCAGACCTCAGCCTCCTGAATAGCTAGGATTACAGGTATGAGCCCCTGGTGCCCAGCATGCTTTTTGACTTTTTATTTATTTATTTTTAGTTTTTATTGCTTTACTGGTGATGTACAGAGTGGGGGTTATGGTCATATCTTTTTTTGGTTGGTCATGGGGCCTGAACTCTTGGCCTGTGCACTGTCCCTCAGCTCTTCAGCTCAAGGCTAGTATTCTCCCACTTGAGCCACAGCGCCACTTCTGGCTTTTTCTGCTGATGTGGTGCTGAAGAATAGAAGCCATGGCCTCATGCATGCAACTCGAGCATCTACCGCCGAGCCACCTTCCCAGCCCCATTTTTTTTTTTTACTTCTTTTGTAAAAATTAAATCAGACAGGCCTTGGGGACAACTTACCAAGCGCTTGTTAAAATTATTTCTGTAGGAAAAACAGACGTCTGTGAGGCTATGATTATTACAGCATTCAGTGGAACCATCTAGTCGTTTGTATGCTGAAGAAAAACACAGTGCTGATTAGAATTACTTATGTACAAGGATTTTTTTTTTGTAGGTTGTGGGAATTGATGTTAGATCCTGGGCGCTGTCCCCAAGCTTCTTTGTGCTCAAGGCTAGTGCTCTACCACTTGAGCCACAGCATCACTTTCCATTTTTTTTTTGCATGGTTAATTGGAGATAAGACTCTCATGGGACTTTTCTGTCTGGACTGGCTTTGAACCACAGCCCTCAGATCTTAGCCTCCTGAGTAGCTAGGATTACAGACGTGAGCCACCAGCACTCAGTTCATACAAGTGTATTTATAGCAAACACTTAACTTTTGTATGCCCTTACTATAAGTTGAACTCTGGGATGAGATGCTGTCCCTTAGGTTTTTTGTTCAAGGTTACACTCTAAAATCAGAAAACCACCAAGTTTTTGGTGGTTAATTGGAGATAGTCTCACTAACTTTCTTGCCTTGGCTGGCTCGGAACAGTGATCCTCAGATCTTGGCCCCCCAGTAGCTAGGTTTACAAGCGTGAGCCACCAATGCCTGGCGTGTGTGTGTGTGTGTGTGTGTGTGTGTGTGTGTGTGTGTGTGTTGTGTATGTTTGTGTGTGTGTGTGTGTGTGTTGTGTATGTTTGTGTGTATGCCTGTCAGGTGACTAGAACTCAGGGCCTGGACACTGTCTTTCCTGTCTGGGCTAGCTTTGAACTTCAATCCTCAGATCTTAGGCTCATGATTACCTAGGATTATAGCTGTGAGCCATTGATATGTGGATAATATTTAGTATTATTTTGTGCTAGTACCGGGGCTCCAACTCAGAGCCTGGGCATTGTCCCTGAGCTTTTGTTTGCTCAAGGCGACTATTCTACCACATTAGCCATATCTCCACTTCTGGCTTTTTGTTGTTGTTGTTGTTAATTAGAGACAAAAGTCTCTGCGACTTTTCTGTCTGGAAAGGCTTAAAACCATGATCCTTAGACCTCAGTCTCATGAGTAGGTAGGATTATAGGTGTGAACCAATGGCGCCTAGAAATATTTAGCTTTTTTAAGACAAAAAAAAAAAAGTAGTTGGGTACCAGTCGCCAATGCTTGTAATCCTAGCTACTTAGGAGGCTGATATCTGAGGATTGTAGTTTGAAGCCAGCCTAGGCAGGAGTGTGCATGAGACTCTTATCTCCAATCATCACCAAAAAAATCTGGAAGTGAAGTTGTGGCTCAAGTGATAGGACAGTAGTCCTGACCCAAACACAACAACAATAACAACAAAAACACTTTAGGGACAGCACTTAGGCACTGAGTTTAAGCCCAATACTGGCACACACACACACATAAAAGGAAAATGGCACATGTATATGAAAGGAGTTGTATAATTCAGAGTTCAGTTTGACAGCTGTTTGCTGTAGTTTAATTTCACACTCTGAAAGGAGATTCAATTAATTTGAAATCAAGAAACCACAGTGAGCTGGGCACCAGTGGCTCACACCTATATTCCTAGCTACTCAAGAGGCTGAGATCTGAGGATCATGGTTCAAAGCCAGCAGGAAAGTCCCTGAGATTTTTATCTCCAATTAACCACCAGAAAACCGGAAGTGGCGCTGTGGCTCATGTGGTAGTGTGCTAGCCTTGAGCTGAAGAGCTGAGGGACAATGCCCAGGCCCAGAGTTCAAGCCCTACAACCGACAAAAAATAAAGGAAGAAACCACAGTGACTTTATGAGGTATGCCCTCATAAATTTAACTCAACTTGGGATGGGAATGTGGCTTAGTAGGAGTGCTTGCCTAGCATGCATGAAGCCCTGGTTCAATTCCTCAGTACCACATAAATAGAAAAAGCCAGAAGTTGCACTGTGGTTAAATGGTAGAGTGAAGACTTGAGCAAAAGAAATGTCAAGGACAGTGCCCAGGCTTTGAGTTCAAGCCCCAGGACTGGCAAAATAAATAAATAAATAAATAAATTTAATTTATCCATGAAGCTGGCGTTTCAGGGTCTCAAAAGGTTTAGCAATAGTAACTCCAGTAACTCCTTTCTTAGTGAAACAGATAGTGGAGAATGGTCTATTAGGAAAACTTTTGGAAGATGTTAGGTAGCTCTAGAGGCTAGAGAAATTGGAAAATATTTCAACATTAAAGAATATGGTTCCTAGCCAGGCACCGGTGCATTCCTATAATCCTAGCTACTCAAGAGGGTGAGATCTGAGGATCACAGTTCAAAATTAGCCAGGCAGGAAAGTCCATGAAATTCTTATCTCCAATAAACCACCAGAAAACCAGAAGTGGCACTGTGGCTCAAGTGGTAGTGCATTAGCCTTGAGCTGAAGAGCTGAGGGACAGCGCCCAGGCCCAGAGTTCGAGCCCCACAACCAACAAAAAAAGAAAAAGAAAAAGTATATGGTTCCTGTGGGGCAGCAGTGGCTCATGCCTGTAATTCTAGCTATTCAGGAAAATGAGGTCTGAGATCATGATTTGAAGCCAATCTGGGCAGCAAAGTTCATGAGACATTTATCTCCAATAAACCACCAAAAAAGTTGGAAGTCGGGGTGCCAGTGGCTCATACCTGTATTCTTAGCTACTCAGAAGGCTGAGATCTGGGCTGGGAAGGTGGCTCAGTGGTAGAGCGCTTGCCTTGCATGCATGAGGCCCTGGGTTCAATTCCTCAGCACCACATAAGCAAAAAGAAAAAAGCCAGAAGTGGTGCTGTGGCTCAAGTGGTAGAGCACTAGCCTTGAGCTGAAGAGCTGAGGGACAGCGCCCAGGCCCAGAGTTCAGGCCCCATGACTGGACCAAAAAATAAATAAATAAATAAATAAAAAAAAGAAGGCTGAGATCTGAGAACTGTGGTTCAAAGCCAGCCGGGGAAGGAAACTGTGAGATTCTTATCTCCAATTAACCACTAGAAAACCAGAAGTGGAGCTGTGGCTCAAAGTGGTAGAGCACTAGACTTGAGCAAAAAAGCTCAAAGACAGTGCCCAGGCCCTGAGTTTAAGCCCCACAACCAACCTGACAACCATATATATACACAAATATGTATATGTGTGTGTGTGCATGTGTATAGATACACACACACATATGTGTGGTTCCATTGGCTCACAACTGTAATCCTAGCTATTTAGGAGGCTGAGATCTGAGGATCATAGTTAGAAGCCAGCCTGAGAAGGAAAGTCCTTAAGACTTTTTTTTAAAAGGAGAGTATTATTATTTACTTCAGAAGGATAAGAAGCTGCATAAAAAGGATATTTTCTCATTGTTATTATCTCTAATATGAAAGCCCCAGGCTCTGACCACAGGAAGCAATCATTTCAAGTAACAACAGCAGTACCTATCATTTATTGAATACTGTGTTCTAAACACTATGCTCAGGTATTTTCTTATTTATCTGAATTCAAAATTCTAAAAATTTATTTACAAATACCTATCGGTAGGCGTTATTTTTGTGCCAGTCCTGGGGACTGAACTCAGGGCCTGGGCCCTGTCCCTGATTCTTTTTGCTCAAGGCTAGCACTCTACCACTTGAGCCAGAGCTACTTCCGGATTTTTCTGTATATGTGGTACTAAGGAATTGAACCCAGAGCTTCATGCATGCTAGGCAAGTACTCTACCACTAAGCCACATTCCCAGCAGGATTGTTTTTTTTAATTTAATTAATTAATTAATTAATTTGGTCAGTCATGGGGCTTGAACTCTGGGTCTGGGCGCTGTCCCTCAGCTCTTCAGCTCAAGGCTAGCGTTCTACCACTTGAGTCACAGCGCCACTTCCCATTTTCTAGTGGTTTATTGGAGATAAGAGTCTCATGGACCTGCCCAGGTTGGTTTTGAACTGTGATCCTCAGATCTCAGCCTCCTGAGTACTAGGATTACAGGCGTGAGTTACCAGCGCCTGACCTATTTTATTTTATTTTTTTTAGTGAGGGCACAATATGGCTCATGATGGTAATCCCACCTACTTGAGAAACACAGATAAGAAGAATCTTTTTTTTTTTTTTGCCAGTTCTGGGGCTTGACCTCAGGACCTGGGCACTGTTTCTGAGCTTTTTTGCTCAAGGATAGCACTCTACCACTTGAGCCACAGCACCACTCCTGGCTTTTTCTGTTTACGTGGTACTGAGGAATCAAACCCAAGGCTTCATGCATGCTAGACTAGCACTCTACCACTTGAGCCACAGTACCACTTCTGGCTTTTTCTGTTTATATGGTACTGAGGAATCGAGCCTAAGGCTTCATGCATGCTAGGCAAGCACTCTACCACTAAGCCACCTTCCTAGCCCCAAGAAGAATCTTTTTTTTTTTTTCCGTCAGTTGTGGGGCCTGAACTCTGGGCCTGGGGGCTGTTCCTCAGCTCTTCAGCTTAGGGCGAGCACTCAACCACTTGAGCCACACAGCGCCACTTCTGGCTTTTTCGGCTTATGTGGTGCTGAGGAATTTTACCCAGGGCCTCATGCGTGCAAGGCAAGCACTCTACCACTGAGTCACCTTCCCAGCCCCCAGGAGAATCTTGATTTTAGGCCAGCTCTGGCAAGAAGTTAGAGTCCAGCCCCTGAATATAAGCCAGGTGTGGTAGTTTACACCTGTAATCTCAGATATGCAGGAAGCATAGGAAAGAGGACTATGTTCAAGGGTAGTCCATGGAAAAACTTCAAAACTCTATCTGAAAAAAATAACTAAAGCCAAAAGGGTGTGGGCATGTCTCAACTAGTAGGGTATTTACATAGCAAGTGCAAGGCCCTGAGTTCTAAACCTCAATATAACAAGAAAAAAAATAATGATCAGAAAAGCAAAATAGGAGTTAGGCAAGTTGGTGTACACCTGTACTCCCAGCAATTGGGAGGCTGAGGCAGAAGACTCTAATAATTAAAGTCAGCCAGGACCACACAGTGAGACCCTTAATACATGCTCAATCTCCATGAGTCCATGGCTGGAATGACATCAAATGCAAGACACAACTTTAATATGAGCTCTAGCACATTTGTATTTCCTCATTCATGCAGGTGAAGTATTTGTTTTACTTTATTTCATTTTTATTTTTGTCAGTTGTGGAGCTTGAACTCAGGGCCTGGGTGCTGTGCCTGAGCTTTTTCACTCAAGGTTAGTGCTCTACTGCTTTAAGCCACAGTGCCACTTCCCCAGGTGAAGTATTAAGAACTGAATTTATCAAGTATAATTCAGAGACATTCAGTGTAAAGACTATTGATAGCTTCTAGCATTTCACCTGTAATTCCAGCATTCAGGAGGGCTGAAGCAGGAAGATCTCAAGTTGAGGCTAGTTTCAACCATTTTGCTTTCCTAAGCTGAATTAAAGTAGCCAGGACTTCCCCAAAGAGAAATCTGATCAAGGTCACTCTAGCCAAAAGGCCAAAAAAGGTAACTCACAGGCAGTGGGGGTAGGAACCAGACCAAGGCTGTCAGTTTCTCAGAGGGGATTTCCCCAGGGGCCTAGGGTAGGGGAACTGAGATGGTAGGGTGGGTGAAGGGAGACACAAAGAATAGAGGGGGGGAACCCAGAAAGGGAGAAAAGGGGCAGGGAGGAAAAAATCAGAAGGGAAACAGAGGCCCAGAGGTACCCCCACCAAGATTCTTATTCCAATTAACCACCTGAAAACAGGAAGCAGAGCTGTGGCTTAAAGTGGTAGAGTGCTAGCCTTTAGCAAAAAAAAGCTCAGCGACAGTGCCCTGGCCCTAATTTCAAGCCCCTAGACTGACACAAGAATTAAAAAAAAAGAGATGAAAGCCAAGTTGGTGCTGGTGGCTCACACTTGTAATTCTTGCTACTCAGGAGGTTGAGATCTGAGGATCACAGTTCAAAGCCAGACCTTGAGACTCTTACCTCCAATTAACTACTAGAAAATCCAGAAGTGGAGCTGTAGTCCAAGTGGTAGAGTGCTAGTCTTGAGCCTAAGAAGCTCAGAGACAGTGCTTAGGCCCTGATTTCAAGTCCCAGGACTGGTACACACCCACAAAAGAACAATATATAGTAAAGAAAATACACATGCATGCCAAGGGGAATATTAGTTTGTAACAATTTATTTTTACTGATTTATTTATTTATTATTATTATTTTTGTCAGTCATAGAGGCTGAACTCTGGGCCTGGGCACTGTCCCTCAGCTCTTCAGCTCAAGGCTAGCGCCCTACCACTTGAGCCACAGTGCCACTTTTAGCTTTTTCTGCTTATGTGGTGCTGAGGAATTGAACCCAGGGCCTCATGCATGTGAGGCAAGCACTCTACCACCGAGTCACCTTCCCAGCCCCTACTGATTTATTTTAAAAATTAGAATGAGCCAGGTTCCCATGACTCACACCTGTACATCTAGCTACTCAGGAGGTTGTGATCTGAAAGGATCACAGTTCAAAGCCAGCTCTGGACAGGAAAGTCCATGAGACTTTTATCTCCAATTAACCACCAAAAAGGTGGAAATGGATCTGTGGCTCAAAGTATAGAGTGCAAGCTCAGAAACAGTGATCAGATCTTGAGTTCAAGCCCCACCCAGGACCAGCAAAAAACAAAAACAAAAACTAAACAAAAGATAGAATGAGCCAGGTGCTAGTGGCTCATCCCTGCAAGCCTAGCTACTCAGGAGGCTGAGATCTGTGGATTGCAGTTTGAAACCAGCCCAGGAAGAAAAAAGTCCATGAGGCCCCTTTTTTCCAATTAAACACCAAAATACCACAAATAGTAGAGCAGGAAAGAGCTCATGAACAGTACCCAGGCCCTGAGTTCAAGTCGGAGTATCCGCACCAACCAAAGGAAAACAGAAAGAAAGAGATAGAATAAGAAAGAGACAGAGTGCATGTGCAAGCCAGGTTCTGATGCCTCATACTTGTAATCCTGGCTACTCAGGAGGTTGAAAGATGAGGCTCAAGATTCAAAGCCAGCCCAGGCAGACAAATGCTTGAGTTCATATTCAATTAACCAGCAAAAAGCCAGAAGTGGAGGCATGGCTCAAGTGGTAAAGCACTAACCCTGAGTGAAAAAGCTCAGCAAGAGTGAGAGGCCCCAAGGTCCAGCCCCGCAATTGTCACAAATTTAAAAAAGAATGAAATATCTATAGATATGGTCTAAGGGTTAGTAACTGCAAAGTTCTGGTGTTGGACGCAATTTACTAATATACATACCTCTGACTGGGAAGCTTAACTGTTGTAAAGTTGATGCGCTTATGCAGTAACCAATTTGGGGCTCATAGGCAATGGTATCCAGACATTCATTCCAGTCTTGCACATTAGTAACAGGACAGTCCTGTAAATGAGTGACAAGGTCTCCCACAAAAAGGCCTCGGGGTCCAATGGCAGGTGAATCCTTGGAAGGACGGCAAAACCAAATCAGACAATATATAAAGATGTTATCCCAGCCCCAGAGTTCAAGCCCCACAACCAACAAAAAGAAAAAGAAAAAAAAAGATAAATTATGATTAATATAAGCAAACAATATAAACTGAGCTATTTCAGTAGAATATTTTGCATACTGTATAAAACAATTTACCTTTGAATTTAAGATCTATATATCTAGACAATTAACAAAATAAAAAATCTAATAAATCATCTAAGAGTGAGACATTTTTCCAGTTTAAAAACATAAATCCAGCTGGGGCTGGATGCTGGTGGCTCATGTCTATAACACTAGCTACTCAGGAGGTTGAGATCTGAGATTTACAGTTCAAAGCCAGCCTGGGCAGAAGACTTATCTCTAATTAACTGGAAGTGGAGCTGTGGTTCAAGTGGTTGGGTGCTAGACTTTAGAAAAAAAAAAAAAGAGACAGCACCCAGGGCCTGAGTTTAAGCCCCAGGACTGGCAGAGAAAAAGAAAAAAAAAAAACCCAGTTGGAAGCCAGGCAATGGTGGCTCACTCCTGTAATCCTAGCTATTTAGGAGGCTGAGATCTGAGGATTATGGTTCAAAGTCAGCATGGACAGGAAAGTCCATGAGACACTTCTTTCTTTTTGTTGTGAGACCAGAACTGGAACTCAGTACCTGATGCTTTACTTATTATTCAACCCAGTCATGCCTCCAATCCCAATAAGACTGTTGTTTCCAATCAACCAGCAAAAAAATTCTGAAAGTGGAGCTGTGGCTCAAGTGGCACAGCACTAGTCTTGAGTAAAAAACCTCAGGTACTGCATTCATACCTTGAATTCAAGCCCCAGGACTGGCATACACACACACAATCCAGCTGATTGCCAATGGCTCATGCTTGTATTCCTAACTATTTACAAGGCTGAGATGTCAGGAACCCTGTACAAAGACAGCCTAGATACAAGAATCTATCTCCAGTTAATTAGCAAAAAGCCTTAATTGGAGGCCTGGCTCAAGTGTTAGAGTTCCAGCTATGAGCAAATAAGCCCAGCAAGAATCAAAGGGCCTGTGTTCAAGCCCAAGTACTGACACCAAAAAAAAAAAAAAAAGAAGACATAACATTGTTAAGTATTATATCACAACATCTGGTGAAAAATGCCCCACGAGAGATCCTTTATTTACCTCAGCAACTTCTGTGATAAGCACTCCCACTCCAGTGTAGTAAAAAGGCAAGAGAATTACTGGGAGGAGGACAAGAGCTAAAATACCCAGGAGGGCAAGGACAAAATTATGCCAGATACCTGCAAAGAGACAAAAGCATTAGTAAGTTCATCAAGAGCAAGAATGATATAGGTAGCCAGATTTATAACACACATATATTCTGAGAATTAATAAAGTGATGAGAAGCTGTGAAGCAGAGTACTAACAAATACAGTAGGCATATACTCTGTTAGAGGCTGCCTTCCTGTCAGGTATTAAAATCTTAATCTGATTTAGATTAACCAGCAAAACGCTGGAGCTGGAGGGATGGCTTAAGTGGTAGAATACCATCTTGTGAGTGAAAAACAGAGAGAGCTCAAGGTGTGAAATTCAAGTCCAAGTACTGGCATAAAAAAAAAGAAGAAGAAAAAAATCAAAACCCTATCTCAACTTTCAAACATTTTTCAGGTCACCAGAAGACATAGTAGGTACATAAAAGCTCATATCATTCCTAGAATCACCCACAATAGTGACCTACAGCTTATTATAAATATAGTATAAATTTCTCAAGTCCATAATATTTTTAATGTACCCAACAAACTTCTTGACTCTGGCAGAGGCTTCTGTGATCGGCAAGGCCACAAGTTCACCATTCAACAGTAAAAAATGGGAATAAGGTAGTCGTGATGGTAGATGTGCCCAGGTTACCCTAGGGAGGCTGTGTCTCTTATTCGGCCCCTCCCAAAGACCTCGATGGTGTCTTCACTTCCAGCTGTGCCAGTCTGTTTTATCTATCACAATCTAATCTAATTGACAAGCCCTGCCTCTTATAGTAGGCCTTCATCCACTTGCTCAAGGTGAGTCTCTCCATCTTGAACTACGCCACAGGACACCCCCGCCCCTCCCCCACCTTCCGGTTGCTGTGGCTCTTATCCGTTTTTTAATCCCTCCTCAGATATGGCTGCCAGCTTTGGTGGTGGCAGGGAGATGCATAGCTTTGGCAGCAGGAACAAACAGTGGGAATAAGCGGCGGGAACAAGCGACGGGAATAAGTGGCGGGAATAAGCGGCGCCTGATCGCTGGAATTACACTCTCGCTCCTCTATCCCGCCGCCCCACGTCCATTTCTTTTTGGACTGTGTCACCCCTTCCCTCACTCTCTCCCAGGCCCAACCAACATGCTGAGCAGGAAAGTCTGTGAGACTCTTTTTTTTGGAGTGGGGTGGGGAAGGGGCTGGTTCTGGGCTTGAACTCAGGACCTTGGCACTGTTCCTGAGCTTTTTTACTCAAGGCTAGTGCACTACCACTTGAGCCACAGCTCCACTTCTGGTTTTTGTTGGTGGTTAATTGGAGATGAAGAGTTATCAAAGACTTTCCTGCCTGGGATGATATGAACCATAATCAGATCTCAGCCTCCTGCATAGCAAGAATTAAAGGAGTGAGCCACCAGCACGTGGCTTCTGGCTTAATTGGCATTTTAAGCCTATTTTTAAGCCAGGTTGACAGTGGCTCAGGCCAGTAGTCCTAGCTATTGAGAAAGCTGAGATCTGAGGCTCTTAGTTCAAAGCCAGTTCAGGCAGGAAAAAGCCATGAAACTTTTATCTCCAATTAACTACCAAAAAAGCCAGAAGTACAGCTGTGAGTGCTAGTGTGCTAGCCTTGAGGACAAAAGCTCAGGGATAGTGCCCAGGCTCTTAAATTTAAGCTCCAGGATCAGCACAGAAGAGGAGGTGTGTAAGAGTGTAATGTCCAGAGTACAAGTCCTAGTAATAACACATTTTTTTCAAAGATACTCTTCTTCTTGAGCTATACCTCCTCCTTTCTGCTTTTTTTGTGTGCCAGTGGTAGATGTCAAGAGCCACCAAGTACCCAGTTCCCTTTATGTTTTAAAATTTTTAATTTTTTCCCATTCCTGTATTTTTAGTAATGATATATACATATATTTATATATACATACATGCAGGCCACTTGTTTTTAGAACTGTTTTATTTTATTTTTCTGTTACACAAGATGTATGTTTACATATAAGGTATCCACTAATAAAGAGAAAAATTATACTAACCACTACTTCAATCAAACAAATTACACTCAAAAGCACCTAATTAATATTGAAAAAAAAACCCAAAGTGACTGCCAGGTCTGAACTCACTGATGACATAACTGTGTTACTCTGTATAGCTAAAATTTATAAAAAATATGCTCAATTCAAGGAAGATAACCAATACTAAGATCGTAAACAAAACCTATACACCTTTTTTATAGTAGCAGAAAAATATCTATAAAACATTTTTTACAGCAAACTTTTAAAACCAAAGTTGTCAACTTCTAGAAAAGACACACATAGTTGTAAAAGCGTAACATGAACACTTAAAAATACAAATTAAAAAAATTATAAACAAACTAAGTGCTATTGGTACTTATATAAAAAGTCCAGATTTTAACCAGTTCTCTAATTAGGCCTTTTGGATGTACGGTTCACGAATTAGTCTATTGAAACCAAAGTTCCTAGAAACTCTACCACCAAAAAAGATGAAGTCGTTTTTAACCAGTTCTTCAATCAGGCGACTGTCTTTTTTGATGTGACATCCACGAATTAGTCTATTGAAACCAAAATTCTCAGAAACACCATCACTAAACAAGACGAACAGTCTCAGTAACATCCCGTACAAACGCTCCTTTTGGAAACTTACTACTTCTATCCCAAACAAATGCTGACCAGCAGCTAACGGAAAATTCATTTTCAAACTTTGGGGCATGTAGAAAGAAGGAACATTTCTGTCCCCTCTCTCATCTTCAGTGGTTGTGCATATTTTTGGTGTGGGTTAGGATGTGCGACTTCAGGTTGGTAGATTGGGCAAACTTCTTGTTGCATGTATCGAAGGGGCATGCGAAGGGCCGGTCTCCAGTGTGGATGCGGACATGGGTGCGCAGGTTGAAATCAAGCGAGAAGCGCTTGCCGCAGCCTTCAAAGATGCACTGGTAAGGCTTCTCACCAGTGTGGACTAGCTGGTGGCGCTTCAGCTTGGAGCTCTCTACAAAGGCCTTGCCGCACTCAGCACACATATGCACTCTGGGCCCGTGGATATGCAGGTGCTTCTTCATAGCCGCAGTATCCTTGAACATCTTCGCGCAGCCCGGATGAGCACATGGGGTGGTTCTCGGCCCATCTTCTTTGAGTTTCTTCTGCTTCATGCTAGTAAATTCGGCAAGTTGCTTGGGATCGGAGAGGTCAACACCAGGTATGCCCCCAGGAGGAAATTTCTTCCCCATCAAATACTCGGAGTAATCGGGAGGCGAACTTTCTGCTTCTTTGGGGCTCTCAGGCTCACTTTTCTCACTGGTAGCCCACATAGCGATGGAGAACTCACCCTCCAGGTTTGGGAACTGCACCTGCTCCTGCAGCCCCAGGTCGGCACAGCTGATGCCATCACTGACCTGGCTGCTGGTGCCTTCTTCGGTCTGGTTGCTCTCCTTTTGGCCGTGGTAGCTATTACCACTGAGCTCCTGATTATCTTGGTGCTCATAACTGAAGCCAAGATCCTGGTAAGCATCACACACATAGCCGGGATCGTTGTCGTTGCCCTCATAGCTGGGTCCGTATGCTACGGACTCCATTGAAGCTGCGAGGGCGGCCAGGGTCTGCTCGAAGTCGTCATCAATATCAGGGCAAGGAATGGGTACCTGGTCGAAGATCTCATGGATGGCGGGTACGCACTCGGAATCGTGGCAGGTCACCACTTCCTCTCGGGTCTGCACCACGATCACTTCCTGGTCATGGTCTCCGTGGCTCAGGCTGCCAATACCTAACGGCTGCAGAGCAATGAGAGGGGAGTCGTAATGACCACCGTGAGCCCAATCACCACTGAGATCCTGGTAGACAGTCAGAGCCCCCTCAGGCAGACCCTCTACCGCGCCTCCTCCGCCTACCTCGAGAATATCGGCCGGAAATTCCGCGTTTTCTGTGGTAATATAGATAATGTTTTCTGATGCCATGGCTGAAGTCTTTGTAGCGAATTTGCCACCGGGCTACTCGTCAGTGAAGAAATTCACCTCCAGAGAAGCGCGTAAGCAGTCTACAAACGGAAAAAGCCACTTTCGGAAGAGCGGGCTCGAAACTGCGTCACCCTCACCGAAAGAAGCGGAAAAAGCAAGTGCTTCTGGGAGCAAACGTACACGTGACGGCGTAACGTCACCATGTGATCACGTTACGTTGCCATTTCAGACCCCGCCCACCACGTCGCGCAGTTGTAGCAGGCCCCGCCCACTAAGTGTACAGCCTGTACACAATAGCCACTTCCGACCTCACCCAGCAAACGGGCACCCGACTTGGGCACTCAGTGCGCATACTCCGTTCGCATATCTGCAGCTACCCACCAGTGTTATGCATCAGTGTGTACTTGCAACTAGGCATTCCTGCAGCAAGTCAAACGGCTATAGTTAGATGGATATTAATTTCACAATGAGGTTCTTTTTTTTTTTTTTGTCGGTCAGGGGGCACAATGAGGTTCTTTACCACATTTTTCGACATTTTATTTCTGTATTTCATCTCAAGTGCCACTCCCAATGTTCGCCCCTCCCCCGATGAGCTGTGAAGTTTATAACAGTGTCCGTAAATAATGGAAAACCTTTTCCCCTACTAAACAGTTTTATGTGGGTGTGTGTGTGGGGGGGGGGGCTGGGGGTTGAACTCAGGGCTTCCTTTACACGATGCAAGCACTCCACCAGTGCCTATACTTCCAGTATACTTTATTTCCTTTTATTTAGTTTCACGGATCTATATTCATAAGCCAACACTTAACATCAGTGATAGTTAAGAGATTGCTAGATTGCAAGATAGCGATCAGAAAGTCTAAATATTAAGCCATTACCACGACAGGGTAGTAATTTAAAAAAATATTGCCTTAATACCATGTTAGATGAGGAAATGTTTCCCTAAAAGACAAACATGCCCCACATTCAAAGTGAGTTTCTAATGATGAACTATCCTTGCATTCTTGAAATATACCATGTAAATGTAGTTTTGTTCTGTTTCTCCAAAAATAGATGTATCATTGTTATCTTGGCTAAAATTGTTAGTTTTTAATGTTTATAAAGCTAGCTACTTGGGAGGCTGAGGGTGGGAGGATAGCAGTTTGAGGACATCCTTGACAGAAAAATTCTCAAGATGACTTCTCAATGAAGAGTTAGGAAGTGGAATATGCCTACTGTCCAAAGCAGGAGGGGAATCCCAGCATAGGCAGATCCTGGTTAGAGGCACCCCAGAAGAGATACCCTATCTAAAGACTAATTAGTAGAATCCAGGTACCAGTATCCCACAAGTATAATTTTAGATATTCAGGAGGCTGATATTTGAGAATTGTGGTTTAGAGCCAGCCTGGGCAAATACTCCAGACTCTTATTTCTAATTAACCAGAAAAAAGCTAGAATTGGAGGTGTAGCTCAAGTGGGAGTGTGCCATTGTGAATGAAAAAATGGAACAAAAATAAGGCCTGAAGTTAAAACCCCAGAACTTGCCCCAAAACAAGCAAAACAAACAAAAGCAAAATATACCAAATCAAAGCAACACACACACACACACACACACACACACACACACACACACATACACACACACACACACACGACTACCTCAGAGGTAAGAGTCCTGACTAGCAAACTTGAGGCCCAGAGTTCAAACGTTAGTACTCTCTCTACCTCTAAATGTTAGTTTTCACTGGAATGGCACATGCCTATAATCCTAGCACTAGGGAGCTAAAGCAGGACACAATCCAGAGTTCAAAGCTAGCCTAGGCTAAAAACCCTTCAAATTCCTTCTTCCTGTAATTTGGGAAGTATATGTGAAATAACATATTAGATATAAAAAGATTTTTTATTTTTTTTGCAGACATGGGGCTTGAACTCTAGGCCTGGGCGCTGCTCTTGAACTCTTCAGCTCAAGGCTAGCACTCTACCACTTAAGCCACATTTGCCACTTCTAATTTTCTGGTGGTTATTTGGATAAGAGTCTCATGGACTTTCCTGCCTAGGCTGTTTTTGAACCATGATCCTCAAACCTCAGCCTTCTGAGTAGCTAGGATTACAGCCATGAGTCACTGGCACTCAGCTTAAAAAGATTTTTCATTCAAGATTTTAGAGAATTCTACCTATGTAACTTTCAGGGCATCCCTCATCAACTCTCTTAGATTTTCCCCCTTGTAATTATTGGGCTGTTTAGATTTTGTTTTCAATCTACCCACTCTGGAATTAATTTGTTAATTAATGAACAAAGAGCATTTAAATATTTTCATTTTATTTATTTCACTGGTTATTCTCTAATATGATTGGTAATTCTGTATATAGATGCTTTTTGTTATTATTTAGCCTTTTATTTGTGGGGGGGAGGGTGGTCCTAGGGCTTGAACTCAGGGGCTGGTGCTGTCCCTGAGCTGCTTTTGCTCAAGGCTAGTGCTCTACCACTTGACCCACAGTGCCACTTCTGGCCTTTTCTGAGTAGTTTATTACGGTAAGAGTCTCATGGACTTTCCTGCCCAGGCTGGCTTCAAACCGAGATCCTCAGATCTTAACCTCCAGAATAGCTAGGATTACATGTGTGAGCTACAAGCACCCAGCTGTGTAATCTTTTTTTTCCTTTAAAGAACTTTAGGATTTCACAGTTCTATTTTCTGTCTATATCCTTACTAATTACTTCATCATTTTGCCTATATATATATATTTTTTTGCTAGTCCTGGGGCTTGAACTCAGGGCCTGGGCACTGTTCCTGAGCTTCTTTGGCTCAAGGCTAGCACTCTACCACATGAGCCATAGCACCACTTCTGGCTTTTTCTGTGTTTATGGTATTGAGGAATCGAACCCAGGGCTTCATGCATGCGAGGCAAGCACTGCCACTAAGCCACATTCCCAGCCCTTGCCTATATTCTTATCTTCTTTGTGTGTGTCTATGATTGTGTTTGTGTGTGTCACTACGGGTTCTTGAATTCTGAGCCTCAAGCTTTCACTTGGTTCTTTGACTCAAGGCTGGTTTTCTACCACTTAAGCCACACTCCTCTTCTAGTTTTTTATTTTATTTATTTATTTATTTATTTATTTTTGCTGGTCGTGGGGCTTGAACTCTGGGCCTGGGCGCTGTCCCTCAGCTCTTCAGCTCAAAGCGAGCGCTCTACCACTTGTGCTACAGCGCCACTTCCGGTTTTCTGGTGGTTTATTGGAGATAGGAGTCTGACGGTCTCTCCTGCCCAGGCTGGCTTTGAACCGCGATCCTCAGATCTCAGCCTCCTGAGTAGCTAGGATTACAGGCATGAGCCACCAGCGCCCGGCCTCTTCTAGTTTTTTGATAGTTAACTTCATATCAAAATTTCTTGGATTTTTCTACTTGGGCAGGCTTAAAAACCAGGATCCTCAGATCTCAGCCTCCTGAATGTATAGGATTATAGGTGTTGGATCACCAGTGCCTGGCTACTATCACTTCTCAATTGGTTTATAGTTCTTTATATATCTTGTTGATTGTTCAACGGACTTATTGGTAGAGTGCTTGCCTTGCATGCATGAGGCCCTGGATTCAATTCGTCAGCACCACATAAGCAGAAAAAGTCAGAAGTGGTGCTTGTGGTTCAAGTGGTAGAGCGCTTGCCTTGAGCTGAAGAGTTGAGGGCAGTGCCCATGCCCAGAGTTCAGGCCCCGTGACCAACCAAAAAACAAACAAACAAACAAGCCTGTATTTAAAACTGGGCACCGATGACTCACACCTGTAATCCTAGCTACTCAGGAGGCTGAGATGTGAGGATCATGGTTCAAAGCCAGCCCGGGCAGGAAAGTCTGTGAGACTCTTATCTCCAATTAACCACCAGTTAATTGGAAAGTGGCTCTATGGCTCAAGTGGTAGAGTGCTCGCATTGAGCTGAAGAGCCGAGGGACAGTGTCCAGGCCCAGAGTTCAAGCTCCACGACCGACAAAAAATAAATAAACATAAAATTTTTATTTATATATACACACATGTAGTTGTACAAAGGAGAGGCCATATAACAAAGCCGCTTATGAATACAATGCATCTTGATATTGGAAAAAATTACATTAAGCCAGACCCAGAGAAACAGTGATCTTTACTTTTAATGAAATTATAATTTTAAAACAAAGGAAAAAGTTATATAATATAAATTTCTCAATTTTAGGAAGTTTTATCTTAAGTTCTTACCAGTGTATTGAAGTCTTCTTTGGGAACTAATACATGGACTTTTTTGTTTCATGCTGGTCCTGGGGTTTGAACTCAGGTGCCTCATGCTCTTAGTGGGTTTTTCACTCAAGGCTGGTAGTCTATCCCTTGAGCCAAAGCGTCACTTCCACTTTTCTGGTAGTTAATTGGAGGGAAGAATCTCACAGATGTTCCTGCCCAGGCTGCTTTCAAACCATGATCCTCAGATCTCAGACACCTAAGTAGCTAGAATTACTGGTGGGGACCACCAGTGCCCAGCTTTACAGACCCTTAAAAATGAATTTTCTTCCCCCTCCCCAGTCCTGGGGTTTGGACTTTGCACCTGGGCACTGTCCCTGAACTTCTTTTGCTCAAGGTTAGCCCTCTACCAAGTGAGCCACAGCACCACTTTTGGCTTTTTCTGTGTATGTGGTACTGAGGAATTGAACCTAGGGCTTCATGTATGCAAGGCAAGCACTCTAACACTAAGCCACATTCCCAACCCCAAAATGAATTTTCTTATACCTATATGGTATAGGTGTCCTTTTGTTTTTCTCTTTTCAGTTGTAGGGCTTGAACTCAGGAGTTAGGTGCTGTCCCTGAGCTTTTACACTCAAGGCTAGCACTCTATCACTTGAGCTACAGTGCTACTTCCAGTTTCATAGTAGTTCACTGGAGGTAAGAGCTTCTTCGCCTTTCTTGCCTGGGCTGGCCTTGAACTGTGATCCTCAGATCTCCCCCTCCTAAGTAACTAGGATTTCAGGGGAAAGCCACAGGCACCTTGGGATGTTGATTTAGTTTTTTTCATTGTTGCCCATCTTGGGGATTAAACTTCAGGGCTTGGGTACTGTCCTGGAGCTTTTTTGCTCAAAGATAGCACTCTTAACACTTGAGCCACAGCTCCATTTTTGGCTTTCTTTTTGGGGGTTATTTGGAGATACGTCTCACAGACTTCCCTATCCAGACTGGCTTCAAACTTCAATCTTCAGAACTCTGCCTCCTAAGTAGCTAGGATTAGGTGTGAGTCACTGAAGCCCAGTTGTTCTTGAGCTGTTTTGCTCAAGGCTAGGGCTCTACCACGTATAACACAGTTCCAAGGGGGAGACCCAAGATGGTGACGGAACAGTAGGGAAATACCACAGCTTTCTCCAACCAAATAGTTTGAGTTCCAATGCTCCATTTCCCCAAGAGACCAACAATAGCAAAAGGGCAAACACTCAGAGAAACACAGCAAGTGAAAAAAGAAAAGGAAAAAACTTCAGAACCTGCACAAGGACAGAAAAGCGTGAGGACCCCTCCTCTACTCCTTGCTGGCTGCACAGCTCTGCACTAAGCTGCCAAAGTGGCCCAGTTCGCAGCCACTGGGGGCCCCAGAACCACAGCGGTCTGTAGAACCCCAGTGCAGAAGAATCTCAAGGACATGAACAGTGTGAACAGAGACCCAAACCATACACAAGGTACCATGAAACCCAGACCCGGAGCCCCCACCACTACCTGGCCCAGCCCATGATCATCTCAATGGAATGCCGAACATGGTGGCGACCAATGACCTACAGAGCACAGAAACATCGATCTGCCACAGCACCCAACCAGTTCCAGGATAAGTGAGTACCCCACAGGGGACACCATCACCCCCACCCCCCAGCTATGGGAGACTGGTACTGGTGGTAACTCCCAGAGCTTGACCCCGACCCACCCACTACCACCTTGCCTATTGGTCCCAATGGAACTATGCAAGCGCCCCAACAACTGGCAGAGCACACCCAGCCTGCCAGGCTTGACCACACCTCCCTCTGGGAGGGAGCGCAAATGTGGCTGGTCCCTGGCTAAAGTTGGGAACCACTGGCCCATAGGCCCCAGCAGCCAGCAGTGGGAGGAGTACGTCTAACTTGTGTGTCCTGGGCAGGAGACTGGCAGCAACCCATGTCTACAAGTCCCTGGCTGAATTTGACAACCCCTCCCGCGGGCCTTAAGTCAGGAACTGTGAGAGGGCTTCAGCAACTGGTGGAATACATCCAGCCCACCAGGTATTGCCAAGAGTGCTCCTGGGGGGGAACACAAGCAGCCTATGCTGCCAGTCCTTGGCTGAAGGCCGGAACTGCCTGTGGATTCCAGCAAGTGGCTGAAAGAGCCCCACCCATGTGTCCCAGGCCGGAGATGCGTAATCCACCTGTCCCTGACTGAAGTCAAGAACTGAGTGCAACAACCAGCAGAGGGTGGAGTGTGTCTGCCCACCAGAATCTAACAAGAGTGAACCCTATGTGGGTCAGGTTAGCAGCTGGAGGTGAGCCCTCCCCCAACGGAACTGAGACCAGGGCAAGTCTCAGCCTGCCTAGGGCTAAGATCAGGCTTCAACAATTGATCCAGTAACCAACCTAGAACCAAGCAAAGGCAGCCACCTATTGACCAAAACAGTCAGAGTTTGGGATTCTTCTCCAACAATCCCCGAATCCCCATTCGAAAATCACAGCAAAAAATTACAAGATTCATCAGCAGCTAAGACAGAAAACCATCCCCAAAGGCCAGGAACCACCCAGGGAAGTGAAAGTAAAAAAGAAATGGAAGACAAACGCTACATCCAAGAGTCGATTAAGTCAATGACTCAAGATTTAAAGTGAGAAATGCATCACAAATTTAAAGAACAAAGAAATGAATTATCAAAAAAGATCCAGAACTTCAAAAAAGAGATGCACTCAAAAATAGATGCAGTATACACTGCTTTAAAAGACAAAATTAATACTTTGAGAAACAGGGGCTGGGAAGGTGGCTCAGTGGTAGAGCACTTGCCTTGCATGCATGAGGCCCTGGGTTTGATTCCTCAGCACCACATAAGCAAAAAGAAAAAAGCCGGAAGTGGCGCTGTGGCTCAAGTGGTAGAGCGCTAGCCTTGAGCTGAAGAGCTGAGGGACAGTGCCCAGGCCCACAGTTCAGGCCCCACGACCGGACCCAAAAAAAACAAACAAACAAAAACTTTGAGAAACATAGAAATCATAAATGGTTCCATTTCCTCCATGCAAACCATAATGAAAGCCATAGTTATTAGAGTGAATGAAATGGAAAATAGAGTATCAGGTACTTAAGACAACATGCAGCAATTGGGAAAAAAAAGTCACAGATATGGAAAAAATCACTCAAAATATGCCAAAGGGAAGTCCATGAACAAGCAGACAGTGCCAAGAAATTTAACCTTTGTATAATTGGGGTCAACAAAGGTGAGGAATACCAGAACATAGTGATACAACACTTATTCAATAAGATTATCACTGAAAAATTTCCCAATCTTAAAAGAGAAAATCTTACCTACATAACAGAAGCATATAGAACACCTAGCAAACAGGATCCCAAGAGGAACACTTCTAGGCACATCATAGTAAACACGCTAGATTTGAACAATAAAAAGCAATCTTGCAAGCAAAAACAAAGAGGGAACTATACTACAATGGGAAAAATCAGAATCACTGTAGATCTCTCCACACAGAAATGAAGGAAAAGTACCATTCAAACACTGAGAACCAGTAGCTGCCAACCCAGACTGGTATACCCAGTGAAGCGAGCATTCACATTTGACAGAGAAACTAAAAAAAATTTTTGGTCAGTCATGGGGCTTGAACTCTGGGACTGTGCACTGTCCCTCAGCTCTTCAGCTCAAGGCTAGTGCTCTACCACTTTAGCCACAGCACCATTGATGGCTTTTCTATTTATGTGGTGCTGAGGAATCAAACCCAGGGCCTCATGCATGCAAGGCAAGCACCCTACCACTGAGCCACCTTCCCAGCCTGAGAAACTAAAATTTTTAATTGTAAAGAAAAACTAAATGAGTTCATGAACATTAGCCAGCCCTGCAAAGAATATTAAGAGAGGGATTACAATCTGAAGATTACAATCAAGAACAGGGATTCACATCAGAAATATATCACTAAAAGACCAACAGTAAGCACAGGAGGAAAGGAAAGAAGAAATCTTTGGAAAGCAGGAAAATGACAGGAAACCCAATGCACCTCTCTAGAATAACCATAAATTTTCATGGACTCAGTTCACCAACCAAAAGAAAAAGAACTACATATTGGATCAGAAAACAAGATCCATCCATTTGTTGTCTTCAAGAGACCCATCTTACAGCCAAAGATTAAAAACAAATTCTGAGTGAAGAGATGGAGGAAGATCTATTGTGCAAATGCTCCCAGCAAGAAGGCAAGAGTTGCCATCTTGATATCTGACAAAATAAGCTTTTCATGAAAATCAATACAAAAGGACAAAGAAGGACAATACATATTAACACAGGGCGCAATCCAAGAAGAGATGTCACCATTATCAATTTATAATCTCCAAATATTGGTGCACCCAAATACGTAAAGCAAATTCTCTCAGACTTACATCTACAGTGTTTTCCACCCAACAACAGCCCAGCACACCTTCTTTTCAGCATCCCATGAAACTTTCTCCAAAATAGATCATATTATAGTTCATACAAAGAATTTAAGCAAATACAAGAGGACTGACATAATCCCTTGTATTATACCCGACCATAGTGGAATCATGCTAGTTCTCAATAACAAAGCATACCATAGAAATTACTCAAATACATGGAAATTTAACAGCACACTTCTGAGCAACACCTGGGTCACAGAAGAAATTAAAAAAGAAATTAAAAAGTCCCTGCAATTCAATGAAAATGAATACACATCACAAAGAAACCTGTGAGACATGGCAAAAGCAGTCCTGAGGGGCAAATTTATTGCTCTCAGTGCACACATCAAGAAAATAGAAACAGACCAAGGAAATAATCTCACTATGCAACTAAAACTGCTAGAAAAGCAAGAAAAAACAACTCAAAGTTATTAGATGGAGTGAGATAACCAAAATAAGAGCTGAAATTAACTATATAGAGACTAAGAAAACTACAAATAAAATTAATAAAACAAATATCTGGGTGTTTGAAAAAAATCAATAAAATTGGTGGACCTCTGGCAAGATTAACCAAGAAGAGAGGAGACTCAAATCAATAAGATCAGGGATGCACAGGAAAAATTACAACAAACACCCAAGACTTCCAAACAATTATAAAGAATGATTTCCAGAATCTACACTAAGGAAGGGAAACCTAGCAGAAATTGATGAATTTTTATAGAAATACAAATTGCCCATAACTTACAATGAGATAGAGGAAGCAATCAGAAGTCTTCCAACAAGGAAAAGCCCAGGAACAGATGGATTCACTACAGAATTCTATAATACCTTTAAAGAGGAACTAATACCCATATTCTCAAGCTCTTCCAAGAAATAGAAACAGAGGGAGCAATCCCAAGCTCATTTTATAAAGTCGATATCACACTCATCCCCAAATGAGGCAAAAACCCAACCAAATAAGAGAACTACAGACCAATCTCTTTGGTGAGTACAGATGCAAAGCTCCTCAATAAAATCTTAGCTAACAGAATCCAGAAACATGAAAAAAAAATCATACATTATGACCAAGTAGGCTTCATCTCAATGATGCAGGGATGGTTTAACCTATATAAATCAGTAAATGTAACCCATCACATCAACAGATCCAAGGTCAAGAACCCCATGATTATCTCCATTGACGTGGAAAAGGCTTTTGATAAAATACAACATTCATTCACGTTAAAAGTTCTGGATAAAATAGGAATAGAAGGAACATTCCTTACAACAATAAAAGCCATATACAACAGACCAATAGCCAATATTATACTAAATGGGAAAAACCTACAATTCTCCTAAAATCGGGAGCAAGGTAAGAATGCCCACTCTCTCCACTCCTCTTCAATATAGTTCTGGAATCCTTAGCCAGTGCAATAAGGCAAGAAAAGGACATTAAAGGGATCCGCATAGGGAAGGAAGAAATTAAACTATCCCTATTTGCAGATGACATGATATTATACCTTAACGATCTCACAAACTCTAGAGCTTATAAACCACTTTGGCAAAGTAGCAGGATACAAAATCAACCCACAAAAATCAGTTGCCTTCTGTACACCAACAATGTACAAGCAGAAAGGGAAATCAAGGAAACAACCCCATTCACAATAACCTCAAAAAAATATCTAGGAATTAACCTAAGCAAAGTTGTAAAGAAACTATTTAGAGAAAATTACAAAAACCTAAAGAAAGAAATCATAGAAGATACCAGGAAATGGAAAGACCTTCCATGTTCTTGGATAGGCAGAGTGAAAATGGCCATACTACCAAATATGATATACAAATTCAATGCCATTCCCATCAAAATCCCAATGACATTCTTTACTGAAATAGAGAAAACAATCCAAAAATTCATATGGAACAACAAAAGACCTAGAATACCCAAAGCAATTCTAGGCAAAAGAAACAACGGGGGAGGGACCACAATACCAAAAACTGAAACTACTGCTGGACAGACCTTAAAGGCACAGGCAGGAATTTCCTGAATAGAGTCCTTGGGTCACAACAAATTGGAGACAGACTCGACAAATGGGACTACCTTGAAATAAGAAGTCTGCACAGCTAAAGACATAGCTACCAAACTAGAAAGACAGCCAACTAATTGGGAAAAAATATTTACTAGCAATATATCAGACAAGGGCCTAATATCCATTATGTACAAGGAACTACTCAAGAAACTAACTCCTACCAAATCTAACAAACCAATCATGAAATGGGCAAGGGAGCTAAAGAGAGACTTTTCAGAAGAGATAAAAGTGGCAAAGAAACACATGAAGAAATGTTTACCATCCCTGGCTGTAAAGGAAATGCAAATAAAAACAACCCTGAGATACCACCTTACCCCAGTCAGAAAGGCCCACATCCTAAATTCAGCCAATGACAAATGCAGGGAGGGATGCAGAGAAAGAGGAACCCTACTGCACTGCTGCTAGGAATGTACACTAATATAACCACTTTAGAAAGCAATCTGGAGGTACTTTAGAAAATTAAACATAGCCCTCCCCTATGACCCAGCCATACCACTCCTAGGCATCTACCCTGAGCAACAGGAACCAGGATACAAGGCCACATGCACCTCGATGTTCATTGCAGCACTGTTCACAATAGCCAGGATGGAAATAACCCAGATGCCCCACGACAGATGAATGGATCCAAAAACTGTGGTACCCATATACAATGGAATATTATGCAGCCATTAGAAATGACAGAATAATGGCATTTGCAGGGAAATGGATGGAACTAAAACAAATAATTTTGAGCGAGGTGAGCCAAAAGCAGAGACACATACTGCACATGGATGCTTTGGATGTTAAATCCAAAATGCAAGGAGATATGAAAAAGTAAACAGGACTCAAGAAACAGGACATTCATTCGATTTGTCATATCATTTCTAAAGGACTCCATGTTCTTAAGCACATATATGGTATATACATATGCACATCTGAGGGAAGCTAGGAGGAGGACACAGAATCAGAGGGAAACGGGAAAATATACAACAGAGGGCCCATCAGCTGCACTGGACATTGATGAAAACGAACTAAACAACTCAAAGGCAGCCATGGAAGGGAGGGAATGAGAGGAAAGGAGGGAACAGCTGACACTAAGCAAAAGGAAAGAAATGTACATATCACCTGATGTGGAAGAAATTGTATTGTCAAAGCTCATAGAATTCACAAACGTTATATACCACAATAATGCCAATTTGCCTTGTGAAGGTTAAAATGTATTTGTGACTTTAAAGTATCGCTATCTCACAATACTGTGAAATTTGTGAAATATATAATCAGTTAATCTCAATAAAAATTATTTTTAAAAACCCATAGCTCCATTATGCTTATCTTTGATGGTTAACTGGGAGATAAGAGTCTCATGGACTTTCCTGACTAGGCTAGCTTTGAACCATATTCCTCAGATCTCAGCTTTCTGAGTAGCTAGGATTACAGGTGTGAGTCACAGGCACCCGGCCCTTAGCTATTTTTTTTTAACCTCACTAATTTGAGATGCTATAACCTTTAAAAAAAAAAAAACTAGTTCTAGGGCTTAAACTCGGAGGCTGGGCATTGTCCCTGAGCTTCTTTTGCTCAACTGTAGCCCTCTACCACTTGAGCCACAGCACCACTTCTGGTTTTTTGTGTATGTGGAACTGAGGAACCGAACCCAGGGCTTCACGTATGCTAGGTAAGCAATCTACAACTAAGCCACTTTCCCAGCTCTCCATAGCCTTTTAAATACACTTATCTGGGCTGGGAAGTTGACTCAGTATAGAGTATTGCCTCACATGCAGGAGGCACTGGGTTCGATTCCTCAGCACCACATAAGCAGAAAAAAGCCAGAAGTGGCACTGTGGCTCAAGTGATAGGGCACTAGCCTTGAACTGAAGAGCTGTCAGCTCCCATGACTAGCAAAAAATTATATGTGTGTGTGTGTGTGTGTGTGTGTGTGTGTGTGTGTGTATACATACACACACACACACACACACACACACATAATAACCTTTATTACATTTCTGCTGCTCTGTACTTTTTTTTTTGCCAGTCCTGGGGCTTGAACTCTGGGCCTGGGCACTGTCCCTGAGCTTCTTTTGTCAAGGCTAGCACTCTACCTCTTGAGCTATAGCATCACGTCTGGCTTTTTCTGTACATGTGGTACTGAGGAATGGAACCCAGGGCTTCATACATGCAAGGCAAGCAGTCTACCACTAAGCCACATTCCCAGCCTCTCTTCTTTGTACTTTTACCTCTTGTTATAGCTTTTTGTCCTGGTTACAGTAAGATGCACAATTATTAGTTTTCACACTGGATATATTCTGTATCATTACTAAGTAACACTCTATTTCCAACTTAATGTTTAAGTCTTATTATTACTCACATTTCCATTATGTTTTACTTATCATTTTACTTTCAATCTTTCTGAGTAATTTTTGATAGATAGATCTTCCCTTTTTTTTGAACCAGTACTGGGGCTTGAACTCAAGGCCTGAGCATTTTCCTTGAGCTTTTTCACTCAAGGCTAGGGCTCTATCACTTGAGCCATACTGGCTTTCAGGTGGCTAACTGGAGATAAGAGTTTCACAGACTTTGTTTACCCTGAGAGCTCAGCCTTCTGAGTAGCTAGTGTGAGCCACTGATATCAGGCATTCATGTATGTATGCATGTATGTATATATGCATGTGCTGGTCCTGGGGCTTGAACTCAGGGCCTGGGAGCTATCTCTGAACTCCTTTTGTTCAAGGCTAGCACTGCAGCCACACTTCTACTTCCAGCTTCTTTTTGGTAGTTAATTGGAGATAAAAAGTCTCACAAACAAGGTCTGGGAAGGTGGCTCAGTGGTAGAGCAAGTGCCTTGCATGCATGAGGCCCTGGGTTCAATTCCTTGGCACTACATAAACAGAAAAAGCTGGAAGTGGTGTTGTGACTCAAGTGTTAGAGTGCTAGCCTTGAGCTGAAGAGCTGAGCAACAGCACCCAGGCCCAGAGTTCAGGAACCACGACCGACAAAAACAAAACAAAACAAAATCTCACAAACATTCCTCTCTGGGTTGGCTTCAAATCAAATCCTCAGACCCCAACTTCTTGCATAGCTAGGATTACAGGAGTGAGCCACCAGCACCCAGTTAGATAGATTTGTATTACATATCACACATTTGGGATATGTTTTTGGAGCAATATTGAGGTTTGAAGGTAGGTTCTCTGTTTGGTCAGTAAATGTTTTACCACTTGACTTCTGTTTTAGTAATTTTTCAGCTATGGTCTTAGGCTTTCTGGCTGGGTCCAGTCCTTTACTATGTCTTACATATGCCTCCCACACAGCTTGGAATCATAGGTGCATCCCATTGCACATGGCTTGTTGGCTAGGTTGGGATCTCATTAACTTTTTGCCTGGCCTGGCCTTAAACCTTAATCCCAGCATGGGGATTAATTCAAACTGAGGGTTTGTTTCTTTTCCTCTTTTGTTTCTCCTCTTTTTTTTTTTTTTTTTGGTGTCAGTCCTAGGGCCTGAACTCAGGGCCGGGGCACTGTTCCTGAGCTTTTGTTTTGAAGGCTAATGCTTCACCATTGGAGCCAGAGATCCACTCCTGGGTTTTCGCTTGTTAACTGGCTTCAAATCGTGAGGAGTGAACCAGTGGCACCTGGCTTATATTATTTTTAAAGAAGAAACTGGAATGTAGATTATTTTATTGTACTACTTTGAGGAAAATTTTATAAATTAACCAAATGATAAGAGGTTGTCATATTTAATGTACTTTCCATAAACACTAACCATGGAAAACCAAAACCAAATACACAGATAAACATTAAATAAAATATTAAGTCTGAAAAAATGATTAAGTCTCTTACCTGCACAAAATATCCTTAGCTGTTGGACCGGTGATATAAGCTGCAAATGGGTGGTGAACAGATCAACGAATGCTCCAGGATAAATAATGAAGAGAAAAATCCCAAAGCCATTAAATCGAACTTGTTCCCTAAGAAATTACATAAGAAAAAGGCATTTATTAACACTACCACATTTGCCAAAGTAACAATGTATGTAATGTTAAAGTCCACTGCAATTCAAATTCTTGCTTAAAAACAAAGTGTATTTCCAGCTAAAACATTGCGTGTACATTATATATCATAATTTTTAAATTGTACAACATGGATTTGTCTCTAAAAGAAAATTTCAGTCGCAGTATCAGCTCCCCAGCCTGTGCTGTGGCCCTGGCCAGTCAGTGCAGGAACTTTCTCAATAAAGTTGCTTCTAAATATCAAAAAAAAAAAAAAAGAAAATTTCATAATATTCTGGAATAGACTTATAACTTCAAAAACTTTAAAAGGCAATATGCGAGTTGATAACTGAAACTGGACATACATAAAAATGATGAATACTTCTGTAAGAAATTATAAACATTTTTATGATTTAGCATGAACTATCTTCAGAGGACACAAATGTATGATCCAAGTAAATTATCTAATACTATTTGTCTTAGGTGTTACAAATAATAATGGAGTTTTATCTAAGTGTATTTTTAAGTTGTTTTAAAGATTAGTTTGTTTGGGTTGGGAATGTGGCTTAGTGGTAGAGTGCTTGGCTAGCATGCATGAAGCCAAGTGGTAGAGTGCTAGCCTTGTGCAAAAGAAGCTCAGGGACAGTGCCCAGGCCCTGAGTTCAAGCCCCAGGACTGGCAAAAAGAAAAAAGAAAGATTAGTATGTTTTAAAACACAATAGTCACAGCTGGGTGCTGGTGGCTCAGGCCTGTAATCCTAGCTACTCAGGAGACAGATCCGATGCTCCCAATTTAACGGCAGATCTGGCAGAAAAGTCCATGAGACTCTTAAGCTCAGGGACAGTGCCCAGGCCCTGAATTCAAGCTCCAGAACCAGTGTGTGTATGCGCGCACGCACGCATGCATGCACACACACAAATGCAATATTCAGACTGTCTTTAAAATAAATTTTTTTTTTGTCGGTCATGGAGCTTGAACTCTGGGCCTCAGCACTGACCCTCACCTCTTCAGTTCAAGGCTAGTGCTCTACCACTTGAGCCACAGCTCCAGTTCTGGTTTTCTGAGTGGTTTATTAGAGATGAGTCTCATGGACCTCCCCCACGATATAACCCCTGCTTTCACTGTATTTGATGTTGGTATAATTTGTGGAGGGGAAGGGAAAAAACAAATCGTTTAAGTAGGGATACAGGTGGATCCATTGCAACAATGAGATGTACAAGTCGTTATGTCGAAAAAACAAACTTTACAATTTTGGCGGGGGGTAGGGGTGGGGAGATGGGAAGGGATAGGAAGGGGAAACAAAGGAGGAGGCAACCAATGCTTGATAAGAAATGTACTCATTATCTTGCCCATGTAATTGTAACTCCTCTGTAGGGTATTTTTACAATTAAAAAAAAGAGTCTCATGGACTTTCTTGCCTGGCTGGCTTTGACCTGTGAGCCTTAGATCTCAGCCTCCTGAGTAGCTAGGTTTACAGGTGCAAACCAGCGGCACCCAGCTAAAATTACTTTTTAAATTACACACACACACACACACACACACACACACACACACACACACACACACACACACACACACACACACACACATATACACCACACACACACACACACACATATATATTATTGTAAAGATACTGTATGGAGAGGTTACAGTTATATGAGTAAGGTAATGAGTACATTTCCTATCGAGCATTGTTACCCCCTCCTTTGTTTTTCCTCTACCATCACTTTTTTTTTTTTATCACTTCCTTTCTTAAAATGCACAATACATTGAATAGTTTCACGAGAGCAAACAGCTATGCAAAAAAAGTCTTCAGGAAGTGGCGCTGTAGCTCAAGTGGTAGAGCACTAGCCTTGAGCTGAAGAGCTGAGGGACAGTGCTCAGGCCCAGAGTTCAAGTCCCATGACCAACAGAAAAACAAACAAACAAAATGTCTTCATACTAAATTTTTTTTCAAGCAAAAGCAAGTTTTCATATAGTCACATAAAGACAAAGGA
Source organism: Dipodomys merriami (assembly GCF_024711535.1). Taxonomy (NCBI): domain Eukaryota; kingdom Metazoa; phylum Chordata; class Mammalia; order Rodentia; family Heteromyidae; genus Dipodomys; species Dipodomys merriami. The sequence goes on from NW_027204492.1 coordinate 107,939,005, forward strand.
TTATTTAACAGAAAAGTTTACTCCTGTTCAAGCTAGGATCTTTACCATTAATGTTTATAAATGGCTAGAGCTCTCACCATGTATGATGCCCTTGCTCAACATTTAGTTAATAACATTGTCTTCCCTTCACCCCAAAATAAGCTGTTAGCTGTCCATCCTTCTGAGCATGTTCATACTAAATTTTTGTTGTTGCTGGTTATGAGGTTGAACTCTGGGCCTGGGTACTGTCCCTCAGCTCTTTAGCTCAAGGCTAGTGCTCTACCACTTGAGCCACAGTGCCACTTCGTTTTCTGAGTGGTTAATTGGAGATAAGAGTCTCACGGGCTTTCCTGCCTGGGCTGGCTTTGATTACAGGCATGAACCACCAGCACCAGGCTTCATACCAAATTTTTAAGACAATTATGCAGCTTACTTTTTGTTGGCAGTGAGATTTTTTTGGCAGTCATGGTGCTTGAACTCTGGGCCTGAACACTGTCCCTCAGCTCTTCAGCTCAACGCTAGCGCTCTACCCCTTGAGCCATAGCTCCAGTTCCGGTTTTCTGGAGATAGGCTCACGACTTTTCTTGCCCGGGCTGGCTTTGAACCGTGATTCTGAGATCTCAGCCTCCTGAGTAGCTAGGATTACAGGCGGGAGCCATCGAGACCCAGCTGGCAATAAGGTTTTTTAAAAGATAATTTTATTGTTATTATTAAGGTGTTATACAGAGGGATTACCATTTCACACTTCAGGTAATGCGTACATTTCTCTTTTGGATAATGTCACCCCTTCATTACTTTCTCCCAGTTTCCCCCTTCTGTCCTTGCCCACAAGTTACATAGCTTGTTTTCCACATAATATATACTGAATACCATGATTTTGGCAATGAGATTTTATTAAAAAATTAATCAATTTATTTAACAATTAAACTGTTACTAAAAATGTTTTCATCCAGGTGCTGGTGGCTCACACCTATACCCTAGCTACTCAGGAGACTGAGATTTTGAGGATCCCAGTTCAAAGCCAGTCTGGACATACAAATCCAAGAGATTCTTATCTCATTTAACCACCAAAAATCCAGCAAGACTTCAGTGGTAGTGTCAAGCATGAACCAGAAAGCTTAAGGTCCTGAGTTCAAGCCCAAGAAGCAGTACCAAACAAAAACAAAAAAAAAGCTTCCAAGGCTGTGGTGTGGCTCAAGTAGTAGAATAGTTGCTTAGCAAGTGGAACTCCTTGAGTTCTAACCCCAGTACCACAGAAAAAAAGTTCCATATGCATGTGAAACCCAAAAGTCCACAAGAGTAAAGACATGGAGGCAATGGTGAAAGAGATAAAATGAGCACATACAATTACATAACATTATTTGTTCTGTTAAGATGAGGGCTTATTACCAGTAGGTAGACTATTGTTCATAAGCAACTGGAAAGTAGTAGGTGACTAAATCCGCTCCATTATAACAGTGCTTTGTCTTTACTCTGATTCCCAAGGGTAAAACACAGTCTTGTCAGTATGTTTCTGATAATGATGATAATTATCACTGAGGCAGCTGGGAATTTATGATGCCTCTCACCCACTTTCCATCATAGCTAGTCAGGAATAACTATAGAATAACATATCTGGAGAGTCAAGACCAAAAACAAGTAATGATCTTCAAAATAGGTCCTAGATTTCATCTTCTATATTTGTTAAGCCCAACACTTTAGTTTTATTTGTCTAGCTGGTACAAGACATGAACAGGAGGGCAGGAAGTTATTTTAACTGATACGCCAAGGAAAGTACTAAGATATGCTAGGTATGGTGTGCACTTCAGTAATCCCGGTACTTGGGAGGTGGAAGTAGAAGGGTTATGAGATCCAGGCCACTTTGGACCACAAGGCAACTTCCTGCCACCCTCTCCAAATCTAAAGAATAAAGATTATTAAAGCCGGGCTCTGATACTTCACACATATAATCCTAGCTACTAAGAAGGTTGAGATCTGAGGATCACAGTTCAGAGCCAGCTCAGGCAGGAAAGTCTGTGAGATTCTTATCTCCAATAAAACCACCAGAAAACTGGAAGTGGCACTGTGGCTCAAGTGATAGAGTGCTAGCCTTGATCTGAAAAGCTGACGGACAGCGCCCAGGCCCAGACAAGCCCCACGACTCCCCTACACACACCAAAAAAGATTATTGAATTAAAAAGAATTCCAATGGAAGTGACACTGTAGCTCAATGCTAGAGCGTTAGCCTTGAGCACAAAGAGACTCAGGGACAGAGCCTAGGCTCTGAGTTCAAGTTCAAGAACTGAAAAAAAAAGAGAGAATTTCTAGTAGGGCACTGGTAGCTCATGCCTAGCTACTCAGGAGGCTGAGATCTGAGGATCTTTTCCTACCTGGGCAGGAAAAGTCCATGAGACTCTTACTTCTACTTAACCACAAAATGCTGGAAGTAGAGCTGTGGCTCAAGTGGCAAGAATGCTAGCCTTGAACAAAAAGAGCTTGGGGACAGTACCAAGGCCCTGAGTTCAAGCCACAGTACTGGCACAAAAAAATAAAAAGGAACTTCAAAACTAGATGAAAAACTTTGAAGCTCCCCATGGCTATAATCATGCTGGCAAAGGAGAGGAAGACTCGGACCACAGATGTGCACATGATTGAGTGTATTTATCAGTAATTAATCTTTTCTATAAAAGCATAGCCACTTCACAGTAATAGATGATGGGTGTATTCTGGGCAATTCTACAGAATGAAGAATATTTACCAAATATAGCAAATTTTAGTAATAAACCTTAAGTGAAAACCTTTTAAGGAAAAGAAAAGGAAAAGGTAAGTATCATTACCGAATAGCTGCTATCCCATGTCCAATTTCATGTACAACACCACTAATGAGGACAGCAGCAAAGAAATAGGTCAGCTGATTGACGGGTAAATTGATACCAGGAACCTGTTCAGAGACACAATATGGCAGCAATTATCAGGTTTGTTTTTTTTTTTTTATTTTTTGCAGGTAGCAGGGTTTGAATCCATGGCCTTGCCCTTGCTGGGCTTGCTTGTTTGGCTAGCACTCTACCACTTGAGCTATGCCCCCAGACTGGATTTTGATGGTTTTAGAGATTGGATCTTGAGGATTTTCTGCCTGGGCTTACTTTGAACTGTGGTCCTCTGATCTCAGCATCCTGATTAGCTAGGATTATAGGGGTGAACTGTAAGAATACAGTCTAATTTTTTAATGTTTCTGATCTTGATATGTGCATTTGTACATATATATGTATATGTGTATATATATAATTATACTTCGTGTAATAAATTCCTGTAATACTCCACCTTCCTTATTAATAAAATGAAAAAAAGAAGAAACAGAAGGGCAGAGTGGTACATGCCTGTAATCCTAGCTACTTGGGAAGCTGAAATCCAGAGTATTAAGTTATAGATGGTCAACTCTGGGCAAAAACAGACTGTTTACAAGGTAACTAAAAACAGAGGTCTTGTGGGATTGCTCGAGTGATAGAGCACCTACTTAATAAGTTCAAACACAGTAGTATTGTAAACTACTTGGCATACCAATGGCCTAATCTTTGTTCAATGCTTAACATGCCTCACAGAGAAGATAATTCATTCTTTTTCTTCTTATTGCTGGTGGTGGTAATGGTCATGGGGCTTGAACTCAAGGCCTGGGTGCTGTCCTTGAGCTTTTTTGCTCAAGGCTTTTTTGCTCTACCACTTTGAGCAAAAGTGCTACTTACGGTTTTCTGGTAATCGGAGATATGACTCATGGACTTTTCCTGCCTGGACTGGCTTTGAACCATCATGCTCAGATCTCAGCCTCCAGAGTAGCTAGGATTACAGGTGTGAGCCACCTGTGCCCAGCAATAAATTCTTTTGTTACAAACTTTAAAGAAATTTGTTCTCTATCATCTAAATGGTCTCTAAAAATAGACACTTCTGTATCCTTAGGTAAGTTTATTTTATTCAAATCTGCAATTTGACTGAAATTTCTTATGATCATTAGTAAAGCTGAACTTTTCCTGTACATTTTGTCTATTTTTTTTGGTCTTTTGAGTTGCCTATTTATGACTCATTTTTTTCCTACTAAAATATTCACCTTTTTCTCACTAGTTTATAAAATCACTTAAAAGTAACAGTATTGGTCCTTTGTAGTATGTGTCACAAACATTTTGCTCAGTATTCTTGCCTTGTCATCATATTTTGTTAGTTCTTGATATATAAAAAGCTTTGGATTTATCAATAAATATGATTTCCTACCTCACCAAGAGGGAACTTCAGCATAAACTATGGATTTCGGGTGGTGATAACTGACCAGTCCAGGTTGATCATTTGTAACACTTTCACCACTGTGGTGGTGATTGGTGGTAGTGATGGAAGCAGCGTGTGAGGGCTGGAGGGAGGTACACAGGATACCTCTGTGCTGTCCTCTTAATTTTGATATGAGCCAAAAACTACTCTAAAAATAACATCATTAGAAATCAAAAATAAATAATAAAGGTGGTACTGTTTCATGAAAATAGTCCCTGTTTCACTTTAGTTTTATGTGTTCATATAAACAGCAATTTGATTTCTTTTCCTCTTAAGAGCTTTCATGATTCACACTTCATTCTAACAGTCACAGTTGACTTTTGTGCTGCACTCCAGAGGAATTTTACCTTTTAACCAAAGAAAAGACTTCACAGAATGCTTCTTGGATTGTTTTTTTACATTCCATTGATTCCAACTGTCTATTCTCTGGCCCTTAAACTAGTTTTTGTAATCATCATTTTTTTCTGCCATACTGGGGCTTGAACTCGGGGCCTGGGTGCTTTCCCTGAGCTTTTTTTTTTGTTCAAGAGTAGTGCTCTACCATTTTGAGCCATAGTTCCACTTTTGGCTTTTTGGGGTGGGAAGGATAGTTAGAGATAAGAGTCTTACAGACTTTTTTTTTCCCACCTGGGCTAACTGTGATCCTCAGATCTCAGTCTCTTGTGCAGTTACGATTACAGGTGTGAGCCATTGGCACCTAGCTGGAATTTCTTTTCTTTCCTTCCTTCCCTCCCTCCTTCCCTCCCTCCATCCCCCCCCTCTCTTTCTCTTTTCTTTCTTTCCTTTCTTCCTTTCCTTCTGGCCCTGGAGCTTGAACTCAAGGCCTGGGAGCTGTCCTTCAGCTTTCTACTTCCAGCATTTTGTGGTTAAGTAGACCTAAGAGTCTCATTGTCTCTTCCTTCCCAGGCAGGAAAAGATCCTCAGATCTCAGCCTCCTGAGTACCTAGGATTACAGGCGTGAGCCACTGGTGCCTGGCCTGGAATTCTTTTTACAGATACTCTACTGAGCCAGTTTTCCACACATATCAGTATCCTTGTTTTACAGAGCTGCTGCAGCGCCAAGTTGGCAGGCATCTGCTCAGCTCAGCACTTTTCCCATCTCTCACCTCTCAGTTTACATACTTAAGATTAATTCTCTGTCTCACAAAATATACTGGTCACTTTACCATTATTTCAAATAAATCGGTAAGCTGGATCCCATACAGTGTTTGTTCCTTCTCTTTGTCTTAGATGTTAAAATGAATGAGATAAGGTAAGAATTTCAGTGTGTGACTAGTCCAACAGATGGTAGGTCTTATTTACTGGCAACAGTACAAGATTACCATCTGTCTCTGCCATGATCACACAGGGTATTAGATGTACCAGAATACTGAACACAGAATACTCTCAACAACACAAAGCGCTCGGGTTCTGAGAATGAATACTGAACAAGGCTGTAGGGACTTACTGCGTAAAAAGAAAATATGTTCTTTAAGCTACTAAGGCGTACATCAAAGTCAGGAGACATAATATGCTTAAAATCATACATAAATATGCATAGTGGACTCGAGAGTTGATGACTTTTTAAGGTTCCAAAGCACAGCTTGCCTAATAGTATTTTTGTGAGTACTTAGAATAAACTGAAAAGCAAAGGGAAAAAGCATTTGTGGTCTACATAACATTTTGTCATTCTAATTCTAGCAGGCAGATATTTCAACGATCATATTTCCTTCAAACTGGCTTCCTTCCCTCTTATCCTCTTTCTTAGTGAACAAAAACCTCCCATATAACCTGAGACTCATCATCAACTCTTGCTTCTTCCTGCAGCCTCTTACTCAATTAATTACTAGGTCTGAGAACTCTGCTCCAAGAGCCCACTTGAATCTATTCCCTTCACTACCCTTGCCATTAATTTTGTTTAGACCTTATAATTTCTAACATAAATTATTCTAACTGCCCTCTGAAACAGTCTCCTCATATTTGGACCAGTTTGCACAGAACTGTTACCTGTAGGTAAAAATAAAACTTCCTAGAATGACCATTACTAAGATAGGCCACATTTGTATCTCCCAGCTTCTTTCCCAGCTACCATCTGGTTCTCTTGCCAACACTTCTGTTCAGGGTTTCCCCTCATAGAGACATGTCAAAATTACTTATATTTTCTTTCCTTCTTTTTTGTGCTAGTCCTGGGGCTTGAACTAAGATGCTGTCCTTGAGCTTTTTTTGTTCAAGGCTAATGCTCTACCACTTGAGCCACAGCTCCACTTCAGCTAGTTTTTTATTGTTGTTGGTGGCTAATTGGGGTTAAGAATATCATGGACTTTGCTTCCTAGGCTGGCTTCAAACCACAATCCTCAGATTTCAGCCTACTGAGAAGCTAGGATTATAAGCATGAGCCACCAGCACCTAGCTTTACATTTTCTTGAAGAGTTCTATGTCTGCTACATTTTCCTATAATCACTCAGTCTAGCAGAGGCCACAATGAGACAAATTCTTTAAAAATCTGCTACCAACCCATAAAAATCTATTCCATCAATAAGAATATTTTAAAAAATACAACAGCAATGACTTCTGCAATGAGAACTATTGGTGTAAAAATGTGAAATAAAAGTGAGCCAATGTCAAGCCTCCTTCCAAGTTCTGGAAAAAATAAAGTACATGCGTGCTTTAAAATAAAAATAATTGTCAGGCACTTATGACTCACACCTGTACTCCTAACTACTAGGAGGCTGAGATCTGAGGATCCCATTTGAAGCCAGCGTGGGCAGGAAAATCTGTGAGACTCTTACCTCCAATAAAACTAATCAGAAAAAGCTCAAAGCAGCACTGTAGCTTAAGTGGTAGAGCATTAGCCTTGAGCACAAAGAGGCTTAGAGACAGGGCCCAGGTCCAGAGTTCAAGCCCTAGGATGGGCAAAAAAAATTAAAAATGCTACACTGCTGAACTATATCTCCAGCTTTTAATTAAGTGAATTAAATGGATATTGTTAAGATTCTTAAAATTATAATAAGCACAAAGGAACACTGTATGGGATTAAAATGCAATTTATTGATGGAGAGATATTAAATCAGCATTATTATTCCTTGAATGTAACAATCATTTCATATCTTAAAAAGACAACAGGAGCGGGGCACCGGTGGCTCATGCCTGTAATCCTAGCAACTCAGGAGGCTGAGATCTGAGGATCATGGTTCAAAGCCAGCCCGGGCAGGAAACTCCATGAGACTTATCTCCAATAAACCACTAGAAAACCAGAAGTGGTGCTGTGGTTCAAGTGGTAGAGCACTCGCCTGGAGCTGAAGAATGCATGGACAGCACCCAATCTCAGAGTTCAAGCTCCACAACCGACCAAAAAAAAAAATTAAAAAAAAGAAGACAACAGGAGGTCAAGGGTTGGTGGCTCATGCCTATAATCCTAACTATTCAGGAAGCTGAGATCTGAAGATTGTGGCTCAAAACCAGCCCAAGCAAACAAATCCATGAGACACTTATCTCGAATTAACCAATAAAAAGGTGGAAGTAGAGGTATACCTCACGTGGTAGAACTTTAGTTTTGACTGAAAAAGCCAAGCAAGAGCACAAGGCTCTGAGTTCAATCTCCACTACCAGCACACAAAAAAGACAATATTAATTCAAAGAGTTGTGCAATTGCTGGTCTTGATGATGGCCCATTTGTTTTCTGCCAGTACTACCACCACCACTACTAAATAATGAAATAATTCCTGCTGCTTATCAATGCTTTTTTTGTTGTTTAAACAGGCAATTTTTAAAAATGTGACTTTTTTAAGTTTTGGAGGCTTTAATTCAATCAAGCTTTCATTACAATAAAATATATAAGCAAGAAGATATAACAATTTATCCTACAAAAGAGAGGAACTGAACAAAGGAAGATGCTGAGAGCTCACCCAGTGTTTAAGATTTAATTTTGTAATTACAGTTTTAAATAAAAGTCGTGACTTTTATTTTCATGTTCATATACTATAGATAGTAGTTATATTAGTGAGAAACATGTTTTTTATCTACAAAATTATTTCAACGAAGCTATTTGAAGCAAAAAGAAAGTACTTACCACAACTTGCAACACCTGCTCATTGTGAAGAGAGGCAGAGGAGGAAGAGGAGGAAGAGGAGGAAGAGGAAGAAGATGAGAAAGAAGAAGAGGAGGAGGAGGAGGAAGAGGAAGAGGAGGAAGAATAAGAGGGAGAGTCAGCCATCATCTGTGACAAAGTCTGCATCAGCGTTTTTCCAAGGAGAAAAAAAGAACTGAACATGGCAACTACACCAAACACCATTCCAAAATTGAACCTGTCAAGTGGAAAAGAAAACCAACATGTCAATGTACAATCCTTCAGAATGCATGAGCTAATAAACTCATTGACCAGCTGCATTTCATAGCTTCAACATAATGGCAAAACAATTAAATAAATTTGCCTCTTTTTTACTAAGTACGTCAACTAATTTCTTTATAATCAATTCTAATAAATTACAATTTTTCTGATACCCCAAGAAGTTGACTGTCATTCCTCCCTCCAAAAAAAAAAAAAAGGTTTCTCCTCAGTTTGGCACTGGTGGCTCACATCTATAATTCTAGCTACTTAGAAGGCTGAGATCTGAAGTTTAAGGTTCAAAGCTAGACTGGACAGAAAAAGAAAGTCTATGAGATTCTTATGTTCAATTAGGCAGTGAAAAAGCTTGAAGTGGAGGTATGGCTCAAGTGACAGAGCACAAGACTTGAGTGAAAAAGCCAATGAGAATGGGAGGCTACCTGGTACATACACTTAAAAAAAAAAAGCTTCGAACTGGTTGATGGTGGCTCACACATGTAATCCTAGCTACTCAGGGAGGCTGAGATCTGAGGATTGTGGATCAAAGTCAGCCCAGGCAGGAAAGTCCATGAGACTTTTATCTCCAATTAGTAACAGAAAAAGCTGGAAGTGGTGCTGTGGCTCAAGTGGTTTTCTACTAGCCTTGAGCAAAAAAACCTCAGGGATACTGCCCAGGCCCTAAGTTCAAGCCTCAGGACCAGGACTCACACAATAAAGTTGTATGAATGGGCTGGGAATGTGGCTTAGTGGTAAGAGTGCTTGCCTAGCATGCATGAGTCCTGGGTTCGATTCCTCAGTACTACATAAACAGAAAAAGCTAAAAGTGGCATTGTGGCTCAAGTGGTAGAGTGGTAGAGTGCTAGCTTTAGCAAAAGGAGCTCAGGGATCGTGCCCAGGCCCTGGGTTCAAGCCCCAGGACTGACAAAAAAAAGCTGTATGAAAAAAAGGTATGTTTTTGGGGGGATGGTATTGGGGTTTCAACCCAGGGCTTCACATGCTAAGCAGGTACTCTACCACTGGAATCACAGCTCCCAGTCCTTTTTTCTTCAGTTATTTTTCTGGCAGGGTCTTGCACATTTTGCCCAGGCTGGCCTGGACCACATTCCTTTTATTTATACTTCCCATGGGATGAATTATTTTATTTACTTACTTACTTAATTAATTAATTAATTTGCCAGTCCTTGGGCTTGAACTCAGGGCCTAGGCACTGTCCCTGAGCTTCTTTTGCTCAAGGCTAGCACTCTACCACTTGAGCCACAGCACCACTTCCAGCTTTTTCTGTGTATGTGGTACTGAGGAATCGAACCCAGGGCTTCAAGCAAGCTAGGCAAGCACTTATCACTAAGCTGCATTTCCAGCCCTGGGATGAGTTTGCTAATCTTCCTGGCCCCCAGGCTGGCCTAGAAATGTGATCCTCTTGATCTCTGCCTTCCTTGTAGCTGGGAATGTAGGTAAGAGCTCAGCTAAAAACCAAAACATTTTTCTACTGTCAATATCTTAAAACTTCATAGATCAAAATGAAATGATATAAAGGTTAATCTAACAAGTAATCTCTGATGATCCCAATGACTAATTTAAACCAAAAAGAAAAGATCAAAAGTACCACTGATAAAGCATCCTCGCTTTCCGCCGTCCCCAGCTGTAAAAGGCACGATTGAAAACTGCAGTTTGCCATCTTATGTGAAAAGGGGAGATGCTCAGGCCATTGTTTTCCAGCCAGTCTTCATAAGAATGTTTAAAATAGACAGATGACTAAGAGAGAAAGAAAAGTTTCATACAACTCAAATTTAAGAACCAGGTATAACATAATAAAAGCATTTTTCTATAAAAAATCTAGATGGGAACTGCTCAATGTTTATCATCTTAAAAGCTTTACTATTTACAAATAGTGCAAGTTTTCTCTCCTACGTGGAAACTAGATCTAAAATATAATTGGACATGATCACCTATACAGGAATCTAGGCCTTTACACACAGTCCGACTAAAGGAGGATACCCTCCCCCTGCAAAAAATAAATAAATAAATAAAGGAGGATACCCTTAGGAGAGGAGCACAAAAGTGTAACTCCTCTGACCATTTAAAATACTGTCTATTGAAATGGGAAGAAAATGCTTTACCAGTTCTTATTCAGGGTATTATGGCTCTCTAGACTAGCTGAACTGCTAAGGGTAGGGGCTGGCAAACTGTCCCACATGCCAAATCTGGCTTACAGCTTGTTTTTTTGATTTTGTTTTGTTTTGTTTTTGGTACACCTTAGGAGCTAAGAATAACATCAATTTTTTTGTCATTATAATAAAAGGTAATAAAAAACCAAGAATATGCAACAGGGATCCTATATGGCCCACAAAACCTGTAATATTTAACAATTATAGTGCTTTAAAAAGATATTACACAGCCGGGTGTTGGTGGCTCACAACTGTAATTGTAGCAACACAGGAGGCTGAAATCTGAGGCTTGTGGTTCAAAGCCAGCCCAGGCAGGAAAGTCCATGAGACTCTTTTTTTCCAAATAATCACCAGAAAACCAGAAGTGGCACTGTGGTCAAAGCACTAGAGCCCTGGTCTTAAGTAATAGAGTTCAGGGACAGTGCCCAGGCCCTAAATTTAAGCCCCATGACCTACCGACAGGACAAAAAAAAAAAAAAAAAAAGAAAGAAAGAAAGAAAAGAAAAGAAGAAAAAAAGAAATTTCCTGCCCAGCACCAGTGACTCATGCCTATAATCCTAGCAACTCAGGAGGCTAAGATCTGAGGACGAGGGTTTGAAGCCAGGCAAGGCAGGAAAGTCTACAAGACTCTTATCTACAATTAAGTACCCCCTCCAAAAAAACGGAAGTAGAGCTGGGGCTCAAGTGGCAGAATGCTAGCCTTAAGCAAATAAATAATAAATAAAGTTCAGGGGAGGGCCTAGGTTCTGAGTTCAAGCCCCAAGACCAACAGAAAAAAAAAATCATACTGCAAGGTGCTGGTGGCTCAGGCCTGTAATCCTATCTACTCAGGAGCTGAGATCTGAGGATTCTGATTCAAAACAAGGCCTGGCAAGAATGTCCATGACACTTATCTCCAATTAACCACCAAGAAAGTCAGGGGTAGAGCTGTAGCTAAAGTGGTAGAGTACTAGCCTTGAGTGAAAAAGCTCAGCATTGATGTCCAGGCCCTGAGTTCAAGCCCCAGGACTGGTGCGTGCACACGCATGATGGTATGCGCAAATACACACACACACACACACACACACACACACACACACACACACACACACACACACACACACACACACACACACACACACACACACACACAGTTTCCTGACCTCTGCTTAGAAACTAAAATGTGAGTTACAAATACAATACTCTGTGTGTGTGTGTGTGTGTGTGTGTGTGTGTGTGTGTGTGTGTGTGTGTGTGTGTGTGTGTGTGTGTATTTAAAAAAAAATTAGGTTAGTCCTGGGACTTGAACTCTGGACCTCGGCACTGTCTCTGAGCTTTTGTGCTCAAAGCTAGGGTTCTACCACTTGAGTCACAGCTCTACTTCTGATTTTTGTGGATAATTGGAGGTGAGAGTCTCATGAACTTGCCTGCGAGGACTGGCTCCAGTCTGTGATCCTCAGTTGTCAGCCTCCTGAGTAGCTAGGATTATAGGCGTGAACCACTGGTACTCTTAAGTAAGATTCATGCAATTTTAAATTATCTAGTAGTCAAATTTAAAAGGGTGAACAGAAACAGATTGATTTTCATATCTTTTAGTTATTAATATCTAAGATAACACTTTAAAACATAAAATAATGTAAAAGTCAATGTACTTCCCTTTTGGGTATTAAATCTTTGAAATCTGGCACCATCCCTATCCATCTTTGTTCAGACTTGTTCTACTTCAAACACTGACTAGCTTCACTTAGCTAATACTTGCCACGCAAGATAGTACAGGTTTGTTTCCACAGAAATAATTTATATGGGGCTGGGAGGGTGGCTCAGTGGTAGAGCGCTTGCCTTGCATGCATGAGGCACTGGGTTCGATTCCTCAGCACCACATAAGCAAAAAGAAAAAAGCCAGAAGTGGCGCTGTGGCTCAAGTGGTAGAGCGCTAGCCTTGAGCTGAAGAGCTGAGGGACAGCGCCCAGGCCCAGAATTCAGGCCCCACGACCAGATCCCCCCCCCAAAAAAAGAAATAAGTTATATGGTTATTATTTTAAAAGATCCTCAACCATTTCAACAGAAGTTAGAATCAGTGCTCTCTTCTTCTGAATGCCAATTTTGATAATGTAAAATCACAAAACTTGCTGGGTGCTGGTGGCTCATGCCTGTAATCCTAGTTACTGAGGGTGCTGAGATGTGAGGATTTTACTTTGAATCCAGCCCAGGCAGCAAAGTCCTTGAGACTCCTATCTCCAATTAAACACCAAAAAAGCTGGGAGTGGAGCTGTGGTTCAAGTGGTAGAATGCTAGCCTTGAGAACAAATTCGCCGCGGGTTAAGCCACAGGTCTGGCGCGCACACACACACAGGCACACACACACACAAAATACAAAACTTATTTTAAGTCATTTTGGTATCAGTAATATCTCTTAAATTTCCTAGAGGTTGTGGGTATAGCAGTTTATACACAGCCACAAGTCTTTTTCTTTAGGAAGGTTTGAAGTCCTTGGATAATATAGGTTTGTCTGTAATATAAAGCTCTGTTATATAGCTGATAATTACAGTTAGTGCTTCATGGTCATGATTGATGACCAACTATGAATGAAACTTATTTGCTTTAGAAGGCTATTCGTCTTATTGTAGTCATAAAAAAATTATCTGGGCCAGCCACTGGTAGCTGACAACTGTAATCCTAACTAAATAGGAGGCTGAGATCAGAGGATAGTGGTTTGAAGTTGCCCGGACAGTGAAGTCCATGAAACTTATTGCCAATTAACCACAAACAAACAAACAAACAAAAACAGCTGAAAGTGGAGCTCTGGCTCAAAGTGGCAGAGCTCTAGACTTGGGCAAAAAAAGCTAAAGGACAGTGTCCAGGCCCTGAGTTCAAGCCCCAGGACTGGCACACATCCACAAATGTCTGGTTTGAACACAATTATCTGTTTGCATTGGGTCTGTAATGGTCTCTATTTTGTCTTCAGGTAACTTTTAAGTCTGCTTGTTTTCCAGGACTTGAAAAGGAGTGACTCACAACTCCTATTGCAGAGATGCTAAAGAAACTCAAGGTAGAACAGCATACTAAGTGCAGGAGCTCAGAATGCAAGCTCCTAAAAGTCAAGTTGTATTTATTCTCCAGGTAGATGTTCTGGGCTTTTGCTCAGGAATTTGTGCTCATGCTTGCCCCTGAAATTAAGGTGGCACTTTTATCATCGCTCACGTTTGACCAGAGACTAATTGTACAAGTTTGATGAGATGCTATATCCCTCCTTTCTTTCTCTTCCTCTCTCTCCCTCTCTCTCTCTCGCTCTGTCGCTCTCTCTGCCTGCCTGCCTGCCTGCCTGCCTGCCTGCCTTCCTTCCTTCCTTCTCTTTCTCTCCTTTCTCCCTCCCTCCCCCCTCTCTTTCTTTTTTTTTCTTTGTCAGTTTTGAGGCTTTTATGACCTGGGCACTGTCCCTGAACTCTTTTACTCAAGGCTAGCCCTCTCCAGCTCCACTTTCAGCTTTTTGGTGGCTAACTGGAAATAAGTGTCTCATAGACTTTCCTGTTTGGGTTGGCTGTGAATCATGATCTGCAGCTCTCAGGTTCTTGAGTAGCTAGGATTGCAAGCATGAGTCATTGACACCTGATGTTTTGTTTTGTTTTGTTTTGTTTTGTTTTGTCGGTTGTGGGGCTTGAACTCTGGGCCTGGGCGCTGTCCCTCAGCTCTTCAGCTCAAGGCTAGCGCTCTACCACTTGAGCTACAGCGCCACTTCCGGTTTTCTGGTGGTTTATTGGAGATAGAAGTCTCATGGTCTCTCCTGCCCGGGCTGGCTTTGAACCGCGATCCTCAGATCTCAGCCTCCTGAGTAGCTAGGATTACAGGCGTGAGCCACCAGCGCCCGGCTTGGGTTTTTCTTTTCACATGTATAACTGGAAATCAGGTAGCCTTTTCTTTTCTTTTTCAACGTCACTGTACAGCTTATGACAGTGCTTCTCAAACCCAAATGTGCAGAGTAAGTACCTGGGGAGTTTGTGACGATACAGATTCTGATTGTGCAGGTCTGGGATTCTCTTCTAACAAAGGACCCAGATCCTACAAGTGTTGCTGGCTCTTGAACCTCAGGTCAAGTAGCAAGCCATTCTTTATGTGGACATTTGAATGTAATTTCCATAATCTCAGGAGACCCTTCCTATTATTATCCCTATTTAAAGATAAGAAGGCAAAGCACAAGTAGCTATTTGCCCCAAATCACCAAGGCTAGGAAGTGACAGGGCTCAGCCTTCCTAAAGAGTACAGCAAAAAATACACATATCGCTTTGTTTCACTGTTATTATCTAACACACACACACATAACACTACTGTGAAATATATAATACACTATCCTGTAGTAGATAATTTTACAGTAGTATGTGTGTATGTTAGCTCAAACAGTAGGATGGCTGGAGTTGGATGGTTCATGTTTATAATCCTAGCTACTTAGGTAGCTGAAATCAAGATCATAGTTCAAGGCCAACTCAGGCACAAAAGAGACACACACACACACACACACACACACACAACTCCTTTTCAACCAAGAGCTGGGTGATAGTGGGGGGCATGCACACACACACACACACACACACACACACACATACACACACACACACACACACAACTCCTTTTCAACCAAGAGCTGGGTGGTAGTGGGGGGAGACTTACTCAAGCTACAACTGGAAGCCTAAGAGAAGTTGGCCTCTCCCAGGCTTAGAGTGTACCGGGTAGGAAGCAAGACCCTATCTTAAAAATAAAAAAAATAATTAGTACAGAATAGGGCTAAAAGTGTGGCTCAGTTGTAGCATCCACTGCCTCCTAAATGTGAAGCCCCAAGTTCAAATTCTAGCACTCAACAATAACAACAACCACAACCACAACAACAAAACCAGTATTTGTAAGCCAGGTACCACTGTACCTGTAATCCTAGCTACTCAGGAGGCTGAGATCTGAGGATTGCTGTTCAAAGCCAGCCCAGGCAGGAAAGTCCATAAAACTCCAATTAACCACCAGAAAACCAGAAGTGGCACTGTGGCTCAGAGTTGGTAGAGCCCTAGCCTGGAGCAAAAGAGCTTAGGGACAGTGTCCAGGCTTTGAGTTCAAGCCTTACAACTGACAAAAACAAAAACATGTATTAATTCTTTGAGAATTTATATGATTTATTCCAGATATGTCTCACCAATATTCCATTCCAAAAGATTGCTTAAAGTATGTGCCTATATAGGTATCCCTAATTTCTTGACACTATTCCCAAGTAACTGAAAAATGGACTGTATATGTGGCAACAGTGAAGGGGGGGGGGGATTGTAGACTGGTAGAGTGGCTCAAGTGGTAGTGTGACTGCCTATAAAGCATGAAATCCAGAGTTCAAACCCCAGTACTCTTAAAAGGAAAAAGAAAAGTTACAATCTGTTGGGCACCGGTGGCTCATGCCTGTAATCCTAGCTACTCAGGAGGCTGAGATCTGAGGATCGCAGTTCAAAGCCTGCCTTGGCAGGAAGGTCCATAACACTCTTATCTCCAATTAACCACCAGAAAACCAGAAGTGGTGCTGTGGCCCAAGTGGTAGAGCACTCTCCTTGAGCTGAAGAGCCGAGGGTAGTGCTAAGGCCCAGAGTTTAAGCCCCATGACTGACCAAAAAAAAAAAAAAAATTACAATCTGACAGATTCAGGTAACCCACCCTGTAACTCTAGCTACAGAGGAGGCTCAGATTTGCGGATCTCAGTTTGTCACCAGTCCTGACAAAAAACTCATCTCTCCAATTGGCTAGGAAAAACGCTGGAGGTGGGAATTATAGGTGTGGCTCAGGTCATAGAATCCTAGCTAACAAGGGAAAGCATCATTCATTGCCAGCCAATGAGTGAAAGCAGCACACACGAAGTTCCAGTTTAGGTCTTGGACTTGGACACACACACACTCACTCACTCAAGCAGGAACTGGAGTCATGGCTCACGTGGTACAGCACCATCTCTGTGTGTGTGGGGGGAGTATAACGAGTATGAGGCCATGAGTTCGAGCCCCAGAGCAGGCACAAAATGGGAGGGGGAGGGCAGGTGCAAAGCAGAATTCTAGTAATCTAAACCTTTGGATTTAAGCATACTTTTTGGTGCCCGCACTGAGGTTTGAACTGAGGGCATGGATGGTGTCACTTAGTGTTTTCGACCTCCATTTTCAGCTTTTTGGTGGTTAATTGGAAATAAGCCTCAAGGATTTGTCTGTTCCAGCTGATTCAAACCACAATCCTCAGATCTCAGCCTATTAAATAGCTAGAATTAAAGGCGTGAGCCACTGGCTCCCGGCTGCTTCTTTTTGTTTTTCTTTTAAGAATCTTTACTTAAGCACACTTTTTGATTGACGTGTATCGATTATACAAAGGGGACTAACATCTCCACACATTTATACAGTATTCTAATTATTTTCACCCTATCACACTCCGGGTCCCGGGGGTGCGCTACTTTGGAGAATGTCGGCGGACTAGCAACACAGGTGGCACTTGCGAAATGGTTACAAGAAATCCAGAATCTTAGGTTTCACCCCAGACCTGCTAGAACAGAACCTGCATTTTAACTGGAACCGCAGCTGATTCCACGCGCGATCCATGGCACTTTTGAATTTGAGAGCACGAATTGAAATCGCAACTTGATTTAGTTTCATTCCAATACCAGAATCCTTAACAGGGTTGTAATCGCCTAACAATAAGGGAAAACAAGGCCTGTCCTAAATGGATGTTTTTTTTTTTTTCCCTCCCAGGTACTCGGCCTCCCGAGCCCACCATCGCCGCTTCCCAGGCTGCAGGAACCCATCGCCCGCAATGCGGCAGCCGCGCGGGCCTCCCGCCACACCCCTCCCGCGCTCGCAGGGGTTTTATTGACTCCACCGGGGCCACGGCGCCTGGCAGTAGGCCGCACGTGGGCATCGGGCGAAAGGTGTCGCGCCTGGGAGGCATTTGGCAGAGGAAGAAAAAGGCCTCAGGCGGCACAGGACCTTGCACTCCGAGCGGCGCTTGATCACCGCTGGTTTGAGCTTTAGGCCCGAGGCCCTCACCTTCAGCACCAAGTCGGTCAGGTAAACTGCAGTCCAGCCACCCACTACCACCACCAGCAACGACACCGGAATCATAGCGGCAGCGGACAGAAGGCGAACCCCGCCGTCTTCCTCCCTGCGATCTGCAACCCGACTGACCGCCCGGCGTGCTTTACGGCCTCAACATCTGCGCAGGAACCATTGTCTCCGGCTCCTTGGCTCTGGTTGCCATGTTTCCTACCGAACATTTCCTGTAGAGACACACATACCGGAAGGTGGTGTAGGGCTTATTTTCCTGTGACACTCTGACGTCGTAGTGCTGACGGGAACCGCTTGGCTGGTGCTGCCGTGGATGTAATGGGTTCCCAGGCTTTGGTCCTCGCTTGTAACTGCTCTTCTCCCTGGTTGTGATATAGGTTTGATGTTCCGTTTAAGCTGACAAAGTTTTGGGATCACCCGAAGTAATTATCATAGTCATCCATATTTAAGTTAATGACATTACTTTTGCGAAAGTAATTTAGATAGTGAAATCATCATACAGTTCCTAGTTGTTCATTTCCATGACTTTTGATAAACGAATATATTGGTGGACTCTAATAAAAATAACGTTTTCAGGGTTGGAGGCGTGGCTTAGTTGGTAGAACGCCAGCCAGTGAACAAAAGTGTAAGGTACTGAGTTCGAGTCCAGGTCTCCAACCTAAAAATAAAAAAGGAAGCAAGACCAGGGCCAGTGGCTCACGCCTGTAATCCTAGCTACTCAGGAGGCTGAGATCTGAGGATCATGGTTCAAAGCCAGCCCAGGCAGGAAAAGCTCTTTTTTTTTTCATTATTTAGAGAATACTTTATTAGTTTCTGTAATCAAACCCACGTAGATAAGACAGGAAAAGCTCTTATCTCCAATTAACCACCAGAAAACCGGATGTGGTGCTGGGGCTCAAGTGGTTGAATGCTCGCCTTGAGCTGAAGAGCTGAGGGATAGCACCCAGGCCCAGAGTTCAGGCCCAACGACTGGATGAAAGGGATGACACTGATCAAGATAACATTGTATTCATAAACTGCCTTGGTGAATGGCAACACCTTGGTAGAATGAAAGATGCAAAGAATTTTTTTGGAGCTCTAAATAGCTGCACACTTCTTTTTTCCTTTTTTGTCGGTTGCTTGGCTTGAACTCAGGGCCTGGGTGCCATCCATGAGCTTTTTCACTCAAGGCTAGCACGCTACCACTTTGAGCCACAGTGCCACTTTCAACTTTTTGCTGGTTAACTGGAGATAATCGCATGGCCTTTACTGCCCAGGCTGGCTTTGAACCTAATCTTCAGATCTCAGCCTCCTGAGTAGCTAGGATTACAAGTGTGAGCCACTGGTGCCAGTTTGCACACTTTTTTTTGGGGGGGGGTCCGGTCTGTGGGCCTGAACTCTGGGCCTGGGCACTGTCCCTCAGCTCTTCAGCTCAAGGTTAGCGCTCTACCACTTGAGCCACAGCACCACTTCCAGCTTTTTCTGCTTATGTGGTACTGAGGAATCAAACCCAGGGCCTCATGCATGCAAGGCAAGCGCTCTACCACTGAGCCACCTTCCCAGCCCCTTGCACACATTTTTATGCTAACATGTACCCAAATATAAATTAATAAGAGCAGTGGTTAATTTGGCTGCATATAAGGATCACCTGGGGGTGGTGGTGGTGGTTAAAAGTCCAGATGCTCATTCTGTAGCCTGGAGCAATTACATCAGAAGCTTGGAAGGACCCAAGCTTAGTACTTTTTAATCTAGCCGTCATTCCAGCATACAGTCAAGGTTGAGACTCACTGAATTAGAACTACTCTAACTGGAGAGAAAACAAATATTCACTGTTTTTCTGCTTTTTTGTTGTTTATGTGCAGTGTTGGGGCCAACAGCTTGGAATATACTAGCTAAGGAAGTGCTTTACCACTCAGCTTCACAACTACCTCCTGCTGCAATCTCCCTTCAGCTTTGAAAGTAATTTCTTTCAACTTTTGTAGAAAAGAGTCTTTCACAATAATATTAATATCCAAAAGTTGGGATCATAATACACATGTATTAATATAGAACAGTAGGATCTTATGGTATGGAAACAGTAGAAATGAGATCAAATCATCTATGAACAAGACAACTCAGGTCTGGGAGTTTGGCTCAGTGATAGAGTGCTTGCCTAGCATGCACAAAGCCCTGGGTTCCATTCCTCAGTACCACATACACAGATAAAGCTGGAAGTGGTGCTGTAGCTCAAGTGGTAGTGTTAGCCCAGAAGCCTCCTCCCTCATAGCTTAACATGCTGTTTCCCTAGGCAACACTAGGCCCACATAGTACAGGCAGCAAATGATCAGCCCCTGCTCCCTTTCCCTGAGAGAAAACCCTGTTGGGATAGCTATGACCATATAAGGCAATGAGATTCCCCCAAATCCTGGAGGTTATAAAAGGTCACCTGAGACAATAGCTGGCACTTCTCACTTCCTCTCACCTGGTGAGATAGGGTCTTGTCTGTCCCCTGACTGGCAATAAACCTTTCTTTGTTCTTCCTACCTGGACGTCCACCTGGACGTCCACGTGGTTTTCTAGCTGAGTCTAATTTGGGTAGAGTGCTAGTCTTGAGCAAAAAAAAGCTCAAGGACAGTACCCAGGCCCTGAGCCCAGGACTGGCAAAAAAAAAAAAAAAAAAAGACAACTCAAACTCCTTTATTGAGACTTCAGTTTGGGAGCTGGAGGAAGCTAACTGGTCAAACAAGTGATGAGACCCTTAGCAAGTAGGTTTTTATTGATCCTTTTTTTTTTTTTGGAGGGGGGAATGGGTTGGCTAATGGTTGGTATTTTTCCAATAGTCATGGGCAGAGTTTCAAAAGATGTTCTTTTTCTTGGGCACTAACATCCTGGCGTCGTAATTGGTGGGCAAATATGCAGTTTCTTTTTCTTTCTTTTCTTTTTTTTTTTTTTTGCCAGTCCTTAGGCTTGAACTCAGGGCCTGGCACTGTCCCTGAGCTTATTTTGCTCAAGGCTAGCACTCTATCACTTGAGCCACAGTGCCATTAAGGGCTTTTCTGTTTATGTGGTACTGGGGAATTGAACCCAGGGCTTCATGCATGCTAGGCAAGCACTGTACCACTAAGCCACATTCCCACCCCACAGTTTCTAAACCCAAGAACTACTGTCCCTCCTGTTGCTGGTGTAATTATATTGCATAAATATTCTGATCTCGTCCTTTCCTGCCCATTTTCCTAGTCAGAAAAGCCTATGAGATTCCATCTCCAATTAACCAGGATAGCTAAGCTGGTAGAGCACCAGTCATGAGCAAGAAAGCTGTGCTAGCTGAGTTTAAGCCCTAATACTAGAAAAAAGAAATGGCTCAATTTTACATCTCTTTGCATATAAGTATGTGTGTTGTGTTATGAGTGATTTCAATTTTCTTTGGACATGGCTGGGTGTGAATTATAAAAAGCTTCTATTTAGGCATCCTGTGACTGGAGTCTTAGTGCTATTTTAAGCTTTGAAAAAAATATTTTTTTGGTGCTTGTCCTGGGGCTTAAACTCAGCCTGGGAGCTGTCCCAGAGCTTTTGTGCTAAAGGCTAGTGCTTTACCATTAGAAACACACCTCCACTTCCGGCTTCTGCTGATTAAATGGAGATGAGAGTTTCTTGGATTTATCTTCCTGTAATCCTCAAATCTCAGCCTCCTGAGTAGAAT
The DNA here is from genome assembly GCF_024711535.1 of Dipodomys merriami. Lineage (NCBI taxonomy): Eukaryota > Metazoa > Chordata > Mammalia > Rodentia > Heteromyidae > Dipodomys > Dipodomys merriami. The sequence goes on from NW_027204492.1 coordinate 107,960,437, forward strand.
AGCTAGGATTACAAGATTGACCCTTCTGTGACCAACTAGTTTACTTTGTAGTTTTTTTTTTCTCTAGGAGGAGAATATTAACTTAAGAATTGAAATGGCTTCTCTTTTGTTAGTCTGAAGCTTTGTCTGGACCACTCGCTGGGACAAGTACTAGCTACTGGGGGTGGCTATCCCTTAACCTCAAATGTGTAGGGAATGAGTTGATTGTGCTATTCTGTTCCCAGCCTAAAGATGTAGTTATTCATCTGAGTTGGTGTTCTCCTCAGGAGCTCAGCAGTCAAAACAAAGCACTGAATTGAATCCTGCTGGTTGCTGGAATTTAGCAGTAGTAGAAGCCAGCTGGGAGCCGCAGAAGAAACCAGACAGAGGATGCAAAATGGTATCCAGGAATGCCTGAATTGTGATTCATCAAGGTATTTCCCCATAGAATAAAGCTATGAGTTCCCTTACAAATCACTTTAGGTTTCTATCAAGTGACTATTTTAAAGGACCCATAGCTGAACTTTTTTTTTTTACTTAACATCAATTTTATTCAATCTGTTATTTTTAGAGGGACACCAGATATGCATTTTGGTTGAACTGTAAACCAGCTGCATAGTAAAAATCAATATTGTCTAAATGAGAATATCACTGTTAGCATTATGCCCACCTTTGGTCCTCAGCTCCACCCATACCTGAGTTCCTCCCAGCCTTGGAGTTTCCGCCCTACAGCTGGCCCCTCCCTCTTTCGCCCCACCTGAGCACCCACCTACCTCACTTCCTGCCCCCATACCCTCCTACACCTGATAGGGACTGGTGTCATGTGCTTCGTCTCCTGGGAAATACGGCTCCTGTAATAAACCTTGTAATAGTCTTTCTCCAGTGCCTGCCTGCCTCTGGGTGGTCCCCTGGGATGGACGTGAACGATCCTTTCAACCACCATATTGTAATAAACTGAAGATAAAAGAACATGTGAGCAATACAAATTAAAACTAAAATTTTTAGCTATTATGTAATATATTTTAAAACATGCTATATGTTATATACAACTTTTGTCGGTTAAAATATTAGTGTTCAATAGTGTGTGTATATGTGTGTGCATGCACGTCAATACTGGGGCTTGAACTCCTTTTTGTGCTCACTGGCTGGCATTCTACCATTTGAGCCATGCCTCCAGTTCCAGTATTTTGCAGGTTAATTGGCAATAAGAGTCTCAGAGCTGGGGACCAGTGGCCCACACTGATATCCCTAGATAATAAGGAGGCTGAGATCTGATGATTGAAGTTCAAAGCCAGTTTGGGCAGGAATGTCCGTGAGAGTCTTATCTCCAATAAACTATTCAGCAAAAGCTTGAAGTGGTGTTATGGCTTTGAACACAAAGAGGCTCAGGGACAGCACACAGGCCCTGAGTTCAAGCCCCACAACTGCCAAAGAAAAAAGAAAGGAAGGAAGGAAGAAAGAAAGAAAGAAAGAATTATTTCTCAGAAATCTAAGCTGATAGTTTACTTCTGTGGTCATTACACTATATATTTATGACACTAAATTGAACCAATCAGGATAAGCTAGGGTTTTGTGGTTTTTTTGCGCTGAGGGGGCGGTGGGAGTGGGGAGAGAAGAAATCCTATATCCAGAGACTTAAAACAAGAATGATTTATGTTTTGTTAGTGTCTGGCACATGGCCTGGCAGGATGTGCAGATGGGAGGTAGCAGGTCAATGAAGACTACTGTTTATTATATATACAACTCAAGGTAAGGCTGAAGGTTTACCAAGGCAGGGGAAGAATACACTAGGGAGTCTGCCATTTGGAGTGAAATGCTTAGTCTAGACTGCGCAATGTTATGTACACTCGTGTACCATTAGCCAAGTTAGGCAAGCAAACACTTCTGCTATCACCAAAGATCATTTTTGTTTGATTTTTAACTCCATAAAAATGGAATCATGCCACCTGTAATCCTAGCTACTCGGGAGGCTAAGATCTAAGAATTGTGGTTCAAAGCCAGCTTGGGTAAGAAAGTCCATGAGACTCTTTTTTTTTTGCCAGTCATGGGGCCTGAACTCTGGGCCTGGGCGCTGTCCCTCAGCTCTTCAGCTCAAGGCTAGCGCTCTACCACTGGAGCCACAGCGCCACTTCCGGCTTTTCTTTTTTCTGTTTATGTGGTGCTGAGGAATCGAACCCAGGGCCTCATGCTTGCAAGGCATGCACTCTACCGCTGAGCTACCTTCCCAGCCCCCCATGAGACTCTTATCTTCAATTAACCCACCAAAAAACTGGAAGTAGAGCTGTGGCTCAAAGTGGTAAGGCTCTAGCCTTGAGCAAAAGAGCTCAGAGACAGTGCTAAGGACCTGAGTTCAAGTCCCACAACCAACAACAACAATAAAAAATGGATTCATGCATTATGGATGATTGGGTCAGATTTCTTTCACTGAACATTATAATTAAGATGGAACAACCCAGTGCTGGAGGCTCACGCCTGTAATCCTAGCTACTCAGGGTAGGGGTGTCTGTGAGACTCTTATCTCCAATTAATCATCTAAAAATGGAAGTGGAGCTGTGGCTCAAAGTAGTAGGGTGCTAGCTGTGAGCAGAAAAGCTCAAGGTCTGGGGCCAGACCCCGATGACCAAAAAAATTGAACAATTTTTGTGTGTGTGTGTGTGTGTGTGTGTGTGTGTGTGTGTGAGAGAGAGAGAGAGAGAGAGAGAGACAGAGACAGAGACAGAGACAGAGAGACAGAGAGAGACAGAGAGACAGAGAGGGAGAGGAGAGAGAGAGAGGAGAGAGAGAAAGAATAAGTATATGAGCACAGTTAATACTAGGGCTTGAATTCAGGGCCTAGGTGCTGTCGCTTAGCTTTTTCCATTCAGGCTGGAGTACTACCTCGTGAGCTACATACCCACTTCTGGCTTTTGGTGGTTAATTGGAGATAAGAGTCTCACAAATGTTGAACCAAGAACCTCAATAGGCTAAGATTACAGGTGTGAACCACCAGTACCTAGCTCTGTTTAGATCTTGTTCAATAGTCTACTCATACTTACAAAGGACATTTTATCCATTCAGGTTTAACAGATTTGGGCAATAACTGCAAACTGGATAGCAGCTGTACGTGGCTGTATTTTTTTTTTACTTGTTTATCTTATCAATGACACAATTAAAAATTGCTGAATTATTATACATTCAGCTAAAAAGAACTGCCAAAGGTCAAATGCGGTGGTACTAGGTTTCAGCATATTGACAGACCAAGTCAAATGATAACAAAAGTAGTTTTAAAATGTTTCTAGAGCTCAGCAAAAGTTTGGTCCAGGAAAATTTTCATAGAGGAAACATCGTGCAAATATCTGTTTTTCCTTTGAGAATATAGGATTGTCTTCTACATAATAATTTATAACTCTAATAATAACTTTTCTATCCAATTAACTGTGAAAATAGCTAGTCATCAAAAGGCATTTATCTGTAGCTACAGATATCTACGGGTGCCAATAAAAATTTATTTCTTTTGACAATAATATTTCAAAGATTATTTTCCAGCTAAATATAAATAGCCTTCTTGAATAATATAATGACCTTGGTTTGTTATTTTTGTTGCTCTGTGTGTATGTGTATGTGTATGTGTGTGTGTGTGTATGTGTGTGTGTGTGTGTGTTTGTGCATATGTGTGTGCATATGTGTATTTTAGTGCCAGTACTGAGGCTTGAACTCAGGGCCTCATGTTCTTGCTTGGCTTTTTTGCTCAAGGCTAGTGTTCTACCATGCAAGCCATACCTCCACTTCTGGCTCTTCACTGGTTAAATTTGTCTAGGCTGGCTTTGAACTTCAGTCCTCAGATATCAGCTTTCTGAGTAGCAAGGATTACAGGCATAAGCTATCAGAACCCGACTAACATCTGGCTTATTCTCCAAGATAATGTCTCACTGACTTGTTTTCGTTGCCCTCAAACTGTTATCCTCCCACATCCTGAGTAGTTTGGATTACAGGGATAAGCTACCAGACCAGGCTCCCTTTGGGTATTAATAGCTTTAGAGGTCAAGAGATAAGACTGTGGGCACAGACAGGATGGGGAATTAGAAGTAAATATTTGTAGAAACTTGGAGCTCTAGAAAGACTACAGCTCAGTAGAAGAAAATGTCATCCATGTGCTATGGGATAAAAACAAAACCCAAATTTTCTATCTTTGCCTCACTTTTGTGTCAAAAAACTCTATTCTGTAAGAATTAATAATTACCATCTTTTCTCAGATAAAAAATTGGTATCAAAAGTAGTTTGCAGGGGTGGGGGGAGGGGTTGGGGGGTGGGGGGGTCTGGGAAGGTGGCTCAGTGGTAGAGTGCTTGCCTTGCATGCATGAGGGCCTGGGTTCGATTCCTCAGCACCACATAAGCAGAAAAAGCTGGAAGTGGCACTGTGGCTCAAGAGGTAGAGCGCTCGCCTTGAGCTGAAGACCTGAGGGACAGCGCCCAGGCCCAGAGTTCAAGCTCCACTACTGACCAAAACAAAACAAAACAAAACAAAACAAAAAAACAAAAACGAGTTTGGGGTTGGCACACTTTTAGAACTCTTGTTAAAAAGCAGGTGCAGGGTCTGGGAAGGTGGCTCAGTGGTAGAGCAATTGCCTTGCATGCCAGAGGCCCTGGGTTCGATTCCTCAGCCCCACATAAGCAAAAAGAAAAAAGCCAGAAGTGGCGCTGTGGCTCAGGTGGTAGAGCACTAGCCTTGAGTTGAAGAGCTGAGGGACAGCGCCCAGGCCCAGAGTTCAGGCCCCACAACCGGACCCAAAAAAAAAAAAAAAAAAAAAAAAGCAGGTGCAGGTGGGCCACTGATTGCTCACATCTGTAATCCTACCTACTTAGGAAGCTGAGATCTGAGGACTGTGCTTCAAAGTTTGTGGGACTCTTATCTCCACTTACATACCAAAAAGCTAGAAGTGGAGCTGTGGCTCAAGTGGTAGAATGATAGCCCTGAGTAAGAAAGCTTAGGGACAATGCCCAGGTCCTGAATTTAAGCCCCAGGACTGGCAAACACACACACACACACACACACACACACACACACACACACACAGACACACACAGACACAGAAACAGCAGACACAGAATCTTTGTTGAGGGACATGCTCAAGGCGAACTGCACAGGGATTATGGAGGGATGTAGATGTGAGGCAGAGCCTAATCTTTCCTGGGGTAAGGAGTGGCTGGAAAGTGAGTGGACTGCTTGGTCTTGGGCCTACAAACCCTCCAAAAGGCTGGAGTACTTTCTCCAAATGCAGCGTATCTCTGAAGGTTCCAAGATATGGCCTTGATCAAGAATTTGCTTGGGAGTGAGGGGAATGAAAGGAAATAAGGCGACTAATTCTGGCATTTGAGATACCTAGATGCAGGACTCGTTTTCCTTGTGCCCCTTGAACTTTGGAGCTGACCCAGATAGGGAATGGCCTTCACCCATTACCTGTAGATAGTATGCGAAAAAGGAGGCCATACCTCTATGAGAATGTGACTTTGCAGGCCTAAATAACCAGGCATTTGAAGACTAGTAACTCAAAAGTAAAACACACTGCTTAAACCATGTGCTAACTGTGGTTGGAATACTCACAGACAAACCAAGAGTTTTAAATAAATATGAAAGTACTTCCCATTCAGCTTGCAGGAGACCACGCCCCCTCAATATTCCCATGTGAGTCTGAGGTCCTCTTCCTTATCCAGACCTGCCACTGTCCTTTGTATGGTAATAAATGCACAGACAGATGCACATAGGTGAAGTTCGACAAGAATGGTGATCGGTGGTATCCTTGTTTCCATGCCAACTCTTACGTTGTATTCAGAGCTGCATAATTTTATCTGGAGACTTCCTAGTCAGCTGTGGGCTGGTTGGGGGGAGATCAAGGTGAACATATCACTGACACGATCATTTGTTACTTTGTGGTTCAGTGAAAGACTAAGGACTGTTCAAATAGTTGTGAAATTTTCCTTAATCTTTTGTCAGTATGCCAGCATTGTAATCCTAAAACTAGCTTTGTTAAGAAGAGCCAGTCACATGTGAATTTACTTGCTGATTTTTTTTTAACACATTGCATTTGCCCATTCAACCATTCCATAGGCAAACATTCCACAAGCAGGGGCCCCATGGCCTTCATGCCAGGGATTGCCTACAGAGGCTTTGTGGAAAGCCAAGTGTCAATCACAAACAAAGGCAGGCTAGCAATGGAACTAGGTAAACATGGACAGTGCTTTTCTATGCACTGACCTGGGGACAGAGTGGCCTGTGAATCCCAATAAATATCCCAAATGCCTGACAACTCAAGCCCTGTCATTAAAACCTGATTAAAAAATAAAACCTGATTCTGAGTTAACACTGAAGTCCTCTATGTTTTCTCTGATTCCATAAACTTCAAGCTACCTTTTTTTTTTTTTGGTGCCAGTCCTGGGGATTGATCTCATGGCCTGGGTGCTGTCCCTGAGCTTTTTGTGCTCCAGGCTACCACTTGAACCACAGCTTCACTTCCAGCTTTTTGGTGTTAAATTGGAGATAATAGTCTCATGGATTTTCCCACTGGGGCTGGCTATGAACTGCAATCTTTAGACCTCGGCCTCCTGAGTAGCTAGAATTACATGAGCAAGGGGTGCCTGGCTACTACATTCATTTTGATGTGCAAAACTGCTGATCATCATTTCAGATCACAGGCAGTCCACACTGCAAAATGGCAGAGGTTAAATATGAGCCAAACCCAATATTTATTAGGCATTTACTAGATGCCAGGCACCTTCATTTAGGCAGCTGTGTTATATCAATGACTAACGGACAGTCTTTGGCTCACATGATAGAATATAAATGTCTCAATGTTTAGAAATATAAGCATTAAAGATCACATGCTCCTCTACCTACCTCTAGGCTTTTCTGACTTTTATTATAGCATATTGCAGCTCTTAGAATGCATTACTGCAATTATACATATCTGTTTTTCTTTCCTGAACTGTGGCTTTTGGATAGCTAGGATGCCTATCTTATTCTGGCAAGGGCAGTATTCAAATAGGGCAGTAGAATGAATATATGAATGAAAAATAAAGCTAGACAGGATTGCTAAAGGAGCTGTGGAGCTCTAAGTGCTCAAAGACAACTGTGCTTCTATTGGTCTTAGAGGCAAATCGATTTTATATTAAACAGAGAAAAACACCTTAACCAGGTGCCAATGGCTTATACTTGTAATCCTCACTACTCAGGAGGCTGAGATCTGAGGATCATGGTGGAAGCCAACCAGAGTAGGAAAGTCCTGGGGATTCTTTTTTTTTGTTTTTGTTTTTGTTTTTGTTTTTTTTTTGGGTCCGGTCGTGGGGTCTGAACTCTGGGCCTGGGCGCTGTCCCTCAGCTCTTCAGCTCAAGGCTAGCGCTCTACCACTTGAGCCACAGTGCCACTTCCGGCTTTTTTCTTTTTGCTTATGTGGTGCTGAGGAATCAAACCCAGGGCCTCAGGCATGCAAGGCAAGCGCTCTACCACTGAGCCACCTTCCCATTACCAGTCCTGGAGATTCTTATCTCAACTAACCACAAACAAAAATGAAGCAGAAATGAAGTTGTGGCTCAAGCGATAAGAGTACTAGCAAGAAGGCTCAAGGAAAAGAAAAGAAACTCCCATCCCCCCCAGTCCTGCTGTGCCAAAAGACTACTAAACAGAATTTGGTGACTTTTCATTCTTCCCATCCTTTACTGTAGACACCTCAGACAGAGCTATCATTTGTCTCTGGATTGACAAAGGCATCTCCAAATTGGTCTCTGTACCTTCTCTGCTTCAATTTGTTCTCTGTAATGGAGTCAGGAACATTGTGAAATACAATTATGCTCATGGCGCTCTCAAGCTGGGTATCAGTGGTTTAAGCCTCAGTATTGGCAGGAAAAAAAAAGATCATGACACTCCCCCCTTAAAACTATAATGTTTTTATACTTTATCCTGTTTCCTGTTCCACCACAGCCCTCACATCTCCGTACCTGACAAAATCAATATTTCCTTTCATCCTTTCAGGTCAGTTGGTTGGCAGCAGTGTGACTCACTGAGGCTGGCTTCAGGCTTCCGTTTGGGTTCAAGTTTGGTTCATGCACCTTTACTAAGCTAGGGCTTACATTGCATGAGCAACAGCTACCAGAAGCAAACTGTCATCATCGATCATCCCAGGGGTATGAAAAGGCAAGCCAAACCATGCGATCTCATTCATTGCTTTTGCTGTCTCTCTCTGCTAATATTGCACTGATCAGAGCAAATTACCTTGCTACACCCAATATCAAGGGCCAGAGAAGTCCATGTTGCCTGCCAAGGAACCATAGCTCTGTAAGAAAGAGAGTGGAGGCTGGCAAAAATGTAGTACTCCCTTCTTATTTTTTGATTATACATCTAAAAGCTCCCAGAGGATATCTGGAAACCTTATACAGACTATGTACATACCCATGATAAAGTGTCATTTCTAAATTAGGCATAGTAAAAGATTATCAACAAGAACTGTTAATAAAATATAGCAAATATAATACAACACTATAATAAAAATTGTGAGAATATGGTTTTTCTTTCAAAATATTGTACTGAGCCAGGCACAGATGGTTCCTGCCTATAATCCTACCTTCTCTGGAACCTGAACTGTGAAGGATTGTGATTTGAAGCCAACCCAATTAGGAAAGTCAGAAATAACCAGCAAAAGGATGGTTTGGAAGTGTGGCTCAAATGGTACAGTGTCAGCCACGTAAGGAAGCAAGCCAAGTAAGGCCAAAGGCACTGAGATCAAACCTCAGTACTACAAAAATTTATATATGTATATATATGCATATACATAATACACACACATATATATACATATACATGTAATGTACTTGTTCTTTTTTTTTTGCCAGTCTTGAAGCTTGAACTCAGGGACTGGGCACTGTCCCAGAGCTTCTTTTGCTCAAAGCTAGCACTCTATCACTTGAGCCACAGCACCACTTTCAGCTTTTTCGTTTTCTTTTTTTTTTGTTGTTGGTCATGGGACTTGAACTCTGGGCCTGAGTGCTATCCCTCAGCTCTTCAGCTCAAGGTGAGCGCTCTATCACTTGAGCTACAGTGCCACTTCTGATTTTCTGAGTGGTTTATTCGAGATTAGAGTCTCACGGGCTTTTCCTGCCCGGGCTGGCTTTGAACGGTGATCCTCAGATCAGATCCTCAGATCTTAGCCTCCTGAGTAGGTAGGCTTAGGCGTGAGCCACCAGTGCCCGGCTACTTCAGCTTTTTCTGTGTATGTGGTACTGAAGAATGGATCCCAGGGCTTCATACATGCTAGGCAAGCACTCTACCACTAAGCTACCTTTCCAGCCTGTGCTTGCTCTTTTTTTGTTGTCTGTGGGTAACTGAAACTTCAGGAACAAAACAGGATAAAAAGGGCAAGTACTGAGTGCCAATCAACTCTACTTTACCTTGACCTTAGGGTCAAGTCCCGAAATGTTCACAGTCTGTTTTCTTTTCTTCTTCAGTTTCTTCTCTTGTAGTCTCTCCTCACACTGCCTTCTCACTCTGTTCTTCTAGTCACCTTGCAGGTAAAATGACAGCATATACTGTCTGTTATTTTCAAGCCTTCATAGGGCTGTTACCCTGTCCATCCACTCTTCCTTCTATCTTCTTGCTAGTGCCTCTCTATTTTCTCTTCCCTAGGGTCTCAGTCCCACCTGGTCAGCAGAGTAAATGTCACCTCCAGCTAGCATGAATTAGATTCTCCTTGTCTACACTGCTGAGGCTCCTGACTTGAATTTATCAGAGCCTTTATCACAAAGATACTAAAAAAAATGTTGGGGGTCAGCCCTGAGGCTTGAACTCAGGGCTTGGGTGTGGTTGCTGAACTTTTACACTCAAGGCTAGTGCTCTGCCACTTTGAGCCACAATATCTCTTCTGGTTTTTAGGTGGTTAACTAGAGATAAGAATCTCATAGACATTTCTTCAGGGCTGGCTTTGAACTGTGATCGTCAGATCTCAGCCTCCTGAGTAGGTAGGATTACAGTCGTGAGCCATCAAATGCCCAGCCATTAAAAAAAACATTTAATTGGCTTCTTTCTAGACTATGACCTTCCGGAGTTTAAGAATGTGGACGTCTCACTATCCTGTTCCTAGCACCTAATACAGTGCTATGTACGTAGGAAATACTATCTATCTCTCCATTCATCTATCCATCTATCCATTTATTTATTTATTTATTTATTGGCAGAACTGAGGCTTGAAATTCGGGCACTGAGCTTGCTAAGCTCTCTACCACTTGAGCCATGCTACCAATCCTGCTTTTTGCTGATTGTTTTAGAGATAGAGTGTTTCAGACTTTTCTGCCTAGGCTGGCCTCAAACCTCAGTCTTCTAGATTTTAGCCTGCCAGAATTACAGGTGTGACCCACCAGCACCTGGCACATTTTTTCTTTTGGTCATTTGTGGGGCTTGAACTCTGGGTCTGGGCGCTGTCCCTCAGCTTTACAGCTGGGGGCGAGCACTCTACCACTTGAGCCACAGGGCCACTTCCACATTTAATAAATGTGTACGTACATTAGTGAGAGAAAAAGTGACTGTGAATACAGTTTGGTTCTTGGATCTGCTGAAAGGAATTGATTGAGAGAAGTGGAGGGTATAGGCCTGTCCTCAAGTCTCCCGACAACCAAATATGTGCCCTTGCATTTATTCTAAGTCTGCTCTGCTCTCTGCTGTTTATTTTCACTACACTAATTTTCCTTTTGTTAGGGTTTTGTTGCTCACACATTATACTGCAAGACAGCCTACAGGTGGCCCCTGCAGTTTAAAGGGAGACTTTTGCCTGTGACTATAATAAAAAAGACAGAACTGGGCTGCTAATGTTTGCAACAATTCAAAGGATGCATTTGGAATCATGATTAGCTCTTATGGCTGATTAGATGCCCAGGGACAAAGGCACGATCCCCCGGAGGGAGTGGTAGGCTCTGCCTTTGTAGGTTATGATGCTCCAAGTTATTTGTTTATGGCCAGAAGACTAATTCTTAATCAATGCAGTTCTGAGTGAAAAGAGACCCAGATGTTACATGCTAATTTTCTTTTTTAGAGTGTGTCAATTTATGCAATTCTGGCTTGAAGCCTAAGAGAGTTGATCAGTCACACCTGACTAGCTACTCTGCATGAAAATATGAACAATATTTTGTTTCAGAAATTTGAGGAAGAAAATCTCATTAAAGACAGGAACTATTCCTAATCTCCAAGAAAGGGCAGACAAAAGGTTCATTGATTAAGGATTGGAAAATGATTGGCTGGTGGGTGATGTGCAGTGGGGGTAGGGTGTTGGGGAGGGATGAGCAAAGTCATGGAAGAGATCCAAATCTTTTGGGGGTTCCAGCATATGGATTTGTTTACTTCAGGAGGTAATTGCCAGCTGAGGCCCAAGTTCCTTCAGCTCCTTTCCGATTCTGATGATCAAGAAATTATTTTTCTTTCTGATGCTGAGAAATCAAATCCAAGTTGAATAGGCTTAAAAATGTCTATGCTGGTAATTTGCTAGATTGAAGGATATAGGATTTCACAATTAGATTCTCATGTAAGAAAAACCATCTTGCTTTATTTAGAAAATTAACCTTTTATTAGTCAAAATGGATTTGCTTCTGAGGCCTAAGCTATTTGGTCTCATTTCAGGAAAATGTTTTCTAGGAGTTGGGTACTTCAATTGAAAGAGAAACATAAGCCAACATAAGAACATATTGAACACCACGAATGCCTTGGAAGATCCCATCCTGGCCAAATGTTAGATCAGAAATCTCTATTGAGCCGGGCGCTGGTGGCTCACGCCTGTAATCCTAGCTACTCAGGAGGCTGAGATCTGAGGATCGCGGTTCAAAGCCAGCCCGGCCAGGAGAGACCGTGAGACTCCTATCTCCAATAAACCAACAGAAAACCGGAAGTGGCACTGTAGCTCAAGTGGTAGAGCACTGGCCTTGAGCTGAAGAGCTGAGGGACAGCGCCCAGGCCCAGAGTTCAAGCCCCATGACCGACCAAAAAAAAAAAAAAAAGAAAAAGAAATCTCTACTGAAAGTGCCAAATGGTTTCCATTTTTTCCCAAAGTCCCTACCATCCTAGGCTACAGTATACAGAATTGTGCATTTACTTTTTTTTTTCTTTCTAAATTTCTTCTTGTGTGAAGTCAGAACCTTAAAAAAATTACCCTGACTTGCTTGGCTAAATTAAGGCATAACTAGTAACATGGAATCAATAGTTTGAAGCCAGCCCCTATTAAATACTACCTTCTCTCCAGAGTTCTCTTACTGGTGATACTGCCACCACCATTAGCACCTTTAGAGATCTTGTAAATAAATTTAAGTCCGAATGGATCCTTAGTGATTACCAGAACCTATGGTAAATATAGGGAAATAGTTATAGTAAGAGATAGATGTGAAAGTTCTGCATTTCCACCCCCCCCCCCCCCAGCAGGAGGGATATACCTATAAAAGCACATCACAAAGCCTGGCACCACTGGCTCACATCTGTAATCCTAGCTATTCAGGAGGCTGAGATCTGAGGATCATGGTTCAAAGCTAGGCTAGCCAGGAAAGTCTGTGAAACTCTTATCGCCAATGAATAACCAAAAAGCCAGAAATGTAGGTGTGGCTCAAGTGGTAGAGCACCAGCCTTGAGCAAAAAAGCTCAGGGATAGCACCCAGGCCATGGATTCAAACTCCAGGACTGACACCAAATAAAACACACACACACACACACACACACACACACACACACACACACACACACACACACACACACACACACACACACACACACACACACACACACACACACACACACACACACACACACACACACACACATCACAGAACAAATTCTGCCAAACACATTTTCATGAGAAAGTCAGCACAGGTTCATCCTCAGTTCTTGCATCTAGTGAGGGAAGAATCCAGGCAAGACAGAAAGTGTAATAAAAGTGGTAGAAAAGTCTTTTGAAAGCCAAAGTGTGTCCTGCCAGAGTACAAAAGCAGGCTGCTGAGGAAGTGCTGAAACTAAGGTAATATTCTTTCCTACCTTTATGGAAAAGTCAATAAAGAACAGCAAGTTGTCTGGGTGGAGTTGTAAGTTCCTTTCTTTGGCATGAAATTTGATGGGCAGGTTGATTGATGGGTGGAGTTTATGTAACGTGCATTTATTCATGCCTAGGTTTGTTAGGGCCCACCAGGATGATTGTGCACATGCTCCTTCAAAAAATTAAGCAGTCTCAAACGGAGGTCCTAGCATCATGGAGCCAAAAGGTAAGATCATCAGCCTTGTTTATCCTCCTGTACATAAGCATAGGGTGAGGACTATTTTGTTGGATAAACTTCTAGGCATTGGGACTTAACGCCAATTTTCCTGGCCCCAGAGTTTCTTCACCCATTCTGATGCTTGAACACAGTGCCTCAAGCTCTTATTTGGCTTGTTTCTTCTGGCTGATCATCTACCACTTGAGCCATGCCTCCAGTTCATCTTTTTTTTCCCCCTAGAGATGGAATCTTTCAGATTTTTCTGCACTGGCTGGCTTTGAATTGCCATCCTCCTGTTCTCAGCTTCCTGACTAGCTAGGATTACAGGGGTTCCTGGCTTTGGCCCCAGGAATTTTGTCAGCACTTTTATCAGTACCATTTGGTGGTCTCAGGTATTCTTTTAGAAGAGGCAGGTCTCTGCTTTTACTGTGTTCACATTCTGGGGAGGGGGTTGGACATTGCCATAATATGTAACATAACATGTAACCTTGGTTACATCTTATCACCTTAAACATCCCTATCATCATGCTGGGTGCCAGTGGCTCACACCTGTAATCCTAGCTATTCAGGAGGCTGAGATCTGAGGATCACTGTTCAAAGCCAGCCGGGGCAGGAAAGTCTGTGTAAGACTCTTATCTCCAATAAAACCACTAGAAAACAGGAAGTGGCGCTGTGGCTCAAGCGGTAGAGCACTCGCCTTAAGTGGAAGAGCGCAGGGACAGCAACCAAGCCCAGAGTTCAAGCCCCACGACCGACAAAAAAAAAGAAGAGGCAGGCCTGTGGATGGATGCAGAAGTTGGTCACTGAGGCCACAGGACCTATCACGTAGTGGTTGGCCTCAGTACAAGTATTTTTAGCAACAAGACAGGGAACAGGCCTTTTCACTCTCAAGTTCTTAGATATTCCAAAAAGCACTAAATGTGGACTTAGCAATATTATGGGATCAAACACAGTACTATTGTGCTAACTCTGAAAGGCTTTAGCAATATTCTGAAGTTAGGCGTTAGTTTGTGTATGATGAACGCTTGCTCTCCAGTTGGTGGCGCTATTGGATCATGAGGGAACTAACTTTATCAATGGGTAACCCAATGGTAAATTTTTACTGAATGAGCTTTTAGGAATGGGCTTTTTGGTGTGTCCTGGTTGGAAGAAGTAGGTCACTAAGGGAGTGTCTTTGAAGGGTGTATCTTGTCCTGGATTCTTATCACTCCCTCTGCTTCCTGTCTACCATATGCTCCTCACCATCATTATTATTCCAAGGTCCAGATGTTAAGAAGCCAAATAACTCTGGATTGAAACCTCTGAAAGGATGAGTCAAAATAGATCCTTCCTGTTTTAAAATTATTTTTATCCGGTATTTGACATAGCAATGAAGTCTTACTAACACAACAGGGGAGCAAATCTTTGAGGCATATTAGTCCCCATTGCACTTTATAAAGGCAAGGTGAAACAAAACCACATAAAATGCCAGGTCTTATCTACAAGTAGGCACACTGGATGGTAAAAAAGTACATACAGTATACAGGTCTCTAGGCATTCACACACAGTGAGACCAAAGGAGGATATTCTTAGGAGAGGATCACAAAGGCACAACACCTACGTGTATCTATCTGATCATATAAAATACTATTTATTGAAATGAACTCCAGGAAATGGAAATGAGATTTTTTTCTTTTGTTTTGGTTTTCTTTTCCTTTTGTCTTGTTTGTTCATTTATCTGGCTTTGGGAGGTAAGGTGAGGGTACAGAAATGGCGAGATAATGGGTGAACAAATGTAGCAGTGCTACGCACTAGACACTATGTTGAAACTGAACTATATAAGCTGTGGTTGGGGATGGGAGGGAAAAACTGGGAGTGAGCAAGGGAAGGGGTGACATGGTTCAGAAAGAAATGCACTCATTACCTGACATATGTAACTGTAACTCCTCTGTATATCACCTTTACAATAACAATAAAAATGCATGAAAAATGCTGTGCTTAAGATGCTAGGTGTGCTAGATTCTTTTTTCTCTTTCTGTCAGTGATAAATTATTTCTAAAACACCTTTTAAAAATTTTATTTTAGGGCTGAGAAGGTAGCTCAGTGGTAGAGTGCTTGCCTTGCATGTATGAGGCCCTGGGTTCGATTCCTCAGCACCACATAAGCAAAAAGAAAAAAGCCGGAAGTGGCGTTGTGGCTCAAGTGGTAGAGCGCTAGCCTTGAGCTGAAGAGCTGAGGGACAGTGCCCAGGCCCAGAGTTCAGGCCCCATGACTGGACCCCCCAAAATTTTTAATTTTATTGTAAAGATGTTATACAGTGGGGTTACAGTTACATGAGTAAGGCAATGACTACATTACTTGTCCATTCCTTCCCTTGTTGTTGTCCCACTATCCCTTCCCTCCTCCCACCTCCTACACTCCTCCACCCCCCACCCCAGGTTGTATAGTTTGTTTCCAATATACTGTCCTGTGGGTATCCTTGTCGCCATGGGTCATCCTGTGTCCTTGTTTCAGCTTTTTGTTACTCCCCTTCCCCTCCCCAGATTAGACAAATGTATATACAAGATGCAAGGTAGCAAAATCAAGTACTACAAAACTCCCTAAGTTAACAGAAAAATCCCAGGGCATCTCTGGATTCAAACCCCAACATGACAGAACAAGCAAAAGAAAATAAACCAAACTTCCAGACCCCCAACCTGGAGCAGATTCTGAAGGCCATATTTGCCTAGCTACCCTGGAATGTAGTTTACTAATTTGAGTTCTTTGATGTTAACTAAACACTGTGGATTAGAGGTGAAAGTGTATTTTCACTCAAAGATTTAGCCATTCTTAAGCTCCTCCCCTAAAATAATATTATAAACACCATTCAAGTAAGTCAAACAAAACTACTGTGCCTTAGAGTAAAGCAAAGGATAGGTTAATAAGCCATTGTTGCCCAACTCCAGACTCTTCTTTACAGTAGTGGGACTCCGCAAATGAGATTTTTATTTTTTGCCATTCCTGGGGCTTGAACTCAAGACCTGAGCACTGTCCCTGAGCACTCTACCACTTGAGTCACAGACCACTTTTGGCTTTCTCTTTTTATGTAGTACTAAGGAATGGAACCCAGGGCTTCATGCATACTTGGCAAGCACTCTACCACTAAGCCACCTTCCCAGCCCCACCATTAACTTTGAACAATCTCAGCAGTGCATAATGGTTTTCATTCTGACTGCTCATATTTTTATAGTCAAGTGTGTTTTTAATAGTGAGAGAAGTTGAATTAGGGTAGTTGTTGGTGATCATCTATATCCACACATGTCACTGATGTCACCCATTGTGTCGTTGAAATGAGCCAGCTTAAGATGAGGTAATCATGTCCCCAGAATTGGATGAGGTCATTATAGAGTCATCCATTGGCTGAGTATATTGTATGACTGTAAATCCTGAACATCTGACATAAATTTTCTTTTATTTTTGGTGTTAAGCATTGAACCTGGGCCTTGTGCATGCTAGGTATTTGCTCTACCATTGACCTACACCCTCCATCCCCTAAATATTATCTTTGAGCTTTTGGAGTTTTTGTACTCCCCTTGAGAAAGTCAGGGCTACCTCAGGACATTGTCAAAGTCAGAGACTGATTTACTTTCACCATTATAACCTAGAAACATTAGCTCACTAAACAGCCATCAGAACTCAAATCCTGTACGTTTTATAAATTAATGAATAATCTTGAAAATGAACTATGAATTAAATCTACATGCATAAACACCTTCTTAAAGTGATTTTTTTTTTTTTTTTTTTTTTTTTTTTTTTTTTTTTTTTGTCGGTCATGGGGCTTGAACTCTGGGCTTGGGCGCTGTCCCTCAGCTCTTCAGCTCAAGGCGAGCGCTCTACCACTTGAGCTACAGCGCCACTTCCGGTTTTCTAGTGGTTTATTGGAGATAGGAGTCTCACGGTCTTTCCTGCCCGGGCTGGCTTTGAACCGCGATTCTCAGATCTCAGCCTCCTGAGTAGCTAGGATTACAGGCGTGAGCCACCGGCGCCCGGCTCTTAAAGTGATTTTTGCATGTGACACTTCACAAACAACAAAAAAGGTACAAAGTAAATTAAAGGCAATGGAGAAAACACTGTGTTTCAAATATTGATACCAAATGATGCCGAGTGTTAAGACAAAAGCTATTTCATGTAAGCATTAGGCAGGCAGCCATAAAATCTCTCTGAAGTAACTGAATGAGAAACAACATGTTTAGTTTATATATTTTTAAAAATCCACAAAGACTCCATTATGTGAAAATGTGGAGCGCAGCCTAAATGACAACTCTATCGTAACATGCTGTGTCGGCTCTTGCTTGGCTCAGAGCAACCCCAGCTACAGAGACCGCTTTTTCTCCACAAATATTTGGATTAGAAACTCTCCACTTAGACTTGTTATTAACACAGCATGCCCCTGTTCAGATGAAGTGGTCCGCAGCCCAACAGATGCTGCTGTGACTTAACAACCACAGCAGATCCTTGGCACCAATAAACAAAGGAGGACAGTGCTATTATTCCTTCGTCATCTCCACGTTTTCTACTGCCTCTGGGAGCTGTGTTTATTCAGTATTTTGGTTGTGTTTGATTACAACATTAAGCATTTTCTGGGGATACAAGGCAGTAGAGGGCTGGGAAGGTGGCTCAGTGGTAGAGTGCTTGCCTAGCATGCATGAAGCCCTGAGTTTGATTCCTCAGTACCACATAAACAGAAAAAGTTGGAAGCGGTGCTGTGGCTCAAGTGGTAGAGGGCTAACCTTGAGCATAGAGAGCCTCAGGGACAGAGCCCAAGCCCTGAGTTCAAGCCCCAGGACTGGCTAAAAAGATTCCGTATAATGATTAATAGCATAGATTCGGGGGGCTGGCTGTCCAACATTAAAATTTTGGCTTTGTTATATTAGTTGTGTGACATTAAGCAAGTTCCCAAATTTCTCAGTACCTCAGTTTCCCCCTCTGTGAAGTGGATGATGATAAAAGCACCTCCTCACAGGATTGCTTCTGAGGACTAAGTAGAGCATAAAAAGAGCTATAGAGGGGCTGGGAAGGTGGCTCATTGGTAGAGCACTTACCTTGCATGCATGAGGCCCTGGATTCGATTCCTCAGCACCACATAAGAAAAAAGAAAAAAGCCGGAAGTGGCACTGTGGCTCAAGTGGTAGAGTGCTAGCCTTGAGCTGAAGAGCTGAGGGACAGCACCCAGGCCCAGAGGTCAGGCCCCACGACTGGACCTCCCCTCCCAAAAGAGCTATAGAAATGCTTCTTCTGGGGGCTGGGAATGTGGCATAGTGGTAGAGTACTTGTCTAGCATGCATGAAACTCTGGGTTCGATTCCTCAGTACCACACAAACAGAAAAAGCCAAAAGTGGTGCTGTGGCTCAAGTAGTAGAGTGCTAGCCTAGAGCAAAAGAAGCTCAGGGATAGTGCCTAGGCCCTGAGTTCATGTCCCAGGACTGGCTAAAAAAAGAGAAAGAAACGAAGCTTCTGGCTTATAGTAAATTCTACCTAAATATCAGTTGCAACTATTGTATCTGCTGACCGTTATGATTTGGAATTGTGTTGGTAGAAGATAATTTATCTGGTTTTGTTAGGATACTTAGTTGTCAAGATTTTTAGAAAGCCACAGGAACTAATTTGAGGCTCTGGCTTCCCAAGGGGCATTTAAAAAATTATAAGTATTTATTTTTATTTTGTTGGTCTTGGGGCTTGAACTCTGGGCCTGGATGCTATCCTTGAGCTTTTTTGCTCAAGGCTAGCACTATAGCACTTTGAGCTACAGTTCATCTTGTTTTCTGGTGGTTGACTGAAGAGCCTCACAGACTTTCCTACTAGGGCTGGCTTCAAACCCTCAGATCTCAATCTCCTGAGTAGCTAAGATTACAGGTGTGAGCCACTGCCACCTGACAAAAGTGTGAGAGGCTTTAAAAGGAGCGATTTCATCCAATCATACTTCTTGGGAAGGGGTCGGGCAGCTGCAGGATGATATTACCCCTCACCTGTGAGAAGCTAGAGGTTCCTAACCTGGATGCAATGGTGAGCAGTTAAATGATAGCAGCAGCCTGGTCCTGGCAGGGAATAACGATGGATTTTAGCATTCTTTCCTTTCCTTCCTTTTCCCTTCCCTTCCCTTCAGTCCCATCGGTCATGGGGTTTGAACTCAAGGTCTGGGCACTGTCCCTGAGCTTTGGTGCTCAAGGCTAGAGCTCTACCACTTGATCTACAGCTCCACTTCCAGCTTTTCTTTGTTTGTTTGATAATTGGAGATAAGAGGCTCACAGATGCTCCTGCCCTGGCTGGCTTTCATTACGATCATCAGATCTCAGCCTCCAGAGTAGCTAGGATTACAGGCAAGGGCCACATTTTTCTTTTATAAGGAAAGCATCTCATGAATGAAACTTCAAATCCTGGGGCTTGAACTCAGGGTCTGGGTACTGTCCCTGAGGCTAGTACTACCTCTTGAGCCACAGCGTCACTTGCAGCTTTTTCTGTGTATGTAATACTGAGGAATCGAACCCAGGGCTTCATGCATGCAAGACAAGCACTCTACTACTAAGCCATATTCCCAGTCCAAGGCTGAGGACCGAATCCAGGGCCTTGCGCACCGGACGGGCGTCCTTCCACTGGGCTAAACCCCCAGCCCCTAAATGAAGCTTTTTAAGAGGCAATTTTACATTTGTTGCACTAAAGACCTTCGACTGAAAACTTAGCTCCACATTTGAATAAAAGTCTTACAAATCCCTTCTCCATAGGCAAACTAGGGGTGTGGAATTGGTCTGTCTGTCCAAGCCTGGTTTCCGGGTTGTGTGATTGGGAGATCCCAGCTGCACTCTCCTTGTCACACTGTGGCAGATATTATGGCCACATTATCCCAGAAGAAGGATTACTTAGTTTTCTTTGTCCCCCTCACATTAGAGAAAAAAATTAAAAGGCTAAGCGGTACTCTCTCTTGAGAGCAGTGATGTGACTCTAGCAATAAAACATAAGAAACACACTTTTTTTTTGTGTCAGTTATGGGCTTGAATTCTGGGCCTGGATGCTGTCCCTCAACTCTTTTTTTTTTTTTTTTTTTTTGGGTCGGTCGTGGGGCTTGAACTCTGGGCTTGGGCACTGTCCCTCAGCTCTTCAGCTCAAGGTGAGCACTCTACCATTTGAAACATAGCGCCACTTACTGTTTTCTAGTGGTTTATTGGAAATAAGAGTCTCACGGACTTTCCTTGCCTGGGCTGGCTTTGAACCGTGATCCTCAGATCTCAGTCTCCTGAGAAACTAGGATTACTGGCCTGAGCCACTAGCACCCGGCATAAGAAGCACTCTTTCAGAAATATTTTCCCTTCCTTTCCACCATGGAGGATAGTTATATGAGGAAATGGTGCTAATGGCTGTGGCAACCATTTTGTAACCATTAGGTTAAAAGGTCATCCAAAAAGTCACGTGACCGTTCAAGAGCAAAAAGTCAATATGCTGGAGAATGGTAGAAAAGGATTGAAAAAAAGCCTGAAATTTCAGTGACATTGTTTATTTATTTATTTTTTTTGTCGGTCGTGGGGCCTGAACTCTGGGCCTGGGCACTGTCCCTCAGCTCTTCAGCTCAAGGCGAGCGCTCTACCACTTGAGCTACAGCACCACTTCCTTCAGTGACATTGTTGAACTGCTCACAGACACCTATAACTGCTGAGCAAATCAAAGTTTAGACCAGTATTAGTTGTTTCTCTGTTACTTGATGCCAAATTCTACTGTGACCATCTAGTTTGTGTCCGAGAACTGCTGATTCTTCTGAATCAGGCACTGGTTGGAATAGCTTTCCTAGCCTTCTTCCTCTTTCCCTGGTTACTCTTCATTGCTAGCTGAGACCCAGGATGCCTTACTTTCCTGCACTGCAGCTCAGAATCTGGACAATGTTCCCCCCATGATGTCTCATTAACTGATTTATACTTTTTATTGTCAGTCATGGGGCCTGAACTCTGGGCCTGAGCACTGTTCCTCAGCTCTTCATCTCAAGGCTAGTGCTCTACCACTTGAGCCACAGCACCAATTCCAGTTTTTTCTGCTTTTGTGGTGCTGAGGAATCAAACCCAGGGCCTCATGCATTCAAGGCAAGCATTCTGCCACTGAGCCACCTTCCCAGCCCTAATTTATACTCCTTTTGTGTGAATGCCTTTCCAAATCCAAGGTTTCCCTATTATTTCGACATTGTAGTTTAAACTATAGATAACCTAAGGCAATGGAAGCTCCCTCAGTGCTAGGTCCACCCAGTTCTGCCTATTCATGCTTCTCTGATAGACCTTCAACCAAGGTGACATGCACACTGGCAGCTAAGCCCCTGCTGCTGGAGACAAGCACAGCCTGAAGGATTAAGGTCTGAATCAACTCCTTTTAGTTCTAAAGATATTGAATTTTAGGTGCTTTATTTCTCTCTCCTCAGAGCTTCTCATATTGATGACTTGTGGTTTTGATTCTGGCCAAGAAATCTGATCTTAAGCCTTGCATTGCATCTGTTCAGACGGGTATTTTGGAAAAGAGGCCTGGATTTTTTAAGTCAGGAGGTTTTGGCTTCAGTCCTGCCTCTCCCAATCAAACCAAAATAGGCTTCCACTGGCTACTGTTCTTTGGAGTGTTGATCTTTGCCTGAAACTGCCATGTGCCTCTGGAGAAAGCTCAGGGACACAGCAAAAACTGTAGAGTATTACCTTCAAGGAATTATTTAGCACATCGAGAGACATATCTATAAGTATTCATGGTGTCTTTTAAAATCTTGAGGTTTGAGGGTGTAATGGAAATTTCACTGCAGATAATCTTAATTGAAAAAGAAACTTGCATTCATTTCCGCCCCCCCCCCCCCAAATCTGGGTTTTCTAACACACTAGAAATAAATTACAGAAAGGAGAAAAGAAGCACCAAACTGTAATTCTGCCCAGCTGTAAACCTTGCTTGTCATGTGAATTAAGTCTTTGATCCCTAAAGAGCCATTTTACTCTTGGACAAACACCAGAGAAGCTGCCTTGTTGGGACAGAATGGTTGCTACGAGCTGAGGTTTCTCCCACTATTGTGCAGCACAAGAAGTGTAAGAGACGAGTGGGGCTCAGGCATGAGCTCCGGCCTCCCACCTGCTGCAGGGGAAGGTATCTTCTTCCTTCCTTCCTCCCTCCTGTTTGACTTCTCCTCCTCTCTGCTGCTCTAGGAACACAGGCATTGACTCTCTATGACAAGTGTTTTTGTAACTCTGTGGGGCCATGGCAGCGCTGGTGAACAGAACTCTGCTTGAAGCGATGAGCTCTTTAGTGTACATTCCCTTTCTCCTTCATATGTAAGTTCGTCTGTTTTCTGAATCTGAGCATTTCTAGGTGCCAACTGCTGTCCATGGATGTACTGAGAGGAAAAGCAGGTGGAAGGTGCTGAAAGCAAAAAAGCCTGCTCACAGTGACTCATACTGCACAGCTTTAACTTTTAAAAAATGTGCTAAAGCGCACATAACAATATTTATTATTTATACCATTTAGAAACAACTAATTTCAGCTGAGCACTGATAATCCTACTATTCAGGAGGCTGAATCTGAAGTTCAAAGCCAGCCCAGGCAGAAAAGTTCATGAGACTATTAGCTCCAATCAACCACCAAAAAGCCAGAAGTAGAGGTGTGGCTCAAGTGGTAGAGCACTAGCCTTGAGCATAAAAGCTAAGTGACAGTGCTCAAGTTCAAGTCCAGTACTGACACACACAACAAAAGATCTGTCCAATTTAGTGGCATCAACTACATTCACAGTGTTGAATAACCAGCACTGTTATCTGTAGCATAAATGTTTCCAGCATCTCCAACACAAACTTTGTACCCACTAAATAACTAGTCCCTCCACCCCCTCAGCTCTTCTTTTTTGTTTGCCGGTCCTGGGACTTCTTGAACTTTGGGCTTTCCCTTGGCTCCTTTTGCTCAAGGATGGCACCCTACAGCTTTTTTAAATTGGAGATATGAGTCTCATGGACTTTCCTGCCCAGGCTGGCTTTGAACCATGATAGGACAGACCATGCACTTTCCCTTACAACATGCTGTGATTCAAGTAGGTCCCTGATGAGGGTATAACCTTCATGAATCCATAAGAGTCCATTGAACTTTCTCTTTGTAGAAAGATTTCAGGAGCTCCAGGGAAGGGTGGATAGAGTTTCAGCAGCTAGGAAGGCAACAGGCAGAGGGCAAGGCTGCAGTGAATCTGGCAGATATTACAGGAGGACCATGCTGTTCAGTGAGATGCCAAGCTTGCCAAGAACTCAGCCCACAGGAACCAAGTGGCCTGGCAGACTAGAGTTTAGGGGCCATACAAAAAGAGCAGCAGCACAGATCCTCAACCCCAAAGCCTTGCTTTTATGGAAATTGTTCCCAAGCTAGAAATTGTTTTCTATCCTTTCTACCAATCTGCTGATCCAGGGAGAAATTCTCTGACTGCTCTAGGTTTGTGTGATATCAGGATGATGGCAGATCCCACCTGCCCCAAGCCTTCTTGTAGGAAAAAAAACAGAAGCAATTTCTTTTGGGAGACCAACATGGGCAGTCAAAGACTGAAGATGATCCATCCTGCTGGCTTAGAACACAAACTGTTACAAAGCAGCAGTTTTCTTAGATGTTACACTGGAGGGTAAATATATTACACGTGTACTGGGCAACGTTTTCAGTGATGGGGCCAGGGAATACACATCTTAAACTCTAGGTGATGACTAATTCTCAACTACTTGGCTTAAAAATAACTGCAGAGGCCATTCTAGGGCACTGAGGTCAGTAATTCCATCAGGGTACAATCCAGGTGGCATCCTAATCCCCCTGACATAGAGCCTGCTGGGAAAAAGTGTTTACAACACGTCTTTAGTTTTGTCCCTCCAGCAGGAGCAAGGTTAGGAAAGGTCATCTAGTGATGACAGCCAGGGGAACAGCTGCAGGGGAGGTGAGCCTTGAGCTCAGGGTTCTGTGCATCTATACTTAGAGGCTCAACCAAACAAGGCTATTCAACTCTAGGATGGTCTAATCTCAAAACATTTTTTTAAAAAAGATTACCAGCTGGGAAGGTGGCTCAGTGGTAGAGTTCTTGCCTTGCATGCATAAGGCCCTGTGTTTGATTCCTCAGCACCACATAAGCAGAAAAACCAGAAGTGGCGCTGTGGGTCAAGTGGTAGAGTGCTAGCCTTGAGCTGAAGAGCTGAGGGACAGCACCCAGGCCCAGAGTTCAGGCCCCATGACTGACAAAAAGAAAAGAAAAGAAAATTACCTCATTTTTTTGTGTGTGTGTGGGGGTGACTAGGAAGTCAATCGTAGGGCTTGACCTCAGAGTGATGTCCTTGAGTTTTTCCTGCTGAAAGCTAGTGCTCTGCCACTTTGAGCCACTGTGCTGCATCTGGTTTTGTGTGTGTGTGTGTGTGTCTGTGTGTCTGTGTGTGTGTGTGTGTGTGTGTGTGTGTTTTGTTGTTGTTGGTCTAGGGGCTTGAACTCTGAGCCCGGGAACTGTCCCTCAGCTCTTCAGCTCAAGGCTAGCGCTCTACCACTTGAGCTATAGTGCCACTTCTGGTTTTGTGATGGTTTATTGGAGATAAGAGTTCCATGGACTTTCCTGCCCAGGCTGGCTTTGAACTGCGATCCTCAGATCTCAGCCTCCTGAGTAGCTAGGATTACAGGCGTGAGCCACTGGCACCAGGCACTTCTGGTTTTCTGGTGGTCAATTGGAGATAAGAGTCTCACAGACTTTCCTGCCCAGGCTGGTTTCGAACCTGAATCTTCAGATCTCAAGCTCCTGTGTAGCTAGGATTTTACAGGCCTGAGCCACTGGCGCCCAGCTTGTTGTTTGTTTTTGTGGTGCTGGGGACTGAACTCAGGGCCTGGCAGATGTCCAGGTGTTTTTAAAAGGGGACTTCTGGACTAATTCTCCCTGGAGCCAGAAGTGGTGAAGACTAATCCAGCCCAATCTGTGAGCTTTTGCTGTGACTAATTTTCTTTTATTAGCATCCATTACTTGTACAAGAGATTTCATTATAACATGTTCATTTATGCATACATTGAATCTTGATCAGATTCACCCACTTCATTCCTTTGTCATTCTCCCGCCCCACTCCATTCTCTGACCAGTCTCAGCATGCTTTCATGTTCCATCTTCACCTCTGTACATAAAGCATTTTGACCACATGCACCCTCCTTTACCCTCTATGTCTGCTCATTTCCCTCCCTCCACCCCAGAGAGGACATGCTAATTATTCAAAATGGTTCTTTACCATGCCATTGCATACATGCATATAGTGTACTTTAATCAGTTTGATCATATATACATAGGATCCCACACATGTTTAGAGAAATCTCCATCTTTTAAGTCTAGGATCCACATGTGAGAGAAAACACATGATTTTTTTTTTTTTTTTTACCTTTTAAACCTGTCCTGCTTTGCTTAATATAATGGGTTCCAGATCCGTCCATTTCCCTACAAATGGCAAATTTTCATTCTCCTTATGGCTGAATAATAAATAGTCCATTTTCTATTGTGTATATATACATATATATGCACACATATATAGACATATATTGACCTATGTCATGTTTTCTTGATCCATTCATCTGTTGAGGGCATCTAGGCTGTTTCTATAGCTTGCCTATTGTGACTAGTGCTGCAATGAACATGGGTGTGCAGGGGCTTCTGTTGTATCCTGACTCACATTCCTTTGGCTATATGCTCAAGGGTGGTATCACTGGATTGTATGGTAGATCTATGTTTAGTTCTTTGAGGTACCTCCGTACTGCTTTTTTTTTTCCGTGTGTGCTGCTCCTGGGGCTTGAAATCAGGGCCTGAACACTCTCTCTGAGCTTTTGTGCTCAAGGCTAGGGTTCTACCACTTGATCCATAGATTCACTTGCAGTGTTTTGGTTGTTAATATGAGATAAGAGTCTCACAGAGGACTGGGAATGTGGCTTAGTGGTAGTGTTTGAGAAGCATGTAAGAAGCCCTGGGTTCAATTCCTCAGTACCACATAAACCAAAAAAGCCAGAAGTCGCATTGTGGCACAAGTGGTATTGTGCTAGCCTTGAGTAAAAGAAGCTCAGAGACAGTGCCCAGGCCCTGAGTTCAAGCCCCAGGACTGTCCAAAAAATAGTCTCACAGACTTTCCTGCTAGAGGTGGCTTCACACCATGATCCTCACATGTTATCCTCCTGAGTAGCTAGGATCATTGGCTTGAGCCATTGACACCCAGCCTATTAAGGAGTTTCATATACTATAGATGAATTGGAGTAGGGAATTTTTCTTTGTTTGTTTATTTATTTTGGTGCTAGTCCTGGAGTTTGAACTCAGGGCCTACGTGCTATCCTACAGATTTTTATTCCCCGCAAGGTTAGATCTCTCACTTGAGCCACACCACTACTTCTTGTTGTACTAGTTTACTTTCCTACTATTTTTCCTGTGGCTCTCTTAGTAGAAAAACCACCATCTGCTATGCAATTACTTAACCTAATTAATCTATTAATTAGGTCTTAGGTGTCTCTGCAGCTCCCCTTGCTTCATGCCTTTTGCCTTCCATCTCTACACCTGTGCCTTAGTTTCCCCAGGCTGAAAGAGGTCAATATGTTAATATACTGGGTAGTTATGAGGACAAACTTGTGCAGAGTTGCAGAAATGTTTGGAAACAAAATAAGTACCAGGTGATGTGATCATGGACTAGGAAATTTTCAAGCCCTCATGGAGAACAACACATTTGTCTGGATGGGAAAAGACAGTACAATGCAAGTTATCACCAAAATGAACTCTAGCTTGATGGTGTACTGAGAATAGAGCAAGGAACAGGTAAAGACCAGGACCAGGTAAATTTCCTCCATTAATCATTGTAGCAAGCTCAGACCTCTCTTGTGGAATCACGGAGTCAAGCAGCACCCTTTCTTTCCAAAGGAACCAAGGCCTAAAACTCACAAGTGTGTTACTTCAAAGTCACTAAGTTACCTTCCCAAACCAGACAGCCTATTTAAAAATGAATAACGTGCATTTCTTCCTGGAAACAACAAATCAATACCCCCCCATAGGCTGGGTGACACACACACACACACACACACACACACACACACACACACACACACACACACACACACACACACACACACACACACACACACACACACACACACACACACACAGCCTTCTGCACAGTATTTTGTGTTTATCCAGGAGAGTTTGAAAAGATTTCTTTGTCTTCCCTCAGCTCACCTGGTGAATTCACACTTCCCAAATAGCACACTGTACATTTCAGCTATGAAATGTACACTCTGAAAGCCAGTATTTTCTCCTCACCCTAAATTGATTTGAGATTCAAGTCACTCAGAAAGGTAAATTCAGCCTACAATCACTTAGCAGGTCAATTTAATTAAACAGTTATTTGCTTTTAGCTTATTTTTTGCCAGTCCTGGGGCTTGGGCTCAGGGCTTGGGTGCTGTCCCTGAGCTTTTATGCTCAAAGTTAGTGCTCTACCCCTTGACCTACAACTCCACTTCTGGCTTTTTGGATGTTAATTGGACAGAAGAATCTCACAGACTTTCCTTTTCCAATTAGCTTTGAACTACAATCTTCAGATGTCAGCATTCTGAGAAGCTAGGATTACAGGCATGAGCCATTTACACCCAGCTAGCTTAGTATTTTTTTGGCTTCTACCATGTGCCACCCACTGAGATACATCATCTCTATAAATAGTGTCACTCAATTTTGTCATTTTATAAGCAAAGAGATTGATATCAGGGAGTGAAATTTTGTGTCCAAATTCACATGGTTGGTAAATGATGGGACTAGATGGAGCCCTGGCCTTTGAGAATTTAGAATCCTTGTTTTTAAACAATTAGGTAATAGTAATCACTTCCTGTGTGTTACTGGATTAAATACTAGGGAGACAAAAGTGAATCAGATTTGCTTCTTGCTTCCAAGATTGAGAGACTAGTGTATTAGTTTGCCTATCCCATCTACCTTTATTTTAGCTTTTACTAGACAAAGTTTCAGTATGAGGTGAAAACTGTACAGTTCCAGAGTTCAGGATCTCACCGAAAGTTGGGTTAGTAAGTGACAAATTAGGCATTCAAATCCAGTCATTCTGATTCCACAGTCTACTTCAACATGCCATATTCTTCCCTGTAAATATTTTTAAATAGGTATCTACTGAAGGCACAGTAATGTTTTTGATGGAGGCAATAGTCATTGCATTGGCCAAACCATCAAGGATACTTAGATGTTGCATATGTATGTGTATGCATATGTATATACATACACATAATAAAGTCTATGTATGTCTTTATCTCTCTATATATCTTTCTCTCTATATATATATCTTGTTATAATTCATTTTGAGCAATATTTTAACAGTTCAACTGGAGTGTAACAACTTTATGTCCATTCACTTAAACTTCCTGATTTGTAATGTGATTGTCTTAAATTTTTCTTCTATAACATTGAGAACTACACCAGCACTAGATTTTTGCTTGTATTAGTAAGCTATCCATCTCTGTGACAAAACACCTGAGATAAAGAAAGATGTATTTTGACTCATGATTCTAATCTGTGGTTAGTTGGGCTCACAGTTTCTGGGTTTGTGGTGAGGCAGTATGTTATGGCAGTTAGCATGGCAGAGGAAATCTGTGTACCTTATACAAGTCAAGAAGAAGAAAGCCAGGTGCTGGTAGCTGCTCAGGAGGCTGAGATCTGAGGATCATTTCAAAGCCAGTCTGGGCAGAAAAGTCAGTGAGGCTCTTATCTCCAATTAACCACCAGAAAACTGGAAGTGGTACTGTGGCTCAAGGTGGTAGAGCACTAGCCTTGAGCAAAAGAGCTCAGGGACAGCGCCCAGGCCCTGAGTTTAAGCCCACAACTGACAAAAATAAAAGCTTGAAGGGGAGCTGTGGCTCAAGTGGTAGAGCAATAGTATTGAGCACAATAGGTTGGGGATAGCATTCAGGCCCTGAGTTCAAGCTCTAAGTCCAGTGTGTACACACACACACACACACACACACACACACACACACACACACACACACACACACACACACACACACACACACACACACACAAAGCAGAAAGAAAGAGAACAAGAAAGAAAGGCTGAGGACAAGATATATTATTGGAGATAACAATGTCATGGGCTTTCCAGCCCTGGCTAGCTTAGAACAGTGATCCTCAGATCTTTCTCTTCTAAGTAGCTAGGATATAGGGATGAACTACAAGTGCCCAACTGATATGTGGGTTTTAAATGTTCTTTGCAGGTGATGTGGGGTCCTGGGGTACTACTTTAGTGGCTGCATAGTGAGGAGAAGGTGTGACAAAAGAGGCTCATGAGTGACCAGTGCTCCGGCAACTTTTACCTATGATTTAATAGAAAAGCTTCGCTTTTGATGATTTTATGTATTGGGGATGTATGTAAGATATGGACAAAAGGGCTCCACTGCTTCAAAGAAGTTGGAAGCCACTGCCATAAATTATTGAAATGTCCTCAAATTCCCACATTTTGGTTTCCAAACTATGTCTCTCACTGTCTTTTACGCCTGAAAGAAGTGCAAACATCTTTTGTCAAAACCATGTGTCTGTGTTTTTAAGTTGGGCAATATGATAGCCATAGCCATATGTCATGAAAGCAAAGTGTCTAGGAAAGTCCCAGATATTTACACACCTAACACAGATGTTTAATTCCAATGTTCTCTCAGCTAGTAGAATCAGTAAAGGATTTAGCCTTTGGGATCCAAATGCACAGATGTGAGCCTGAACAAATTCCTTGTCATATGATCTTATATGAATGACAACTCCGAGTCTCATGTCCTCATCTGCAAACAGGGATAATAATGCTCAAGTGGTGGGTAACTTGCTAAATGCTAATGGGACACAAAAAAGACAATTACTCAAAGGGCCAGCCTCTGTAGTACTATCCAATATTATAGCCACTGGCCATGAAGAACTATAAATTGAATTGAAAACTTTAAAATTGATCATTGATTCAGTTATTAGAAACTGAAATTTATTTGGAATGTTTGAGTAAGGAAAAACTATATAACTTTTATGAAATCTAAATACAAATCATGCTCTTTTTTTCTTTTTCTTTTTTTTTTGTGACAGTACTGAGGCTTGAACTCAGGGCCTATTACTTTAGATTAGCTTTTTCAATCAAGGTTGGTGCTGTATACTTGAGCCGCAGCTCCACTTCTGGCCTTTTGCTGGCAAATTAGAGATAAGAGTCTCAAGGACTTTCCTGCTAGGCTGACTTTGAGCCATGATCCTCAGATCTCAGCCTCCTGAGTAGCTAGGATTACAGGCATGAGCCAGCAATGTCTGGCTGAGTGCCTCCTTGTGGTAGCTTTGTTTGTTTAAGCTATAAAATTGTATCTTTTCAAACAATTGAGTCTTTACAGGATATGCAGAATTTTTGCCCCCAAATTAGCTGGTAGAGGTTATGAATAAGAAGCCACTCTCCTTATTGGTTGGAATATAAATTGAGATAAACCTTGCCAGATGACTGCTGACAATAGATGGCTTGGGGACTTTTACTATGTGCTAGTTGGTCCTCTTTATCCATAGTTTCTGCATTTTCACATCCAACCGAATACAAGAAAAACTGTACTGAATATATACAATTTTTTTCTTGTCATTATTTCCTAAACAATACCTGAATAATGGGGCTGGGAAGGTGGCTCAGTGGAAGAGTGCTTGCCTTGCATGCATGAAACCCTAGGTTCAATTCCTCAGCACCACATACACAGAAAAAGCCAGAAGTGGCGCTGTGGCTCAAGTGGTAGAGTGCTAGCCTTGAGCTGAAGAGCTGAGGGACAGCGCCCAGGCCCAGAGTTCAGGCCCCATGACCGACAAAAACAAACAAACAAAAAACCCTGAATAATGTATATACCATTTACATTATATCAAATATTATAAGCAATCTATAAATGATTTAAAGTACAAATAAGCATGTATATATAGTTCTATACAAGTACTACACTTATATAAGCGTATTTTTCCCCTCCTAGTACTAGAGTTTAAATTTAGGGCCTCTGTCTTACTCACCTGGTGCTCTACTCCTTGAGTCATGCCTTTTTCCCTGCTGTTTATTTTTGCTGTTTATTTTGGAGCTAGGCTTTTATAGAGTGCTCTATCTGGGCTGACTTTGAAACTCAGTTCTATAGATCTCAGTCTTGTGAATAGTCAGGATTACAGGCATGAGTCACTGAGACTAGGCTTATATAACTGACTTGAATGTTGCGGATTTCAGTATCTACAATGGATCCTGGAACCCACTGATATGGAGAAATGACTATGCCTTATGCCGACATAGGAGACAAGAGATATCTGCCCTTATAGAAGTTGCTGGCTATAGTGAACATAACTGTGTTAGGTGTGCAAAAATCCAGAACTTCACTAAACCCTTTGCTATCAAGACATATGGTTATGGCTACCAGGCTTTTCAAACTAAACACATAGACACATGGTCTTAAGAAAAGATTGTTACATTTCTTTCAGTCATGAAAGACAGTTGGGGAAATATAGATTGGAAGCTAAAATGCTGCACTTTACTACTTGGGAAGTCAATTACTTAAAAAACTAGTTACAAGAAGAGTCAGTTCACTGCAATTGTGATAGATTCTAAAAACTATAACAACTTAACACCCCTCCTCCCACTTGAGCTCAGGGTCTGGGCACTGTCCCTGAGGTTCTTTTTTTTTTTTTAATTTAATTTAATTTTATTTGTGAACATACTGTACAGAGGGGTTACAATTACATGGGCAGGATAATGCATACATTTCTTACCAAGCATTGCAGCCTCCTCCTTTGTTTACCCTTCACATCCCTTCCCAGCCTCCCCCCTCCCAATCCCAATCCCAATCCTTCCTCCCCCCCCCCCCCCGCCCGCCCCCCCCCACCGACATTGTAAAGCTCGTTTTGCACATGACAACTTGTACTTCTCATTGTTGCTACAGGTTCACCTGTATCCTTAAACGACTTGTTTTTCCCCATCTCCTCCACAAGTTACACTGACATCAAATATAGTGAAAGCAGGGGTTATACTGTGGGGGAGGGACATACAAAGCAACAAAGAAGTAATCTTATAAATGCGTTAGAAACACATGCATGAAAGAAAAAAACATTAAAATACATATCTAAGGGTTCATTTTTTTCTTTTTTTATTGTAAAGATACTATACAGAGGGTTACAGTTACATGAGTGAGGTAATGAGTACACTTCCTCTTGAACATTGTTACCCCCTCCATTGTTTTCCCCCTACCATCCCCTCCCTCCCTCCCTTCCCTGAGGTTCTTTTTTTTTTTTTGATTGTGATTGATTACATAATTTCTGGAAATTCACGGTATTGTGGAATAATGATGCTCATTTAAAGTCACAAGTTCATTCTAACTTTCCTGGAGCAAATTTTCTATCACAGTCTGTAATATATAACGGTGCTCACATGTTATATACCATATATGTGATCAGCAGCATGGGGATATTTAGTAGTGGTTCAACCAGATGAGTGGGAGTTCTTTGTTTCTTAAGTCCTGTTAGTTTTGTCATATCACCTAACATTTTGGATTTAGCATCCACTTATCTGGGAGACCATGTACTGTTTGTCTCTTCGTTCTTGGCTTACCTCGCTCAACATGATTCCTTCTAGCTCCATCCATTTCCCTGCAAATGCCATTATTTTGTCATTTCTAATGGCTGCATAATATTCCATTGTGTATAGATACCACAATTTTTGGATCCATTCATCTGTGGTGGGGCATCTAGGTTGTTTCCATATCCTAGCTATTGTGAACAGTGCTGCAATAAACATGGAGGTGAGGGTTCATTTTTTTAACATCACATTATCTGACCTTTTCTGCTTGACTCATACATATACTAGATATTGCAAATAAGGGAAACCATGGGACTTATGTTTCTTTGGGCCTGGCTTACTTCACTTAATGTAATTTTTTCCAAGTTTTTCCATTTCCTAACAAATGGGGCAATGTCATTCTTTCTGATGGAGGCATAGAATTCCATTGTGTATATATACCACATTTTCTTGATCCATTCATCTGCTGAGGGGCATCTGGGTTGGTTCCATATCTTAGCTATGGTAAATAAGGCTGCAATAAACATAGTTGTGCTGGTAGCTTTAGTGTGGTCTTGTTTGTAAACATTTGGGTAAATGCCCAAAAGTGGGATTGCTGGGTCATAGGGGAGCTCTATGTGAAGTCTTTTGAGGAAACTCCATACTGCTTTCCAAAGTGGTTGAACAAATTTACATTCCCACCAACAATGCAGTAAGGTTCCCTTCTGTCCACATCCCCTTCAGCATCTGTTGTTGTTAGAGTTCTTGATTTTTGCCATTCTAACTGGAGTGAAGTGGTATCTCAATGTTGTTTTGATTTGCATTTCTTTTATGGCTAGGGATGTTGAGCATTTCTTCATGTGTCTATTGGCCATCCTTCTTTCTTCTTCAGAGAAGTTTCTCTTTAAGTCTTTTGCCCACTTATTTATTGGGCAGTTGTTTCTTTGAGGATTTGTTGTTGGGGGATTTAATTTTTTGAGTTCCAAGTATATTTTAGATATGAGACCCTTGTCAATTGTATGGCTAGTGAAGATCTTCTCCCAATCCGTGGGCTTTCTATTGATCTTGCTAGTCCCTGAGGTTCTTTTGCTCAAGGTTAGGGTTCTACCACTTGAGCTATAGCTCTACTTCTGGCTTTTTTTATTGTTATTGTTGGCCATGAGCTTGAACTCTGCCTGAGTGCTGTCTCTGAGTTCTTTTGCTCAAGGCTAGCCCTCTACCACTGTGAGCCACAGCACCACTTCTTGTTTTCTGGTGGTTAATTGGAGATAAGAATCTCATGGACTTTCCTACCCAAGCTGGCTTTGAACCTCGAACTTCAGATCTCAGCCTCCTGAGCAGCTAGGATTACAGGTGTGAACCACTAGCACCTGGCTACAAATCCTCTTTTAAAAGGAGCAATCCTAGATGTGCAATCCTAGATGTGCCCAACATTAAATGTAGACAAATGTTCCTTGAAGTACTGAAAACAGAAAACACAATCCAAATCTTCAGCAAATTGGAATTAGCTATCTAAATTACCTACTTTGAAAATGATGCTGAGACATTGAATGGCATTGAATGTTGAGACACTGAATGACATTGAATGGATTAAAAATATGATTTCAAAGTGGAATGTGTGTTTTATGATCTTGATTATATAAGGCATACAAACATATAGAAAAGTATAGAAGACATTTTTGCCAGTACATTAATAATAATTATTTCTCTAGTAGGGTTATGAGCGTCTTTCTCCTTTGGGAAATTTCCACTTTTCTTTTTCTGGTACTCGGCTTTGAGCTCAGTGTTTTTGAGCTTGTTGGGCTGGCACTCTACTACTTGAGCCATGCTTCCATCTTGGCTTTTTGCCAATAAATTTTAAGATAATAGCCTCACAGACTTTTCTGCTCATCTGGCTTTGCACCAAGATCCCATGATTTCAGCCTCTTAAGTAGTTAGAACTCCAGGTGTGAGCCACTGGAACCCAGTTTCTACATTTCTTTTACAATGAGTATCTGTCAATTTACTACCTAAAAAACAATAAGTATGGTATTGTTTAAGGTAAGCTTATTGGATCAGATGAATTTCCATTTTATGATTATATTGAATTTGGACAGAAGGCAGGAAATGGAAAATAAGATTGCTAGTCCTAATATGCTGGAATAGATAATAAACAATTTTGAAACAATTAACATTAAGACAAAAATTAATTAAAATAAATGCAAAAGATAGCAATCTCAGCAACATGAATGGAACAGGATATTACTATTTTTCTATGCTTGGGCTTATCATGAGGCACATTTCACTTTCTCAGGAGTCACGTTTTGTAAATTCAGATACTTCATAAATTTACAATTAAGATCTTTAGTCAAGGCTCAGCTTTGATCTGTTTTGAAGAGTAGATTCCCTTCAACAACATGGAGTTTACTTGAGACTTAGAAATAAGTTAGAGGTCTGGCACCAGTGGCTCATGCCTATAATCCTAGCTACTCAGGAGGCTGAGATATGAGGATTGCGGTTCCAAGCCAGTTTGGGCAGGAAAGTCTGGAGACTCATGAGTCTCCAATAGCCACTAAAAATTGCTATGCCTAGCTTATAGATTGAGTTGGGTGTGTTTGCTAACTTTTGGCCAGGGATAGCCTTGAACCATGGTCCTTCTGACTTCTACCTCTCAAGTAGCTGGAGTAACAGATGTGAGCCATTGTGTCTGGCCAGGTACTCAGTTTTAAACCTTTCACTTCTCCATTCACATTTGTTTCCTAACACCTAACTGATATATACAATAATGGAAATTGAAATATAAATCATTTATTTGGAATCTGATTCTAGGAAATACCAGTAAAGGATGGGGAATTTAAAAAGGAAGGGAAGGCAGTCAATCTAACATGTGTTATCAAGGGGTGGGCAAGTAGAATTTAGCCTGGTTGTAGAGGTAAAATATATACTTCAGGGAGATCCCATCCAAAGATCAAGGAAGCTATAATATTTACTTACCACTTGTTGCCAGTCAGTTGAAGAATACTTTCAGGACTCAGGCATTTTGTTGTCAAATGGTTTCGAAGTGGACCATGTAAAATTTCAGGACGCCTTGATATGAAATTTATGAGTTTGATAACATTTCCATATTAGTGATGGATAAAAACTAATTCTAATCTTTTGTCGTTGTGGGGCCTGAACTCTGGGCCTGGGCATTGTCCCTTAGCTCTTCAGCTCAAGGCTAGCATTCTACCAGTTGAGCCACAGCGCCACTTCCGGCTTTTTTCTGCTTATGTGGTGCTGAGGAATGGAACCCAGGGTCTCATACATACAAGGCAAGCACTCTACCACTAAGCCACCTTCCCAGCCCTAATTCTAAACTTTCTTCACAAGTATTAACTACTGGAACCATCTCCATTTTGTATTAAAATTAATTCATTTATGTTTAAAAAATATTTATCTTTAATTTTATTTCTAGAAATGTACCCTTATTTTTTTAATATATGAAAGTACAAAGACCAAACTACAAGTCATAATTGCTAATAATGAATGTTTTATCAAATGTGTTCCACTTTTATGCAAAGGTAAATCATTAGAAACTTGAAATGTGCTATTTTCCCACTTTTCTTCATTATAAACGTGAAATCTGCTATTTTCTCACTTTTCTTCCCTCCTTAGAGGCAATTACTTTCATGCATTTCTTTTATATTGTTCTATGTGTGTGTGTGTGAGTGAGTGTATATGCCAGTCCTGGGGCTGGGACTCAGTGTCTGGATGCTGTCCCTGAGCTTTTTTGCTTAAGGCTAGCACTCTACCAATCAAGCCACACTGCCACTTCTGACATTTTAGTGATTAATCAGAGATTGGAGACTCATGGACTTTCCTTGCCCTGGCTGGCTCTGAACCTCAAGTCTCAGATCTCAGCCTCCTGAGTTGCTAGGAACACAGGCACCCACACCTTGCTGAAGTCTTTCTTTTTATTTAATTTTTTTATTGTAAAGATACTATACAGAGGGTTACAGTTACATGAGTGAGGTAATGAGTACACTTCCTCTTGAACATTGTTACCCCCTCCATTGTTTTCCCCCTACCATCCCCTCCCTCCCTCCCTTCCCCAGGTTCTTTTTTTTTTTTTGATTGTGATTAAGTGATTACATAATTTCAGGAAATTCACAGTATTGTGGAATAATGATGCTCATTTAAAGTCACAAGTTCATTCTAACTTTCCTGGAGCAAATTGTCTATCACAGTCTGTAATATATAACGGTGCTCACATGTTATATACCATATATGTGATCAGCAGCATGGGGATATTTAGTAGTGGTTCAACCAGATGAGTGGGAGTTCTTTGTTTCTTAAGTCCTGTTAGTTTTGTCATATCACCTAACATTTTGGATTTAGCATCCACTTATCAGGGAGACCATGTACTGTTTGTCTCTTCGTTCTTGGCTTACCTCGCTCAACATGATTCCTTCTAGCTCCATCCATTTCCCTGAAGTCTTTCTTTAATGTTCTCAGTGGACCCTCCAAAGCATTCAGATCCTTTCTTTGTTATTCCATCCATCAATCATGTTAATGTGTAGCTAGGTTTATCTGTCACAATCCTCATGTATCATCACATCTCCAGATAACAAAGAGGAGTACATATTTGTTGAATAAATAAATGAAAGCTCAGAACAGTTGAGCAGCCACAAACTGCATAAAATATGCTTTCTGCTAGGAGCAGAAAAACCTTATAGAGTGGGAATTGGAAAAAAAAAGATTTGGTGTGTTAGTTTATGAGATTGAGACTGATTTCACTTGAGGTTCATTTGAGAATTAAATGTTTACCCAAAAATGTCAATGAAAAAACAAATTTGGCAGAAATTTACATGACCTGTTTGAAATTTATTATGCATACTTTTTTGTGAAGATGTTTCATGTGAGGGAGATGTGTAAATACAGACAGAATGGAAGAATTATGAATAAACATGAGGGATTATTACATTAATAGAAAAATGAGTCAAGCTCAAATTTATTCAATCTAGGTCATAATTGCTCACTAATATCAAGTATTTTAATTGCAAGAACCCAGTGAAACACTTAGAAGCAAATTCAAAGGCTTTGTCTGATAGACTGATAAGAAAGAAAACAGGTCAGAAACAGCTTTATAGAGATGGAGGACAACACCCATCTCAGAACAGCCAACTGCAGTTAACATCTTACAAACCACATAATTCACACTGTGTTGCCAAGCTATCTGCTACCCCTGAATCGATCTTCTTTTCTCCCCCCTCTTCCTGTTATTTCCTTCGTTCCTTCGTTCCTTCCTTCCTCCTTTCCCTTCTTTCCCTTCCTTCCTCTCCCTCTCCCTCTCCCTCTCCCTCGCCCTCTTTTTCTCTTTTCTTTTATGAGTGTGCCAGTACCAGGGTTTCAACTCAGGGCCTTGAACTCTCACTTGGTCGCTCACAGCTGGCTTATCATTTGAGCCACTTCTCCACTTCTGGCTATTTGGGGGTTAATTGGAAGTAAGAATTTCACATACTACTCTGCCTGAGCTGGCTTTTAGCCATGATACATGTAAGTCTCTTCAGTAGCAAGGATTACAGATGTGAGCCACCAATGCCTGGCACTCCTGAAGTTGCATATTCCAAGTTTGTGGGTGTTTTGAAGTGCAAATATTCATAGAAATGCTTTATTTGTGCTTTTTAAGGAGACAGTGGTCATCTGTTTGACTTCCCAAAGATCTTTAGTCCCAAAAGGTACACTGTCCACTGGGGCTTCCTGAGAACCAAGTAACTAGTCCTGGCATTCAATTTGATGGAAAGCGACACAAACTTGTCTTTTGTATTGTGTGTACGTAGGCATTTTGTATACAAGTCTTAGCAGTATTTATTTCTTATGAGTAGGCAATGAACCATAGTAAATCAATGGAACATTATACTTGTTCCAATTACATTGTCATTGTTGCATTTGTTCAAATATTTACACTCATTATTTGGAAATTATAACACTTAATGAAATTATCCCTAGACCTTGTATTTAAAGCACTAATAAATATAATCACAGATTTCCTTTTAATATGTTGATTGCTATTTAAATATAATTGATTAGCTTTGTGATTGGTATTTTTATATGTGTGTACATTAAAATTTAGAGAAGGTGCTCATATGCTTACTAGATGCAAAGGGGTCTGTGGCACAAGTAAGAATCCATGAGCTTATGCTGTTATGTTTGGATCAAGTGATGTCAACATGAATAGCTGGGTTTAACTATCTGGTTGGGGAGCTTACCATGAGAATATGAAATAATGTCTGTCTTCTCACCTCAACTCTGTACCAAACAGGGGAAAAGTGTTTCCAGAAATATTTTTGGTATAGACTTTAAAAATAAATTTATAATTTATCACATAACATAAAATTTTATAAATTAGGAAAAAAATCCTTGGTCTACAGAGGGATTCAACATTGCCAAATGAAATACATTGTAGAGGTAGACCCGTGTTTTAGAATCCTTGTCAGATCAGTGAACCCTATCTTCAAATAATAGCTCATATGGCTGATCAGTGTATACAATGGATCAAAGCATGGTTAACTTTTTTGAAATTAGTTCATTGACCCAGAGACATAATTTCATGGTCACTCATTTTGAAGTTTACCTCATTCAGTGTTCATGGTGGAAGTCCATGGTGTGTTGTACTTGTATCTTTGGATAGAGTTAGAGCTGACACCAAAGAACCAATGGAGAGAAAGAAAAAAAAATAACAGAGGTAGAGAAAGGGAAGTGAAGAAAGCAAACTAACAAAAGAGGGGGAAATACTAGGAGGCAGATCTTCATGTCAAATGCATAGAGAGACCTCCTTGCAAAATTATAGACAGCTAGCCTTCTTCTATTTTTGGTATTGGTTAAAGATCCCCTGCTTTTATTATATGAAGCCTGCTTGCTAGCATTGAAAGGGAAAAAAAATCTATGAATAGTTTGGCCTTGGTATGGTGAGAATTGAGTTTGAAAACAGTGCAGATTCTCTCAGGTTTACCTGGAGGATTCAGGGAAACAACTTCTGAAAAGAATACGTTTTGTAGATGGATGCTGCTGGGACCCTTTATTGTGAGTGCCCTCATTTTTCTCCACCCACGCTACAGGGCATATTGGCTACGCTTGTTGTAAAGAGCTGCCCTTTGCCAAATACTATCTCTTTGAACTACCTACCCCCGCCCCCCGCCCCCCCCCACCGCTGAAATGAGTGCAAAATACTGCAGTGCCATTGCTGACACCTTATTGTGGAGGTGCCATTTGTACTCTAAAGCTGAGACCACATCCCTGCTAAGACTCTACCCCATGTTACCCTATTTCCCTCATACCTACTTCTGCAACAGTCCTTTCCAAGCAACTTCCATAACAATCCCTATGCCAGGCAAACAACTCTACCTTTCAGAACCATAACAAGAATTATAAAAACGAACCTACAATTAGAAAATAGAATTAAGTACTCTAAGAGAATGAAAAATCAGTTTCCTCAACTCATCTTACCCTCTAATGTCATTGAATCATTCCTGCAATCCCTGTCTTTCAATATTGCCTCACAACTTCCACATGCAGATGGAGAGAAATGAAATCTAAGTGTGTGTGTGACTGGATATAGAGGGGCTGCATCACTTGGGGGTGGGTGGGTGGAGGTTGAGACTGGAGTCAGGCAGCCTGGGAAATCCCTCCACTGGCTAGTTCTGGGACTTTCAGCTATCTATAGAATTTCTTCATGTCTCACATTCTATATCTATAAAGTCAGGAACATAATAGTAGTACCTATCTTTCAATATTGTCTAATGAAATGATTGATATCGTAAAAGCAACAGAGAAAACATTGGCTATGTCTTAGCCTCGTATGCATCCATTATGTTCTTTTCCAGTTTAATCATGTCATTGATTTGCTCACAGACAAGTTTCCAAATCTTTTTCTCTGATTACAACTTCTTCTTTTTTTCCTTTCTTCTTCCTCCCCTTCCCTCCCCCTCCCTCCTCCTCCTCCTTCTTCTTCCTTTTCTCCTCTTCCCCCTCCCTCCCTCCCTCCCTCCCTCCCTCCCTCCCTCTCTCCCTTCCTTCCTTCCTTCCTTCCTTCCTTCCTTCCTTCCTTCCTTCCTTCCTTCCTTCCTTCCTTCCTCCTTTCCTCCCTTCCCCTTCTTCTCTTTCTCCTCCTTATTCAATCATGGGGCTTGAACTCAGGGCCTGAGCACTATCCCTGGACTTTTTTGCTCAAGGCTACTTTGAGCCACAGCTCTACTTCTACTTTTCTGGTGGTTTATTGGAGATAAGAGTCTCAAGGACTTTCTTGCCTGGGTTGGCTTTGAACAGTGATCCTCACATCTCAGCTTCTTGAGTAGCCAGGATTACAGGAGCAAGTCACTCAGGCATGAGTCTTTTCTACTATTCTTTTGTTAAGATTTTTATCATCTAATTATAGTTATAAAGATAGAATTTGAATAATTCATTAGAGATATTTTAGCTTAGTGAAGCAAAATTCTTCAAACACAAAGATTTGGTGGGTTCTATATACTGTTCATCAGAAAAATAATGAAAATATAATAGAAAGTAAAAAAATGAGAGTATATACTAAAAGCAATTGTGTATACTTTGATTTTGAAAAACATTTAGTGAGTATCCTGGTTATTTGTGTCTTGGAACTAATGCTTTTTCCAGATATTATTTTTATTCTAATCCAGTGAGAGATAAGGACAGAATGTATGGGTTATGGTTCATTTACTAAGACATTTTAGTTTGTATACTGGAAGCAAAACATTTATAAGCTGTGAAAAATAGCTGCTCTAGCAGAGGAATGGTAAAGCGAACTAACTACAGATTGGGCCTAGAAACATTTCAGATTTGGAGCTTTGCAGATTTTAGAATATTTACATAGTTTTTACCAGTTAAATAGGCTCAATCTGAAAATCCAAAATCCAAAATTCTCCTAGATCTGAACGCAGAAGCATTTTGGAGTACGGAATTTAGGTTTAGGGATGATCAACCTCTAGTATCACACATAAGAACATGAATCTATACAGTATATAGTTGACTGTATACTATATACAGTATACTATACTATAGTTGATTAAATAATATAAAGTTGATGCTATCTTTTTATCTAGCATCTATCTATCTATCTATCTATCTATCTATCTATCTATCTATCTATCTATCTATCTATCTATCTATCTATCTTCTATCTATCTATGTATCTATCTCTATCTAGTTTACTGTGCTTTCTCTAGAATGGGCTACTAAAGGAATAACTCTGGGGGGGGGAGTACTGTTCTATATACTAGAGTTGTGCTGTTGTGCACATCTAGGTGCTGAAGGCATATCTGATGGGGATTCAATTCCATGAGTTCCCAAAGGCTACTGTAACAAAGTCCTACAAACAGTGCAGCTTAAACACCAGAATGTTACTATGTGACAGTTCTGGAGAATAGAAAGGTCAAATGTGAATGGGGTAGATTCCTTCTGAGGCTTTGAGGTGGAATCTGCACCATCCAGCTTCTGATGGTTTGCTGGTACCCTTTAACTTGTAGATATATTACCCTCATCTTTGACTTGCTGTTCACATGTCGACCAATATACTTGTCTGTCCAAATGTCTCCTTTTATTAGGATACTAGTCATATTGAATTAGGGCTCACCTACTCTAGCCTGTCCTCATCTTAACTAATTATCACTGTCTGACTCTATTTCCAAATAAGGTCACATTCAGAGGCACTAGGGGTTAGGAGAGCAGCATATGAATTCCGTGAGGATACAATTTTATCCATTTAATGAGAAAGGTACCAGTTATGATTCTGTCGACAGAAGCAAATTGCTGATGGATAAACTCCTCTCTTCTGATAAAATATGGACATGCAATATATTCAGAATCAACAACAATCTTTGCAAGTCCTTTCTCTAACCCAAATGAATTCTGCCCTTGGTTCTGAAGACAGATGAAAAAGATTTACTTTCCAAAATATTTTCAAGTTAAGGCATATTCTTCTCCCTAAGACTGTACTTGGTCTAGGTTGCTTCTTTTTAAATTTTTAATTGTTATTGTAAAGGTGATGTGTGGAGAGGTTACAGTTACATAAGTAACTGTAAAGCGTACATTTCTTTTTGGACAATGTCTCCCCTTCCCTCACTCCCTCCTGTCCCCACTCACAAGCTGTAGAGTTTATTTTTAACATAGTGTCTAGTGAGTAGCTCTGTGGCTTTGCCTCTCTCTCTCTCTCTCTCTCTCTCTCTCTCTCTCTCTCTCTCTCTCTCTCTCTCTCTGACAACATCAGCCTTTGGAGCAGGAGATCTAACACTCCCCAATCACTCAATGAATGGCGTCTAGAAGAAACCATTAGAAGAGAACTCAGGGACTAGAAGAATGATGTGTCTATATGGCAATAATGAAGAAGACTATGAATATTCAGTACGATCACTTGTGAGGTTTTTGATATTTTTATGTTACTATTGGGGCTTGAACTCAGGGCCTTAGGCTCTGGCTTGGCTTTTTCACATGGGGCTAGCACTCTACCTCTTAAGCCACACCTCTATTTCCTTATCTGTGAGGTTTTCTAAGCTTACATTTGCCTACTTCTTATTTCTTCAGGGCTTCAGAAGTATTTTCTTTATGCATAACTCAAAAACAAACCAGTGTTCTCTTGGCTTTCATTTCTGTCTTTTTTGTTCATTTATCTGTCTTTGGGAGGGTAAGTGGGAACAGAAATGGACTGTCAAAGGGTGAACAAATGCAACAGTGATACTCACTAGACACTATGCTGAAAAATTTGTGAGTGTTGATGGGAGGGAAAACTGGGAGAGAGCGAGGGAAGGGGTGACACTGTCCAGAAAGAAATGTACTCTTTACCTTACTTACCTTACTTTACCTTACTCTTTACCTTACTTACTGTAACCCCTCTGTACATCACCTTTATAATAACAATACAATTTTTTTTAAAAAAAACCAAAGCTCTCCTTCCCACTAAATCCCAATCCCAATTCACATAGCAAAAGATAGTAGACCTGTTGGTTATAGGGGGAATGAAATAATTATTGACAGCGAAGAAGAAAGTTCAAATCCATGATGGTACACCTCCTAGGCCCCTTGGCTGTGGCGCCAGTGTTCTGATGATCACAAAGACCACTGAAGTATTAATCTAATGCCAGCTAGTATCTTAGTTTGTTAAAGGGTTTTTCACTGCTGGGTATTTGCTATATTCAAAAAATAAATGTAACTGAAACCAGCCTCAGTTCTAATGCAGCTGTCCCAGAGTTATGTTTCAGTGTTTGTGTGGGCTACATTCAAAATACACTTTGTAAGAGCTTAATATGAATCCTTGGAACTCATATAATGCCTCTATGGCTATTAAAAGAAGTTAGAACTTGGGATTTGAAACTGAGGTTGCTGGGCAATAATAAAAATAGAATAAATCAACTTACATTAACACAGAGTGATTCTTTGTTCTACAAGAGCTTGTCAAAATTCAAGCACAAAAGTTTCCCTTTTTATAAAATTAGTTACCACGTGTAGAATACATTTTCATTTATAAAAGCAAATTTTATTTCAAATAATTCAGTGAAATATGAGGCAATAAACAATAGTTATAATTATATGTTTTTGTATATTGCTGGAAGAGTTAAAAATATACCATAATGTGCTTTGCACATGATTATAAATCATTTCGTGAACAAGAGTATTCTTTTTTTTTAACACATAGAACTAAACATGGCCATTTCCCATAGGGAAAACACGGAATATTTTGAAGAATTGAATGACCTGGAGAAAGTGGCCATGATAGTGCAACAGAGTTAGGCAGTCTTTCGCTGGAAAGGGAAGGTAATAAATATTTTAGCCTTTGTAGGCCATGCCATTTCTGTTGTAACTACTTTATTTTGTTTTTGTAGGAGGAATATAGTCTTAGGCAATATATAATTGAATAGGAATGGCTCTGATCCCGTGAAAGTTTATTTATAAACACAGGCAATAGAGCTATTGTTTGCCAAACCCTGCTATATATGATTAGAGAGATTTTTATGATCAAGTAATAAATATTAAAAATAATATAGAACTCACTGCTTTATTACCTTTGAAATGATCTGACATATATTATTCATTGGCTTACCCTCGATTTCAACTCTAGGCACCACTGAGAGAAGCTTTAATGAACATGTTAGGAGAGACTCTACCAAACTGAATTCCTTGAAGACATGTTTTATATTGTATTCTTCAGTGGCCAGCAGTATTATTACTGAATTGA
Source organism: Dipodomys merriami (assembly GCF_024711535.1). NCBI lineage: Eukaryota > Metazoa > Chordata > Mammalia > Rodentia > Heteromyidae > Dipodomys > Dipodomys merriami. The sequence continues at coordinate 108,005,393 of NW_027204492.1, forward strand.
ATCAGTGCTTTTTCTGTCAACTTAACCATACCTTGCTTATTGCACAATGATGTTCTTTATCCTCACCAACAGCAGTGTCTTGACCTTTGTATGTACTGGAATCTTGCATAGTTATACTGAGCATTTATTCCTAAAGACATTTCAGTTGACCTAAAGAATTAGGCTGGAAAGCCGGGCTCCAGTGGCTCACATCTGTAATCCTAGCTACTCAGGAGGCTGAGATCTGAGGATCGTGGTTCAAAAGCCAGCCCAGGCAGGAAAGTCCGTGAGACTCTTATCTCTAATAAAGCACTAGAAAACCGGAAGTGGCTCTGTGGCTCAAGTGGTGCTGTGGCTCAAGCAGTAGAGCGCTTGCCTTGAGCTGAAGAGCACCAAGACAGGGCCCAAGCCCAGAGTTCAAGCCCCATGAACGACAAAACAAAAACAAAAAAAAGCACAAACAAACACGAATTAGGCTGGAGAAATGTACTCATTACTTGACTTATCAAATGGTAATCCCTCTGTACCATTGCGAAACAATAGAATTATATTTAAAACAAAAGAAAAGTAACAAAAAAAGGTTGAGGAAAATGGTCCTTCCAGGACTGGGAATGTGGCTTAGTGGTAGAGTGCTTGCCTAGCATGCATGAAGCCCTGGGTTTGATTCCTCAGTACCACATACACAGAAAAAAACCAGAAGTGGTGCTATGAAATGAAGCTAAGTGACATTGCCTAGACCCTGAGTTCAAGCCCCAGGACTGGCAAAAAAAAAAAAAAAAAAAGAAAAAAAAAAGAAAGAAAATGGTTCCTCCCTTATCTAACTGGCCTATGGATTTCAACCTCATTGCACCATCAAGCACTTAGAAAGGAAAAAATCCATTCTGTGTGCCAATGGCACAGTTCAAAGTCAGTCCACTCAGGAAAATTATTGAGACTTTTATCTCCAATTAATCACCCAAAATCCAGAAGTGGAGCTGTGGCTCAAGTGGTAAGAGAGAGCACTAGCCTTGAATGAAAAAGCTCAGGGACAGTGCTCAGACCCTGAGTTCAGCTTCCAAGACCAGTTTGAAAAGAAAAAGGAAAAAGAAAAAGAAAAAGAAAAAAAAAGCCTTTTTTTAAAATAGCATGGTCATAATGGAACAAAAGGAAAAGAAGAATATTTATGCCTCTGTTTTCCTAAACTTAGAAGCAAGACAAGATGTTCCAGCTATCTCCCTGAGGTGGGAGAGGATGGGTTGCTAGTGACCACTTTTGGATCAGGCTGTACTCTTGCTGGCCTTTATTCTCAGCCATCTCTTCATAAGGAGGAAGTATATAAGGTTGCAATATTTGACTTGATCCCATGTTTTCTGTTAGAACCCCTCCCCTGAAAAACGGAAAACAAACTAATCAGCCATGGTATGCTTACATAGCTCAAACGTTTTTACCTATGCAATGCCAGTTCTCTGCTTCTCTCTACTTGACTTCTAGATCATCTGAGTTCTCCCCACCCCCTCTCTCTGTCTTTCTTTGGGTGCCTGTCCTGGGGCTTATACTCATGGTTTGGGCGCTGTCCCTCAGCTTTTGTGCTCAAAGCTAGTGCTCTACCACTTGAGCCACATCTTCACTTCCAACTTTTTAATGGTTAACTGGAGATGAGTTCTCACAGACTTTCCTGCTTATGCTGGCTTTGGACTGTGATCCTCAGATCTCATCCTCTTAAGTAGCTAGGATTCTAGATTTAAGTCACTGGCAACTGGTTTAGCCTCCAGTTTTTATTCTTATTTATTTATTTATTAGTCCTGGAGCTTGAACTCAGGGCCTAGGTACTGTCCTTGAGCTGCTTTTGCTCAAGGCTAGTACTCTACCACTTGAGCCACAGCGCCACTTCTACCTTTTTCTGTGTATGTGGTACTGAGGATTCGAACCCAGGACTTCATGCATGCTAGGTAAGCACTCTACCACTGAGCCACATTCCCAGCCCGCTTTTTAAATTAAAAAAATTAAATATAGCCTACAGTCTTAAGCACCATCTTCACAGTGGTGATCCTTAAGTTTGGATTACAGCCTAGACTTCCCAGAACTCCATACAGGGATATCAGTTTTTAACAGGTCCATTTTAGATAGGTACTAGACATCACAAACTTAACATTACCCAAACAAATTTTGTTTTCTTTCCCTCAAACTGTCAGTCATTTGGGTTCCCTACCCCACAAGTTCCTGCTTCACTATTCACAGCTTGCTTAGAGCTGGATTTCAGGGTTCTGTTTACAATGTAAGATTCAAGGGAGCAGGAATTCCTGTTTTGTTTACCGAGGTATCCCTAGTGCCTAGAACTCTAGTTGGCACAGAGAAGATTCTGTAAGATTGATTCTATGTAATCTAGTTTTGGCTATATCTTTCTTTTTACTCTCTGGCTTTCTGCAGACTGGGTTTAGAGTGCTGAGCACATGCCTACTTTGAACCTTTGTAGTTAATAATTTTTCCATCTGGCTCTGAGATGATATTAAGAATTAAGAACTAGAGAGTTTGTAGGGATTTAGGAAGATCCAAATTAATCTCTTTTTAAAATCTGTTATGGACTTGAATTCTGGGCCTGGATTCTATCCCTGAGCTCCTTTGCTCAAGGCTAGTGCTCTAGCACTTTGAGCCACAGCTCCACTTCTGGTTTTCTGGTGGTTTATTGAAGATAAAAGTCTCATGGACTTTTCCTGCAAGGGCTGGCTTTGCACTGCAATCCTCAGATCTCTGCCTCCCGAGTAGCTAGGATTACAGGTGTGAGCCACCGGCACCTGGCCCAATCTTTTACTAGTTGTTCTCCCCTTCCTCCTACCAAATGGGGTCCCCAGGGTAAAACAGATGCAATAGAAGTCAGGCTGTGTGTCTTCTTGGCTCAATTACAGGCTCCAAAACCCTGCAAACTCATAGACATGGACAATACTTTTATTTTCTGCCAGGTTCAGAAATAAAAGTTTTTTCCTTTCTTTCTTCCTTCCTTCCTTCCTTCCTTCATTTCAATTTCACACTTGCTATAGACAGGCTCTTTAGTCCTTCAACAGTACCAGCTTTTTGCATTAGTTATTTTTGACGGATGCTCTTTTTATTGATATAACTAAAAATTTGTCTTTACATAGTTGTTTCAATTCAACATGTCAGTTTATGAGTACAATATGTCTTGACCAATATCACTCCTATTATTCTCTACCATCTCTCTCAGCCCCACTCATGGCCTCAGGTTGATGTAGGAGTTTGCTTCATGCTCAGGCTGTGATCCTCTTATTTGTGCTTTCATGTATCTCTGGGGATGACATGTACACACCTCTGCACCCAGTCACAGTGCTTTCCACATAGCTGGGATACCAGGCACATGCTCCTAACCCCAGTCATTCTTTGAGCTGGAGTCTTTTGAAATGTTATACCTGGGCTGGTCTTGAATGGTGAACCCCCTACCCCATTTCTGCCTTCCAAGTAGCAAGTGTTACAGGCTTGTGTCACAGTGCCCAGCTACCAGTCTTCTTTTCTAATTCCAAAGCTAAGTTGAGCCTTGATCCTCTTCAGTGATGAAGTCCATATTTTTCCATCTGAACAGGAAGAAATGGGATAAAAAGTATTCCAGCAGCTGGGCACTGGTGGCTCACTCCTGTAATCCTACCTACTCAGGAGGTTGAGATCTGAGGATCATGGTTCAAAACCAGCTCAGGGCAGGAAAGTCTGGGAGACAGTTATGGCCAATAAACCACTCAGAAAACCAAAAGTGGCACTGTGGCACAAGTGGTAGAGTGCTCGCCTTGAGCTGAAGAGCTCAGAGACAGCGCCCAGGCCCAGAGTTCAAGACCCACGACCACCACCACCACCAATAAATAAAAATAAACATATATATATATATGTATATATACACATATATATATGTATATATATATATATATATATATATATATATATATATATATATCCCAGCAAAAAGTAAGCATGTTTGTCCCAGGGATTAAAGCTGCTACCCTAAACCTTTTAATGAAGGGACAAGGACTGTGAAGTGGGTAATCTTAGTGGAGACAAACATAATGAAGAGCTGGCAAAGAAATTGGAAGAATCAGAGGTTTAGAAGGGAAGACAAATATCAGAATCTCTTAATCTGGTTCTATTGACATGTGAGACTATATCGTCCTTTGTTTGCCATCTTGTGATTCAGAGGATGTTTATCAGCACCCCTGCCTCTACCCATAGAGGCTAGTAATGTTCCTCCCTAAAGTATGAAAAGCATAATGGTTTCCAGACATTGCCAATATCCAATGGTCTAAAGGTGTCAAAGGTCCTCAGTGCTAGAAATTACTTTAAGGTAGAAAAGGAGAAAAAACACTGGAGAAGACAGAGAGATAGGCTGATGGGACATGGGAGCAGCATCACCAGCAATCAGTACAGCTTTCCCCACAAATGCTACTATGCTTGAGCCATGAATTGAAGACATGCTAGGAATTTGAAGATAGTTTGCAAATGAAGCCCAGTCTTTCAGTTAGTTGGGTTTGCATCCTATTGGCCAAAACTTCATTGCATGGTCCCAATCCAATTAGGAATGATGCTGGGTGCCAAGAAGAGGGGACCAAGTATTGAATTGGCATTGTTGAGACATCCTTTAAGTTCAAGTCTTGTTTTATTTTTTCTCTTCAGGAGGTCTCAGTTGTTTATAAGGTTACTGATTCATTTGTGTTTACAGAGTTAGTTTTCTTTTCTTTTCTTTTCTCTTCTTTTCTTTTAGTAAATACTGCAGAGCAGGGCCCGGCACCAGTGGCTCACGCCTGTAATCCTAGCTACTCAGGAGGCTGAGATCTGAGTATCGGCGTTCAACGCCAGCCCGGCAGGAAAGGCTGTGAAACTCTCATCTCCAATAAACCACTCACAAAACCGAAAGTGGTGCTGTGGGCCAAGTGGTAGAGCACTTGCCTTGAGCTGAAGAGCTGAGGGACAGCGCCCAGACCCAGAGTTCAAGCCCCATGATTGACAAAAGAAAAAAGAAAAAAAAAAGCCTGTAGAGCAGAAGGGAAAGGAGACTTGGAAAATTGTCCTGCATGTTGTGTGACACAATTGCAGATTCTGACCTTGGGTAAAGTTCAAGTTGAGTAAGAATTTTGTTCAATGGCACATAGGCTGCAATGATGTTTCTGTAACATTTGAGATCTCTGGTGTATGTGCCAGGGTAGCTACTGTTACAGCTTCAGACCCTGGAGGAGGAACCCCTCTTACTGCATCTGCCATGTGTCACCAAAGGGACTAGAATTACTTCACTTCAGACAAAGGGCCAGGTTATAGAAGATGCATGTGACAAAGTAAAAAAAAAAAAAGTAACTCGAAATAGACTTATAGGCTGCCAAAACCCTGCAAAAAATAGTTCATTTCAACACTCATTAGAAAATGACCAATAAGAAACAGAAGTGCTCATCTCAGCATTGCAATAATAGAACTTTGCAAGACGAATCCAAATCGATTAGGCTTTTTGGAAACAAGATGTTAATGTCATTAAGAACAACTTTGCTGAGGCCTATATGCTTTAATGGAAAACAGGCTGGGGTGGATAATAAACACGCAGTGCCCTGATCCCCTCAGATCCTTGCTTGACATCTGTTGTCTCCTTCTGGATTCAGTGTACCTTTACTTCCAACACCTTGGCTTAGGTTGGGAGGTCTGGGCACTGAGGGCTAGGAAAGGGAGCAAGAAGCTCTGTGGATTTGTTACCTTGGATAACCCTTAAGCAATGACTGGTAAACACAGGAGTGTGACAGCCTCTATTCCTTTGTCTTAGTTGGGACAACATCACAGTATAATGTATGCTCCAGACCTCCCCTGTGGGGTCTGGGATCATACCCTTGGCTCCTAGTTTTTCCTTGAAACAGTTTTGTTTTGTGTTTTTGGTGCAGGTCCTAGGGCTTGAACTCAGGACCTGGGCACTGTCCCTGCACTTTTTTCCCCCCCTCAAGGCTAGTGCTTTATCACTTGATTCATAGCTCCACTTCCGGCTTTTTGATGGTTAATTGGAGGTAATAGTCTTACGGACTTGCCTGCCTAGGCTGGCTTCACAGACTTTTCTGCTTTGGGTTGGCTTTGAACTGCCCTCCTCAGATCTCAGCCTCTTGAGTAGCTAGGATTATAGGTGTGAGCCACCAGCACTTGTTTTTGTTGGTTGTGGGGCTTGAATTCAGGGCCTGGGCGCTGTCCCTGAGCTTTTTCGCTCAAGGCCAGCACTCTACCAAGTTGAGCCACAGCTCCACTTCAGGTTTTTCAGTGGTTACTTGGAGATAAGAGTCTCATAGACTTTCATGCTCAGGCTGGCTCGAACCTTGATCCTCAGATCTTAGCCTCTGAGTAGCTAGGATTACAGGAGTGAGCTACTGGCCCCTGGCTCCAGGTTGTTTTTACATTGGGTTCTACTTGACCAGCTCTAAAACAGAGTTTTCACAGTCCCCTTCTCAGATTCAATTACTTTGCTTGACTGATTTGCAGAAGTCAGGGAAAGACATTTGCTGGTTTCTTGTAAAGGTTTTTTAAAATAAGGAATACAAGGGAAGAGAGGCACAGGGTGAGGTATGAGAGAAGGGGTGCAGAGTCTCCCTACCTGGCCTGACTGAAAGGATCAATGAAAGGATCCATCACATCCATGCCAGGGGACCACGTGGAGGCAGGCAGGCACAGGAGAAAGATTATGACAAGGTTTATTAGAGGAGCTATATTGCACATGGCAACCTTAGCTACCTAGGTAGCAGCAGGGTCTGGGGGTAGGAAGTGAGGTAGATGGGAGTTCAGGTGGGTCTGGGTGGAGAGAGGGAGGGGCCAGCTGTAGGGTAGCAACTCCAGGTCAGGGAGGAGCTTAGGTCTGGGTGGAGCTGAGGACCAAAGGTGAGCATCATGCTTACATGCTTCAGCGCCCTCCCCATGCTCAGCGATCTGGAAGCGCTCCAAACCCTGTCATTTTGCATTTTTATGGCGCTATTATTGCCCATGCATGATTGCTAATAGATGGTGTGAGGAAATCTAGCAAAGCTGGTCTGTGCAGATTCTTCTGGGCTTTTCTCGGTAGCTATCCTCCCTCCAGGATATGGGGCTAAACCTTCTGGAATGAAAGGGTCTCATGACCTACTATCAGACAAGGTAGATCAAAGCAGAAAACGAACTTTACAATTTTGTTGGGGGTGGGAGGAGGGTTGGGTGGGGGGGGTTGGGGGAGGATGGGATGGGAAGGGGAAAAAAAGCAGATAGGTTATCATCCATGAGTTGTGGACAAAAATAGACATATATCTGTCCTAATTGCAATGTCTTCCATCTTTTTTTTTTTGTCAGTCGTGGAGCCTGAACTTTGGGCCTTGGTGCTGTCCCCTAGCTCTTCAGCTGAAGGCTAGCACTCAACCACTTGAGCCACAGCACCACTTCCAGGTTTCTGTGGTTTATTGGAGATAAGAGTCTCATGGCCTTTCCTATCCGGGCTGGCTTTGAACTGCAATCCTCAGATCTCAGCCTCCTGAGTAGCTAGATGACAGGCGCGAGCCACCGGTACCTGGCCAATGTCTTCCAGCTTAAGAGCTTGCTATGTGCCAGGCTCAGTGTCAAGTACTTAAAAAATGTATTTTTGTCACTACTGTCTTCAGTCCTGCTCCGGTATTCCAGTTCCCGTTCCCACTTAGAAACTAAAAAGACACTTGGCATTTCTTTCTTTCCATTCTGCTATATCCAATCCATTAGCAAGGAAACGTTTGACTCTATTACTAAAATATATTTTCAGCCTCTTTTCTTTTCTCCTAATTGTTTGGGTCACCATCACCTCTAGTCTTTTCATTGTTCTCCATGTTGTCCCACTGGTTAGACCACAGACCATTTTCAATGCAGCAACAATAATGAGCTCAATACAGCACAAGCCAGGTAATTCCACTGCTTGAAGCCTTCCAAGAATTCCCATTTCCCTTAGAGCAGCGCCAGCATCTCTTGTCAAAATGGCCTATACAAGAACTGCTAAGCCCTACCTATTTTTTTTCTTTCTTTCTTTTTTTTTTTTTTCTGTCGGTTGTGGGTCTTGAGCTCTGGGCCTGAGTGCTGTCTCTGAGCTCTTCAGCTCAATGTGAGTGCTCTACCACTTTTTTTTTTAATATCCTGTTTTGCCACTGCTACATATAAACAGGCCACACTCTTTTTTTTTTTTTAAAGACGACATCATTTTATTTTTTTATTTTTATTTATTTGTTTGGCCTGTCGTGGACCTGAACTCTGGGCCTGGGCGCTGTCCCTCAGCTCTTCAGCTCAAGGTGAGCACTCTACCGCTTGAGCCACAGCGCCACTTCCGGTTTTCTAGTGCTTTATTGGAGATAAGAGTCTCACAGATGTTCCTGCCCAGGCTGGCTTTGAACCGCGATCCTCAGATCTCAGCCTCCTGAGTAGCTAGGATTACAGGCGTGAGCCACCAGCGCCTGGCAGGCCACCTTCTTCTAGTTTTGAGAACATACATGCTTTTCCAGATCAGGGTCTTGACCACATGTAGTAGGAATGACCCACTAGGAATGTCGGAGGGAATCTAAATTTCTCTACATCCTAAATCTTGTCAGTATGTATTATAGCCACTGAACCACGCACTTGAGGACAACTTTTGAATGACAACTAGCTACCACAAAGTTGTGGAGTTTAGGAGAGATGTAAGTCATATGATTTTTTTGGTTATAACCACCTTTAAGAAGGCTGGTAAAACTGGGCACTGGTGGTTTCTGTCTATAAGCCTAGCTACACAGGAGGCTGAGATTTGAGGATCATTGTTTAAAGCCAATTCCAGGCAGAAATGTCTGTGAGACTATCTCCAATTAACCAGCAAATCTGAAAGTAGATGTGTGGCATCAGTGGGAGTGTACCAGCTTTCAGTGAAAAAGCCAAGTAAGACTGTTAAGCTCTGAGTTTGAGCCCCAGTAGCAACACATACAATAAAAGAGGCTGATTGTAGAATACAGCAACCTGTCTTTAGTAATAACAATTTTCCCAAAAATTATCTGCAGCACTATACAAGTCTAGACCATAGAAAAGGAAAATATCTTCATGTCATTGGGTTTTTTGTTGTAATCTATAATACCAAATGTATATCTTGCCCTAATACAAAAGTGTTATGGCAGTAAACAATTGATTCAAGTTGATGATATTGTATTATTCTGTGCATAGAGAAATAAAGTTACTGCCAATGTGGGGAGAAAAAAGGAATTCATGCCAATACTGATTTTTTTTTAAAAAGTCTCTGTCATTTAGCTGACCATACCTGAAACATGTATTTCCTCTGATAATAAATATTTTCTCTATCCTTTTTTATAAAATCTACTGGTCCTGGGTATGTAGGTAGTCCCATTACCTGATGTTAAGGTATGAAGAACTACAGCCAATATCCCTGCCCCAAACCCTCTATCTCATTAGTTGGTTTTCATCAATATTGTAATGTGCTATATTTTTTACTACTCTCAACTGATTATATATTTTAAAACAAAATCACCTCTACTTTATGAGATTTGGTCTAACTATATAGATGTTCTAGAAAAAAAACATAATTCTTTTTTGCCAAAGCTACCTGGATTGGCCAGGTAGGAATGAGGTGAGCAGCAGGGTTACAGTTGCACACCGGTGGGGTTTATTCATGTTTTGTCCTTATTGGTATGTGAACTCAGGGCCTTGAGCTCTTGCTCAGCTTTCTTGCTCATAGCTGATGCTCTACCACCTGAGCCATAACTCTAGTCCAGCATTTTGATAGGTAATTGGAGATGGCTGCCCAGGCTAGTTTTCAAGTCAGATCCTCTGAATCTAGCCTCTGAATAGCTAGGGTTACATATGTGAGCTATTAGTGCCTGGCCATACCAGTATTTTTTTTTCTTAATGTGCCAGCATTTGTGAGGGAAGGAGTGATATCATCACATACCATGTGTCCCAAGGGATCAGCCTCATCACCTGCTCTCCTGAATTAAAAATAAGCATTGCTTTGATCAGAGTCATACTGCCCAAACTATAATGTATCACAAAAGTAAATATTATAGGAAATAAAAAGTGTTTTCATCGGTCAGCTAGTTTTTTTTTAAATCTCCTAATTGTACTTTGTTATTTAATTTTCTTCTGTCTGCTTGTTATAACCACAGCCCCCTTGAGTCATCTATATGACTAGTGATTGTGCCAAGTATTTTGTTAATTGCAACCAACTACATCCTAACAAATATTGTACTCATATGTGCTTATGTCAAGTATACGTGGGAGTGTGGTTCCTTGAGGGTGCTGTGGTATAACAGGAAGAGCAGCACATTGGAGAGTTGAAACAGGCTCTGACTTAATAGTCTGAGCCTTGACTTACTGATCTATAAAATGGGAATTAGCTTTTTTTTGGTAGGTCATGGGACCTGAACTCTGGGCCTGGGCGCTGTCCCTCAGCTCCTCAGCTCAAAGCTAGCGCTCTACCACTTGTGCCACAGCGCCACTTCCGGTTTCTTCTGCATATGTGGTGCTGAAGAATCGAACCCAGATCCTCATGCAATAAAAAACATACCAAAAATAAATAAAATGGGAATTATACCACCTAATGCACAGAGTTGTTGGAAGGACTGACTATAATGATACAAATGAAAGCACTTTGCAATTGAACACTGGTGGTATGGATTAACTGTGCTAGATAACCTAGTGTATTTTCACTATAGTGAGGGTGGAGTGAAGGCATAAATTTTGGTTTGGTCAACAATCCTCATCTTCCCCCTTCTTTGGCGATCTCCACTTTGGTGAAATATGAACAAAAGTTTCCAGCCGCCTCTTATACACATTTTGTATTCTCTGGCCCCCAGTTTTCCATACCCTCCCATCTTGCCTGTCTCGTTATGTCCTTGAGCCAAGTTAATTGTCACTTACTCACCTGGTATGAGCTGGAGTGTGTCCAGGATTTCCCTCATAGCAGGTGTACATTTTTATGGGCACTGTACACTGAGAACGGTAATAGAAATTCCAGGTAGTTATGGCAATCACTCAAGGAAAGCACTTGGCTCCTTGTGCTTCTAAGAGATCCTTTTGGGAGGACCACTAAGTTCACAACTCTTCTCAACTCTGGGAAGGACGTCATCCACAGGTGTAAATCCCAGTGGCCTTCTGTATGCTAGATGACCTTGCCCTAGCTTACTGGGTAATTGGTTCAGGCTGAAACAATCAGACTTCTAGGCTCTTTAAGACTGGCATTGGGAAAACAGATTCATCACTCCCTATGAGATCTGAGCTCTTGGTTCTGGTTATGTCTGGGCCCCACCTGATCTCCTGCTCTTCCTGTTGCTCTAGCAGCCTTCTCACCCAACCCTTTTGTCTGGTTTGCAGTTGCCTCAACTCCACCTGCTGAGCTAGGGATGGGGTTGCGAGTGGATTACTTGAGGAATGATCCCAAAGAATATAAGCTAGGGAATGGGGAAGCAAGGCAGGGGGAAAGAAAGCCAAGAGGTCATATTAATAAGCAGCTCTTCACTGTAGGTGACTGGGACTCAATCTTGCCAGGAACCTCTAGGTAATCATAGACTGTATTTTGGATTCATCTGACTGGAGGACTGAAAGAGTTCATTAGTCAGCTTGCATTCCCATTGGCTGAGACTGTCCTTAGGGGCGTTTCTCCTTCGCAATTATGGGCCATGCCTACTGCTGCCTGATAACAGAGAAAGCTCCAATGGAGCGAACAAGAGAGATTTGGGTTTTTGAGGTCTGAGGCTGACAGTGTAGTGACAACTGTTTAGGGCTGTAGAGAATTCCAGTAGGTAGAGGAGACACTGAGAAATGGCATCCTAAGTATCTGCCCCCACCTTGCTTAAAAGAGTTCCCTTTAGGTGTCAGTCCCTTTGACCAATAGAGCCCTTGTTGTGCAGCCCACATCTTCCCACAGTGGCAGCTATACCCCGGTTGTGCATTGCTGCCAGGAGCATGTTCCTCCATCAGTGGCTATGGAGGGGTTGTTAGGGCAAGAGGACTGTGGCAAAATGTGTGGGCTGATTGCAGGACAATGGATAAAAATGGCACGGTGGCTTATGCTTGTCATTTCATCTATGTGGCAGGGAAAAGGTTGAGGTTTGAGACTACCTCAGGCAAAAATGCCAATGATCTGGAAAACAAAGCAGAGCTGGGAGGTGGTACAGAATCTCAAGTGAGAGAGCAAGAGCAAGAGTGAGGTCCTGAGTGCAAACCCCAGTCTCCCTCCCTCCCTCCCTCCCTCCCTCCCTCCCTCTCTCTCTCTCTCTCTCTCTCTCTCTCTCTCTCTCTCTCTCTCTCTCTCTCTCTCTCTCTCTCTCTCTCTCTCTCTCTCTCTCACGCACACACACAGAAGCTCATTCTTGCCACTGGTCCATGGAGTGATGCCTTCTTTTATCTGGTAAAGAATTCTGAATACATCAGAGCAGCCAAAGCCCTAGGGAAATATTAAGGCGTTTACTATGTTTTCTTCTACAGCGCATGAGCAAATTCACTTTTAGTACTGCATGTTGTCAAAGTCTCGATGTCTAAACTGAATTTTAAAGACAGCCCTTTCTACAATAGTGTGGAATTGAAAAGGAGGGGGAAAAAGAGAGGAAAATAAGAAAGACTAATACACAGGAGGTGGATTTTATCCAAGTATATTATATGCATGTAAGTAATGATCACAATGAAAACCCTTTGTAGGATTAATTTGTGCTAATAAAAAGTAGCACATGGGAGTGGGAAAGTGGCTCAGTGGTAGAGCGATTGTCTTGCATGCATGAGGTCCTGGGTTCGATTCCTCAGCACCACATAAGCAGAAAAAAAAAGTTGGACATGGTGCTCTAGCTCAAGTGGTAGAGCATTAGCCTTGAGCTGAAGAGCTTAGAGACAGCGCCCAGGTCCAGAGTTCAGGCCCCACGACCAACAACAACAACAAAAAACACAAAAAACCCACACACAAAAAAACAAAAACAAGAAAACAACAACAACAACAACAAAAAACTAGCACATGAGCTAGACACAGTGGCTCAAGCTTGTAATCCTAGCTATTTGGAAGATGTAGATCAGTTTGAGGCCAATCCAGGCAAAAAAGTTCAGGACACTCCATTTCAACCAATGACTAAATGCAGTGGCTTGCACCTTTTATCCAAGATATGGGAGAAGTACAATGGCTGCTTAGAGCTACGTTTTCCTATCATCTCCAGAGCTGTGGGCAACCACATGCAGTGTGATCAAAATCCAGGCTGGGCCTAAGCATAAACTGAAACCCTATCTTGAAGATAACCAATGCAAAAAGGGATTGGAGGCATGGCTCAAGTGGGAGAGCACCTGCCTAGTAAGTTTGAGGCCCTGAGAGTTCAATCCTCAGTAACACATCTCCCCCCACAGCCCATAAATAACAGAACTTAATTGTGAACCTTAAGTTAAAATAAACTCCAATAATCTGCTGATTTCCTGAATTCCCAGAAAGTTGTTTATCTTTCCACAAGTCCCCTCAACAAAAGCCAACTGCTTTTGTTTAGAATGCACTCAGCTTCAGGGAAGAGAAACTTGTTCTTAGCATCTCAGAAATGGAAGCTTTTCCTCATGGAACATGACTGGTGGGCAGTGGTTTCTGGTACCAGTTCAGTGGCTCAGTGTGCTGTCAGGGCCTTTGACATAGAGCTCACTTTCATCCAGTAGGTGGATTTTAAGTCTGTCCAATTTTTAAAATTGACATTATAAAGGTGATGTACAGAGGAGTTACTGTTTCGGTACAATTTTTTTTTCTTTAGTGCCTCTCCTAGGGATTGAACTCAGGGGCTGAGCACTGTCCCTGAGCTTCTGTGTTCAAGGCTAGCTCTCTACCACCTGAGACACAGCTCTACTTCTGGCTTTTTATTGCCAGTGCTGGGGCTTGAAGTCAGGGCCTGGACTCTCCCTGAGATTCTCTGTGCTCAAGGCTAGCACTCTACCATGTGAGTCACAGAGCCACTTCCAGCCTTTTCTGTGTATGTGGTACTGAGGAATGGAACCCAGGGCTTCATGCATACTAGGCTAGGCACTCTATCACTAAGCCACATTCCCAGCCTACTTCTGGCTTTTTTGATGATTAAGTGGAGATGAGTTTTACAAACTTTCCTGCCTAGGCAGGCTTCGAACTACAGTATTCAGATTTCAGCCTACTGAGGGTAGCAGCTAGGATTACAGGCGTGAGCCATCAGTGTCTGGCTAAGCCTATACTTTTTGTTGAATACTTCTCCTGAAGTGAAGTTTCAGCGAGTGGAGAAGTTAAACAAAATTAAAAGTCATGTTAAAAATAATGATCACAGCCGGGCACCGGTGGCTCACACCTGTAATCCTAGTTACTGAGGAGGCTGAGATCTGAGGATAATGGTCCAAAGCCAGCCTGGGCAGAAACATCCCTGAGACTCTTATTTCCAATAACCCACCAGAAAACTAGAAGTGGCGCTGTGGCTCAAATGGTAAAGTGCTAGCCTTGAGTTGAAGAGCTCAGGGACAGTGCCCAGGCCCTGAGTTCAAGCCCCACGACTGACAAAAAAATATAATGATGATCATGTCTGGGTGTTGGTGGCTCATTACTGCAATCTTAGCTACTTAGGAGGCTGAGATGTGAGGATCACAATTTGTAGCTAGCCCGGGAACGAAAATCTCTGAGACTGTTATTGTCAATAAACTACCAATAAGCCAGAAATAGAGCTGTGGCTCACGAGGCACAGTGCTAGACTTGAGCAAAAGAAACTTAGGGGAATGCACCCTGGCCCTGAGTTCAAGCCCTACTACTGGCACATTAAAAAAAAAACAAAACACGTGCTTTAGGATTTGGAGCATTCTGTTTAAAACGATCTAACTTGGTGGGGGTATGGATGGAATTGGTAGAGATGGGAGAGAATAATAGAAGGACTGACACTGATCAAGATGCACTGTACTTATAAATCGATATGTTGAGTTGAGACCCCTTGGTACATCTACTTAAATATATTTTAAAGAAAAGAAAGAAAGGAAAAAAACCTCAAAGCATTCTGCCCGCCCCCATATCATCAAAGTCAGTGCCGCCAGTAGAGGCAGTAGAGCCCGGTGAACAAACACAGCAGCTGGTCTGTCTACCATCCTGTTTGACCTATACAAAGGGCAATACCATGTAGCTCAATGAGATGGATAATTGTCATCACTTGGAAAGTGCTTATTGAGTGCTGATCATTAAATAATTTTAACAGCTCCCCAGTGACCAAACTAGATTTCAAGCACTGTTTCCAGCAGCAACCTTGGCTACCTTCCTCCACTTTTTTATTGAACATTCCTTATCTTTTGGCTTCTAGGTAATAAAGCTAAAGACAGACTTTTCCTACTTTCCGAAGTTCATTCTACCTTTTTAGAAAATGTGACAAAACATAGCCAGTCTCTTCTGGAAGATGAGGAAGGCAGTAAGATATCGTAGCCACCTCCCGGCTGACATTTGAGCCCTGCTTTCCTCGCGGTCAAGCCTTTTGGAGGCAGTCAGTGTATGGCTTGTATCAAACTCTATATTTAGGAAGAACAACTGTGAGCTATGACAGGAATTCTCTTTAACACTTAGCCTTAAACTGAGTTCCCCTTCAGCCCAGAGCCAGGAGCAGCTCTCAGTACTGAGAGAGTCACAGAGCACTCGAGCTATTTCAGCTACATGAAAAGCATCGCAATTGAGATCGCAGCTCAGAGGACACCCGGCGTCCCTTCCATCCTCCAAGGAGCTTTGTATTCTTGTACCTGGCTGCCTGGGACTTTGCTCAGGCAGTAAACAAATACAGAGGCAGGTAAGCAGAAGGACTTAGCTGTGACAACTGTGCTTTCTTTAGGACATTTCCTTGATAACCTAACTTGAAGTGACTACTTATAACTTTGTTGGTGTGTAGCCAGTTAGTATACTTTGCCAATTCTTTGATCACTGATGTTATTGCTGAATCTGTTTTACAGATTGTGTGTGTGTGTGTGTGTGTGTGTGTGTGTGTGTGTGTTGTGTGTGTGTGTGTGAAGAAATGAAAATTAGCTAAAGGTGGTTTCATTGATACTGATATTAATAAAATATCCACAGTTCAGATATGATAATTATGACCTTGAAGCTGTGATGGCTGGCAGTATAGTGTGTTACCTGTACATGGAGTTTGGCTCTAAGTTGAGAATTCATAAGGAGAATTGGGGAAAGGCAAAAGCAATGTAATACCAGTCCTTTGGTTTACCTAAATGCAAATTATTGTCCGAGTTGTTACATAGTACAAGTTTTGAGTACTTTTCTCATTTCTCTAAGACTATAACTATATCTTGGTCTTGGTGATAAGTTCTGTGAGTATCTAATAGGTAGTTCTGTGAGTATGTTATAGGTATCTTATGGAAGCTTCAATTTGGTCATAGTCTTCTTTCTTGTCTCAGCAGGGATGAGGGCAGTACTTGTTGTCCCTGTCTGAGAATATGGGGGTACCAGATTCCAAGACATGGGACTGTGAAGAGTCTCTCTTCCTTGCAGTATATTTAAGACACACTGAACAGGACTTAATTCCAACAGCTGAACGTCTTTCTACACTCTCTTCAGGAACTATTTTTAGCTGCAGGACAGAAGACAATTCCCTTTGAGATAGAGCTTTACCCATTTCCTTGACCTTTACAAAGAACAGACAGAGCAAAGCTCTTCTTTCCAAATATTGATTGATTTCCCTCTGAATCCTTTCTTACTAAGTTAGTGATATAAATGTTGACACATTTTTGGTACATCAATGTTTTATTTAGAAGTTAGATATTAGGTGCCGCCCAATCAAAACCAAATGGGGATATATTGTCTGTGACTCAGCATAGAGACCATTACAAGTCCCTACTGATTTGTAGGAAGCTGGTTGGCAAGCCTTTCCATGATACTACAGGCTTTGTAAAAGTCAATATGTCCTTGTCAAACTTCAGTGTTTCCAAAATTTTAGCCAGAGCCAGGAGACAGACACAGTAATTGAGTGCTGTAAAGAAGAGTACCTCTTTGGATGAAAAGCAGTGGTCCCAATGGGAGTGGAATGTGTATCTAAGGCATAGCTTGCTTTTTTTTTTCTTTTGGTCCTGGGACGAAGCTTGAAGATGAAGAGGGAAGATGCATCCTACACTTTGCATCCCTGATGGAGGTGAATACAGGGCCAGAGAAACAGCCAGGGAACACTGTCTATTTTTATTCACCAGTGTGCTTTGCCCTGATTTCTCTGCAAATAATGAGGACAGAGGGAACTGCTGCTGAACTGATTTACACAAATGTTCTCTGGCCTGTTGGTGAGGAATGAGAGCTGGGAGCTAACCAGTTTTCTATAGATGTCTCTATCTATAGAAGATTGACATGGATGTTAAGAATAGGTTCGTATGCAAATGAGGACATACCAAAACGATATAGGAGACTAGACTCATCTATCCGTTTGCCTCAGACCCTCACCCTCTGCCCCTGCCCTCCAACCAAAACTTCTACAGCCATTCAGTAGTTACTAGAATCCGTGACAAAATCGACTTACTTTGAAAATTTAATGTAGTATGAACAACACAACCACTGACTGCTTGTTTTCTAGTATTTCCACCTGTGTCTGCAAATTCATAAATTTCCTAGTTCCTGTGTTTTAAATCAATGTACAGTAAGTTTTTTTTTAAAAGAGTTCCCATATGATCTTGGTAAAACTTTAGTTATACATGCACAGAGAACACTCACTACATGCTGAGGTATTTAAAGTACTGTGAGAGTTATTGCTTTGCATGATTCTATTAGCTTTTGAGGAATGGAAACATTAAAAATTAAAGCACTAAGTGTTTCATTTTGAAATTGAGCTGTGTGCCCTAGATCCAAAAATTTACAATCCTTCATGTCTTTTTGACAGTGAAGGAAAGCCGAATGCTATTTCAAAAAACGCATAGAGCAAAAATTCATCCTTGATTATTCAATTTGTTATTTAGCGTTTTCCCCCCTCCCCCCAATTAGTTATTTAGCTTTTAACCATATTAAAATCTTTTAAA